>NC_058082.1:447243579-447559929 GCF_014858855.1 Bufo gargarizans | reverse complement strand
AACATGCCGATTTTTCTCACACGCGTGCAAAACGCTTTGAACTTTAGCTGAAAAATTGCGCATTTTCCCACAACGCACCCACATTCTATCCGGCCCTCACACGCGACACCCGCGTCAAAGAGGCCAAATGGTGAGTTGAACTGATCCTCCGTAATACTAGAGGATCATTCGGTGGGCCCAAGCTCTCATTAAATTATGAGCTTTAAAGGTCCAGTAGAACACAAGCACATTTTTTGGAGTAAAATACTTGCCTGTAGGGCATACTGTATTTCTTATGAGATTTACAACTAACAGATGATAATGACAAAGTTTAAAATGTGGACATGCTCATACTCACGAAGGGTAGTCAAGGGTAGACAAGTCAGACACTGACAGCCCTAAAAAATATGCCCCACAATAATTTTACCTACAAACTTAATTGGGAATTTTGACCCTGCTGAAATTCAAGGTTGAAAGCTAGGTTTACTTTTGTTAGCGTTTAAAGACAGAGAGACAGCAAAGAAAGAGACAGCAGCTTCTCATCTACTCTCTCACAATCAGTCAGAAGCAGCATATAGGACATTATAGAGAAGTACTGAGCCGTAGTGATGTTAATAAAGCAGTTGGGCAGGGTTAGACTGGCCATAGACCCTACATGGAAATTTCCCAGTGGGCCAATGTCCAGGGGAATGCTCAAATCCACTTTGCGGCCACCAGGTATATAACAATCTGAATAATTAATGCTATCAGAAAATGTATTATTGTCTCCTGAATCATTTCTGTGCTGTCTAGTTTTTTTTGTTATTTCCTGCCTCCTACTCTACTTCTCCTCTTCATAGACTTCTTTAGGATGATATGATCCTTCAGTGAGCAGGCAGACCAACTTAGTCTAACAAGATGCACCAATTTATTTTTTTATATCTTGTTAGCTACTATGATAAATTTAGCACACTGCCTAGTATACAGTAGGTTTATGCTGTGTGTTCTTAAGTGCTATCATGGTGGAGTGAAGTATTACACCATGCCCATTCAAATCAGATTTTTCAGTGTAAAGCCTCATGCAGACGTCCGTGGAACACGGTCCATGAGATACCAGACTGGCATCCTGCTTAGTTCAGGAGCGCACGGTGTCATTGGTTGCTATGACGCCATGCTCTTCGTGCCACCGCTGCTGTACAGTAATACACTTGTATGATCTTTACGTGTGTATTACTGTACTGCGGAGGCAGCACGAAGTGCATGGCGTCATAGCAACCATTGACGCCGAGCGCTCCTGCACTAAGCAGGATGCCAGTCTGGTATCTCATGGACCGTGTTCCACGGACGTCTCCATGAGGCTTAATACATGACAGGAAAAGTCCTAGGAGTCACATTTTGTAGCCACTCTCCGTTCTGACCAAGAGATGAAGATCCTGAGTAGAGGATCCTGTTGTCTATTAACCTAGAATTGCCTGATAGGGTTTAAGAAAAAAGGTTTTCTAAACTGGACAACCCCTTTAAGTGCTCAAACTATGACCCCCCCCCCCCCCCCCTGTATTAAAATACCTCTCACAACTGATTTGCCTTCATGGAGGTAATTTTTGATGCACCAAAATCTTCATATTGACATAGAAAATGTTTTTTCCAAACTGAAGACATATTTTTCTAACCTAACTTTCCAGCCATTTTTTTGTGAGATATTTCCACGCCCGTGGGTTAGCTTAGTGATAAGCAATTGTTCTCCATATGTATCGTTGTTTTTACAGCTGTTTATGCCTAAAGATGCCTCCTCGCTGTTACCGGATCATATTATTATTTGCCTTTGACAATGGAAGTATTGAGGTGATATCTTTTTTACACATTTAATCAGCCTCCATTACTGAAGTGCAGATGTGACAGATGGCAGCAGGGTTCAGTCTCATATACATAGGTATGATGGTCATTTCAATAACCTCCTTGTTTTATCCTGTAGAGCATGGAGTATAAAGCAAAGCTCCATCAGGGGACCGTGTGTGGAAATTTTGCCGTATTGTAAAGGTTTCTAGAACATCTGGTCTGTTGGAGATGGTCCCAAGCAGATGTGTATAGCGGCAAGAGGAAAATCACTTTATCCCTAAATATAGTTGCTCATAGGGGTAGTTGAATGAGCATCTCTGAAAAGATAATTCCTAGAAGACTGTATATGTATGATAATTTATTTATAGGCTGGTGCCATATTCTCTGAAGCTGACACAATGTATGCTTAGTCATGTCGATATTTATTCATTGCAGCTTTCAGAAGTTAATCTAGAAAGGCTGAATTAAGAATAAGAGATCTATAGTGGTTATTAATAATTTAGCGTGAAATTTTAAACTCATTATTATATAGTGTGACTTGATTAATCCTGCCATCGCTCGCCCAATGTGCATGACTACATACAATCAATACTCCTGTAGTCTTTTGAGGGAACAGTTTCAGCTCTTTGTCCTATTGATAGGTGTTAAAGGGTTTGTCTCACTTCAGCAAGTGCCATTTATTATGTAGAGAAAGTTAATACAAGGCACTTACTAATATATTGCGTTGTCCATTTTGCCTCCTTTGCTGCTTGATTTATTTTTCAATCACGTTATACACTGCTCATTTCCATAGTTACAACCACCCTGTAATCCATCAATGGTGGTCGTGCTTGCACACTATAGGAAAAAGCACCTCCCTCTCTGGTGGCCGAGACCATGGGAGTATGCCTAGGCATGCATGCACAGCAGTTCCCATCGGCGACCTCTTATCTGAGCTGCAGCGGTGGTCGTGTCTGAACAAGCGATGGAAAAATGAATCAAGCCAGAAAAGGAGGCAATATGGACAATCACGATGTTAGAAATAGCTTTGAGTTAACTTGGTCTACATGGTAAATGCCTTTTGCTGAAGTAAGACAACCCCTTTAAGCTGTCATTTTAGGACAACCCCTAAAATCTTTTAGGGTTCTTATTTATTTGAATAAAGGCCACTGTGGCAAAGTTCTGAATAAAGTCTTGTTGTGCAGTCAGTACTCCTTAGGATATGACATCTATTTAGCGGTATATGTGAACCCCCCCAACCCCATATGCAATACAAATTGGAAAGTCCACAGCACTTTTTTTCAATATAAATAAAAGCCCACTTCTGACAGAAAGGGTTATGTTTTCAAACTCAGCATTCATAGAAAACCTTTTTTTTTTTGGCTGCTTTTCATTTTCATTTCAGCAATACTGTACCACTGAAAATGAAACAATGGGTAATCCATGAAACAATGGGTAATCCATTGTCAGTTTACTGCTGCTGTGAGGGGGAGATGTTATCTGAAAGGCAATCCTTGTGATAATAGTAGACGTAGAAATGGGATAACAGTATGACTGGTACCTCAGAACCGAAGCCGAGTTTGATTCCAAGTTTGGAAGTGCCTTTTCACTCTAAAAATCAACTACCGAAGTTATTCAACAAAGTTTCGTGTGACTTCTCAAATAACTGAATTCAGCTCATCGGAGCCCATATATTTTAATACTGTACGGAGACGGCACGATTCGTTCATCACTAAAAACCACCACTGCTGGATTGTAGGGTGGTCATAACCATGGAAACGAGCAGTGTATAATGTGATGGGAAAATCAATCCAGCCAGCAAAGGGGGCAATATGGACAATCACAATACATTAGTAAGTGCCTTGGTATAACGGAAAATAACGGAATCCATAAGACGGAAGGACGGATACGTTCTTCTGCCCATAGACTTGCATTAAAAGGCATTCCGTTGGCTCTCCGTCCTAATAGAAGTTTATGGGAATCAAAACAAATCCGTCTGGGTCCCTTTATGCAAGACTGAAAACAAAGCCCTGTCCAAAGGACTTTGTTTTCCGTCTTGCATAACGGGACCCAGATGAATCCGTTATGCTTTCCCATAGACCTTATGTTATGACGGAAAGCCATAACGGAATCCGTAACGCTAGTGTGAACCCACCCTTACTCAATAACATGATGCCAGCAGATTACACAGCAATTAATGCTAACAAGTTCTCTTTAACCAAGACTGTTTGCCATGATATAAATCCAAATAAAGAGGAAGTTAAAGAGCTAGAACAGCCAGTAGAATACATAGTGTGACTTAAAAAAAATATATATTCAGAAAACCATCCACTTGCTTTTATAAAAAACTGAAAACTAAACTGAATATTGCTATTTAGGTTGCTAATATGTGCTAAAAATATTTTGATGGAAGTGTCTTTTTAAAACTGTGTTTATTTGGTCAAAGGATCTACATCATCATAAGCTTTTAAACCTCACAATACTTGGCAAAGGACCTGGTGAGGTCTGAAAGCTGGTCTTGCAGGGGTTAACTGCTTGTACAGAAAATATTGAGCTATAAAAACACAGGTTAATGTAGTTAGTACGCTGCTGTACGATGCTGCTATCATCATTAGGTTACATTGACATTTTATTTGTTTAAAAGAAAGAGATTTTAGACCCTTCTGTCATGGGAAAAGGTCATGTCATTTACAAGACAAAAGTTAAAATTTATTATTGCTGTCTCTTTGGTCTCTGTTTATGTGAGATGATTTCTATCAAGAGTTTAGTATTCTGAAGTTTCTCGGTATAAACCCTTATTTTTGTATCTCCCCATTTTACTTTACTCAATACATACATGAACAGTGGCTCAATGTGCTTGAGGCTATGGATGTTTTTGCCTTTTGAATGTTTTTGCATTTTGCTATGCACCACTTATAAAAAATAAAACAACTGTAGCCTATTGGTATTTTAAAATAAAAAAAATCTACAATATTTTGATAAATATGGCTGCTTAAATTTTTATTCCCTACTGGGAGACAACATGATAGAACATATGATCACTGCATGTGGTGAAAGTGGAAATTAATCCACTGAGCTATGACATTATAGAAAATACTAAGAATTTGGTAATGGCGGAAGATTCTTTCTTAGAAAGGATCCAAGTTTAGCCATAGCCCTCCTTTTCATTGTCATGCGCTCACATCCTTTGGTTGAACTTAATTATCTGGTGAACAATCATTATGCAGATGTAGCCATACACACGTTAGTCCATATTGGACATTACAGATGTTCAAACTGGCCATACATTTTCAATGAAACCGGGAGATGGTCGAAAGAACTTTCTGGGAACACAATTTCAAAGAAGATCTTATAGCCACTAGTGATGAGCGGCAGGAGCAATATTCAAATTTGCTATATATTTCACAAAATATTTGGTAGAATATTCGTCATATATTCGAGAATTCATGGATTCGAGATTATCTTCTCAATCGAGAAAAATCGGCAATGTAATATTCCTGTAATGCGCTCGGTCTGCGCTGAGACTGGAGAAAATGGTTGGCATGGCAGAACATTACAATAACTTTATATGCAGAATGAGTGCTCCAATATATTCGCGATTGCGCAAATCGGCAATTAATGATGCAACTATTTTGCCGCAATACGTGCAACTTCACATTTTAATAGGTCTGACTACTTATTAGTGATTGGTGCGCTAAGTGTTGTTGTGAACTTGTGACATCACAGCAGTATGTATGTATGTCCATTTTGATCAACTTTAGACTGATATATGGCTACCTTTACTATGTAACTGTCACGGTGCGGTTCACCCTGCCATGTGTTTCCGTGCAGGCTGGCTGCACGCCTTTTGCGTACTGGCTGCGGGTGATTTCGTGCAGGCTGGTTGCTTTTGGCTACGTGCTGGCTGCGGTATCTGGTGTGAACCTGCCCTTATACGTGTGTACCCCTTGACTGTGTCTGTAGTTCTGTTCAGTGTTCCTGGTTACCATGGGCAACACCTATTTCTGTATCCCATGTATGCCGGTTGCCATGGGCAACACCCGGTTCTGTTCTTGTGTGTCCTGTTCTGAGCTCTGGTGCTGATGGGGTTAACTCCCCTGTCTGTTGGTCCTGGGTGTGGTTTTGCAGGTGCACTCATTCAGCACCTATTTCTCCCTGTGTGTCCTGTTCCTGGAATCAGTTCTGGTTTAGTTGTTCTGTCTATCTGTTATCCTGTTCCGTTCTTTGTGTTGCTCCTTGCTGCTGACCCAAGGGGTCTTTCCATCTGTCAGTTTATATGGTTCTTCCTAGGTTTACATTGTTGTATTCTGTTCCTTGTTTTGCCTGGTCCTGTTCTGTCTGTATCTGCTCTGTATTTTGTTATTTGTTCCTGTTCTGTTCCTTGCTAGCCTAGCAGTGCTTAACTGCATCTATTGTCATGTCTGTAATCCTGTAGAGCCTAGCAGAGCTTATCTGCGTCTGTTCCATGTCCTGTTATTGTCTGTCTGGCAGTCCTTACTGCTTCTGTTATTCTGTTCATGTCTGCTTCCTTTCTTGTTTTATGTCTACCCCCAGAAGGGGGTCCCTGGCTTCCCCAGTGGGGGAACCACCATCGGTGTGCAGCTCTGCCTGGGGCCGCTTAGCTTCTATCGCTTTCGGCGCAGGTAACTGCTTCTGCCTTTGTTATGCCTTGCCTGTCTGTAGTACCTGTACATGCATCTGTATCGCTCTCTGTCTCTGCTTGTACCTTTGTTGGTATCTTCCAGTCTGCTGGTACCATTGTTGGTATCTTCTGGTCTGCTGGACGAGCTGCTACTGACTCGGTTTATGCTCTGGAGTCGCCCCTGGCAACTGCCGTGGCTCAAGTCTATCCTCACCACCAGAGGTGCTAGTGAAGACCGGGTTTTGCTTAGTTACGCCCCTCCAGAGTATTTCCAGCCAGTTGCACAGGGCTACACACCTATTGGTTCGTTACAGTAACTATGTAATTGGAGATGTACGCATCTCTATGGCATTCAGTTGCATATATTGAGGATATAGGTTTGGAGTATATATTAAGAGATTTCCCTAGCATATATGCCGAATGTGTTTACCATAGAGCCTAATCTTAACCCTTTTCCAACTTTGGGGGGTCTTTAAACATGGCACCTTCTCAGAAGCTGAGCAGGTGCCATAGCTGCCGAGTTTCTGCAGTTTTAAACAGCAGACACCCGGGGCTAATGTTTGTGATAAGCTATAACGATGATCAAAAGCATGTCACCACTGCATCTGAGGGGCTTTTCCTGGGAGCACTGCATTCCTGGGGCCTGAACGGCACCCCCACGTCAAGATCAGTGGTGCAGTTCTAGCCTTGAGCCTTCTTGAGGCTCCCGAGCTTACCATAGCGATGTTCCTATGAAGCCCTGTCTGTGTCAGGGCTTCATAGGAACATAATGAGACTCCCATAGCCCTTAACGGTAATTCATTGCCGTTGTATAGGACAAAGGATCTAATAATTGCATGTACAAGTTCCCTAAAAGGACTTAATGTAAGTGTAAAAAAATCAGTCTAAAAACAGGTCAGTTTTACCACATAGCCTTAAAAACAAAACCCATAAAACTATTGCAGAATTGCGTTTTTTCCCCAATTCCAACTGATTTGGAATTATTTTTAATATAAGATGGTGCCATTAGTAAGCACACCTTTTCTGCAAAAAACAAGCCCATATACATATGTGAACAGAAAAATAAAAAAGTTATGGCTTGTGGAAAAGAGGGAGTACAAAATGGAATGTCACAGGTTAAACTTTTTATCCTCTGTGACATACATAATGCAAACAATTTGGGGTCCACTTCTGAGATAGTTTTCAAGTTTTGGCAAGCCCTGCATTTTCTGGGTTAATATAATTAAAAAAATTCTCACTTGGAAAAACTTGAAAATAAACATAAAAGGCCTATCTGTATGATCTCCAGCTGCTTAGAATCTCCTCCTGTCTTTATTCACTAGCTCATGAAACAGATTTCCTAGCAGCATGGGACACTGTCTTATTGATCAAGAGATGAGATAACTGTGAAATTTTCTACCTCGCTCTGGTGTGACATCCCAGATCATTTTGGCTCTATACACCTTGCATAGTGATGAATTCAGATATCTCAGTAGTGGACATATGTTATAGCAAATGAGGTCATGCCGAAAAGAAAAAGGGAGCTTTGTAATATAAATATTAACAAATATTATCAGATAATGGTACCCCAAGACCAATGTAAATCCTTACTAGCAGTTGTGGTGTGGAAGTGCTAGGTAGTAATGGAACATGCCTCCATTTATAGACAAGTTGGCTTTCTAAGCTGTAGGTCTAAACCATGTCATGACACAATTTCATTTCAACACTAGAGAAAGAAAATATAACTTATGGAAACCATCAACAAGCAGACTACTAATACAGACTCATTTTATTGTAACTAATATTAAGTATGTGTATGTCTAAAATACCTCTTGCTCTGACCAGCCAATCCATGCATTAGATGGACAGCCTTTCATCTGAATGCCATATAAGGCCCCTTTCACACGGGTGAGAATACCGTGCGGGTGCAATGTGTGGTGAACGCATTTCACCAGCACTGAGTCCGGACCCATTCATTTCTATGGGGCTGTGCAGATGAGCGGTGATTTTCACGCATCACTTGTGCGTTGGGTGAAAATCGCAGCATGTTCTATATTATCACATAGAAATGAATGGGGATGCGTGAAAACCGCAAGTATCACGCATGGTTGCTAGGAGATGATAGGGATGAGCAACCCCATTGAAGTCAATTTACTGTATTATTTTCCCTTATAATATGGTTATAAGGGAAAATAATAGCATTCTTAATACAGAATGCTTACTAAAATGTGGATTGAGGGGTTACAAAAAATAAAAAAATAACTCACCTCATCCTGTAAAGATAGAAGATTCTATTACGTCATCAAAGGTCCTTTCTATCTTCATTCAGCAGGACCTGCGATGACGTCACTGCTCTCACCATGTGGTGAGCGCGATTACGTCATTAAAGGTCCTTTGGCAGGTCCTGAAAGAAGAAGAAAGATGATGCCGGCTGTGCGATCATGTGGATGAGGTGAGTTATTCTTTTTTATTTTTTAACCCCTCATGCCACATTTTAGTAAGCATTCTGGATAAAGAATGCTATTATTTTCCCTTATAACCATGTTATAAGGGAAAATAATAAAATCTACAGGACACCGACCCCAAACCCGAACTTCAGTGAAGAAGTCCGGGTTCGGGTCTGGGTACCACAATCAGTTTTTTCTTTGCAAAACGCATTGCACTCGCACGGAAAAAAATGAGCAACGCAACCGCAGTCAAAACGGACTAAAATTGCGTACGTACTCACACGATTTTCCCTGATCGCAGACGCAACGTATCTGGACCTAATCTGGACACGCTCATCTGCAAGGGGTCTAATAGTTTCATTCCAATTACTACAGGGAAAATAAGTAAGCAGACATGGCTTTCACTGGTAATATTACCGGATTACCGAGGATTAGGAACACAATGATCCCTAGAGATTAGATTTGGCTACTTCGCTGAACTGCGGCAAGAAATGTAGTTAGTTATAAAGTACTTTGTTACTAATCGCATTCCATTGTATGTAGTAGGGGCAATGACGGGGAATGGCGATCGCTTAGCCCCCCGTCATTAAACCCCTCAGATGCCGCATTCAACAGCGATTACAGCATCTGAGAGTCAAACTAAGGCCTTTCAGGGGTTAATCAGGGGTTAAAAAATGTACATGCTCATCCGTTTGTCACGTCAGCGAGAGATTTGACGCTTTTCTTTTATCAAGATGGCCACAATGGCCTCTCTGCGATAAAATGGGTGAGGTGTATGTGTTTTTGTTTTTTTTTACCACCATTTCAGGAAAAATTGATTTGTTACCATGAAATTCGGATTGAGGTCCACTTCGTTAACTTCGATTCGCTCCATACTAGTGATCACCACATCCCATGCACATCACATTATTATGTACTTTTTGTGGGTTCTTCCATAAAAAATATTCTGTGATTCTCAAACAAACACCTGGATCTGAATACTTTTAGTATAGCCAGTGAATTATTCAATAATATGTATCTGTATAGCGCCACCTGCTGTTTTCTATCACCTCATTTCTCTGTCCACTTTGTAGACCCACATCCTCAATTCCATCCTTCTACTTATACCAGCCATATCTACTGTTAGAAGCTGTGATAGTTACAGGACTCACCACCTAGCAGCGCAATTAATGGGAGAAATTAATGGGAGAAGCTCTGGATCCACATAAGGTACAGGGCTGGTTCTAACGTTCCTAGAAAAAATAAATGCCGTGTACTACAGTATATGCTGAATGATTTCAATTTTTTACAATAATCATGGGATAACCCCTTTAAATGGAAAATTACTAATAACAGATCAGTCAATGTCACCTTATTGATAGTTTCTGTCTACACAATATTTCTTCCTAGAATAAAACCAGACAACTAGGTGAAACTGTGCCTGCATCTATATGTCCATTCCGCCGTCCTGCAAAAAGGATAGAACATGTCCTATTCTTGTCCATTTTACGGAAAAGTATAGGCATTTTTAATATAGGGTTGAATGTGCAGAATGGGAAAAAATGGAATGCACACAGTTTTTGTGTTTTGTGGATCTGCAATTTATGGACCTCAAAACAGTTTATTTCATGTGCATGAGGCCTAAATCAAAGGTGGAGTCTCAATTTCAATATCTTACTGATCATATGGAGCAGTTAATTGGGGCGTGAAACATAATGGTAATTATAGTGATAAATTATGATTACATACTATGGATTCTGCCAGCATAGAGACTTTTATAACAAAGTGCTCCATGTTCTGATACATATTTAGTTAGAACTTGTTTTTTGTGGCAGACTGGGTGGAGGGGGGGGGGGTACAATTGTTGGTTTACCTCATGAAATCTCAAACGGCTATTCTATAAATGAGCTTTTATGTACAGTACAACTTTATGGATAAGGTATATGTAGCGAACCCCTGAGGAGCCAGTGCAGAGGATGGGAGTGGTAGTGGCCTTGATGAGATGTTGTGTCACGGTGTACTCCATAGGCCATTTTTCCCTGGGGATGGGTGCAGTGTAAAGTTGATTCAAAGACTCATGACAGAAGTAAAAGAATAAAACTCTCTGGCTTGTAGTACATCGAGCAGTAGTTAGTACAAAGTGCAATTTCTATCCCCAGATGATGAGGTACGCAGGCAGGCAAAATGGCAGTTTTATGGAACCTCTGATATGCTATCCTGCTGATGACTCTCCTTTAAACCTCTGACTAACAGATGTTAGCTGGCACTGGTAGATAAAGGTGCCCACTGTGTAATGCAGGGTTTGAGTTGGTCTGTTCTGGATGTAATCTAGGTGATGGGTGTTTAAACCGTAGTCCCTCACCTGTAGCAAGGTTTATAAAGCTGTGGCTTGCTGGCAACTCTGCTGACTATATAATGCTGTAGATTCTAGGAAAGCTGTATCACTGTCCCAGCTAGAACTCCCCCTCCTGACAGGAAGCAGGACCATCTTACTCCTACCAAGAGTAGAGGGACGGGGAGGTTAACCGTGTCCCTGCCAACCCTGTCATACTGGTGTACATACATAACATAACAATTGCAAATACCCCCAGGAACTGTATATACATTAACAAAGCATCCTATTTCTTATGCTGGAATTTCCAACAACTCCTCTCATGATCCAAATATAAACCAAGGGGGTAACTTGTGATGCAGCAATTCACCTAGTGATGATATCTGCCGACACATCTGCAGTGTGAACACGTCACATACTGTGAGTCACTCACTTACGTGTGAATGAGTAAGTTGTCGGTTTTAGTTGCGTTTGCTGTAAACTATACAGTACATTTTGCAGCCAGCACAGCTTTACTATGCAGAATGAGCACACCACATACTATTTTCAATGCCGCAGACTGTCTGACATCATGGGTAATACTGTTTGACAACGGCTGCTTTTCTAGCTATTTAGTGATCTTTGACATTCGGCCATTTTGTAGACAGCCCCGAGCTATATTTTGTAACAGTGATATGTAATAGGCGCTCATGAGGCCATCAGTAGACCTGTTCCCATGTAGCTCAAGACCTAGTACTAGATCCATGTGCCCTGTCAGTCAGGTTAAGCTGTGACTTGTGTTCCTAACAAGCCACCGACATCCAGTATTAATGATATTTTGGCATCATCATGGGTTACAGATTCTTAATATTTTAGATACAAGCTTGTAACGCGCCTGATTCTACACAGTTAGCCATCTGACTGATTCGCTAGTTATTCTGTCATTGTAATAGGTTTATTATATTCATAACTGCGGAGGTTATGTCACTTTAATTAATATATGCTACGCACACACACCCTGACATTTAAATACCAGCGAATGCAGTGTCTTCAAATTGCCTGTAGGTAAATACAAGTGTACAATAATCATGAGACATAAGCGGCAGCCTTTCACACCATATTACTTCCGAAACATAGAATATGTCCTCCCTGTTGAGAAGCTGCAAGGCCATTGGCTGCCGAGGATATCACCGATGCTAATGCATAATAGAGAAGCCAACACATAAGGCAACTCATAAATACACGGTGCCTTGGGCATCCCATACATCACTGTCCACTAGCTGGAATAACAGAAGTCATTTTTTTCTTGATTAATGCTAAAATGTTTTATTTGCCTATTTTCCTCTTCGATTATTTTTCCCAGTGATTCATGATCTTTCTGCATCCAAATCTTTTAAGTACATGTATTACTGCACTGCGAGAACAGTGTAGAAAAGATCTTAAAGGCGAGAAATGATCTCATTTTGTACTTGTATGACTGCGATGGCTATTACAGAAGTGTCTGAAGTGTGAGAAAGTTACAGAGGAGCCTCATTTGACTTTCTTTTTTTGGAGGGCTACAATACTGTATCTATTTCCACGTATGGTATATATTGCCATCATATACCATTGTGCTGTCCACAAATTGTTACCGCTAGACAAATTGTCACCTCTCAGTATGTTTTTGGAGCATGGTAGGAACCCGGAGTTTCCAGAGAAAACTCACACCATGTAGATGTCATCCTTAGTCAACACTGATTCAAACCCTTATCGTTATTTCTTCCTAGAAGCAACTGAACTACAGGAGATACCATACATATAAAGTCATACAATAGGTAGAGTATTACCCCATACATCATATTCCACTATGGTAGCAAAATTCCACTACCCAATCATACGAAGCAGCACTATTGGGGGTCATTTTACTAACAACCAGTGTTTCACAATTCAGTATTATTAAAAACCCCTCTGGAAGAAGATGGGACCTATTTATTAAGAGGTGCAACTGTACATCTCTTAACAAATGTGTTGAATCTTCTGCTGGTTGTGTGCCAGAATAAAAATGTACTCCAGCTTGGAGCAGGGGTAGGTTTCTTGTGTAATATTCACCAATTTTCTGGTGCACATGTTATTAAATGAGTCAGGCCTCAGAGGTCCCGTTTGGGCCAACCTACTGCCACTTACACCCAGAGGTGGATTGGCCATAGACCCTACAGGGGAATTTCCCAGAGGGCCGATGCCTAGGAGGGACACCCAAGCCTTGCTCATGGCCGCAAGCTAGGTACATAATGATCTGATTATCTCCTACTCACTCAGCCAGCAGCCCTCCTGAATTTAAAGGGGTTATCCCATAAATAATGTAAAAAATGAAAATCAGACTTCATATAATACTTGTCAATCTCTTTCTAACAAAGCTAGAACCAGCCCTGTACATAACAGGGATTCAGAGATCTCTCCATTCATTGCTCTGCTAGATTTATATCAAGCTGACAGCTCAGGGGGCGTGTCTTTTCTGCTACAGCTAAGAGGGCATGTCCGTTCTCTTCCTATCACAACTCAGGAGACAGTTAAAAGTTGAAACTGAGCATGTGCGGCCATCTCAGTCAGCAGGTCAAAGAAATAAGAAATTAAGTGTATTGAATAACTGTAGCTATACAAAATTTTTAATTACAAGCAATTACAAAAGTATTCAGATCCAGTTGCTGGTTTAAAAACTGTACAATATTTTTCGTGGTACAACCCCTTTAACCCCTTAGTGACCAAGTCTGTTTGGGCCTTTATGACCAAGCGTTTTTTTCTTCCTTTTTTCATGGTCTCGTTCCAAGAGCTATAACTTTTTTATTTTTTCGTCTATATAGCTTTATGAGGGCTTGTTTTTTTACGGGACAAGTTGTAGTTTTTAATGGCACCATTTTGGGGTACACATAACTTTCTGATTAACTTTTATTAACTCTTTCTGGGAGGGAGATGGGGAAAAATAGCAATACTGCCACTGCATTTTTACATTATAAATTTTACGGCGTTAATTTTTCGGTACAAATAACATAATATCTTTATTCTCTGGGTCAGTACTATTACAGTGATACTAAATACTTATAATTTTTATTAAGTTTTACAACTTTTTTTTTCCAATAAAACCCCTTTTATTAACCCAAAAAATTATTTGGCATTGCCACTTCACAAGACCCATAACTTTTTTTTTTCTTTTTCTATGGAGTTGTGTGAGGGCTTGTTTTTTGAGGGACAACTTGTTTTTTTCATTGGTATCATTTTGGAGTAAATGTCGCTTTTACGTTTTTTTCGGTGGAAACTAAGAATAAATGAGAAATTCTGTCTTATTTTTTTTTTTTTACGGTGTTCACCATAGGGGTAATTTATGTTATATTTATGTAGTCTGGGTCGTTACGGACGCGGCAATACCAAACATATGGGGGATATTTTCTTTTTGCAATTTTTTTCATTGAAAAGCGTGTATTTTTTTATTTTATGGAATTTTTTTAATTAATAAAAGTGTATTTTTTTTACTACTTAAAAGTCCCACAAGGGGACTATGATATACAGTATTTTGATTGCTTTTAAAATGTAATCCATTATCTCTATAATGCATTACATTTCAATAGCAATGCTATTCAAAGATTGACCAGTAGGCTGCGCCAGAGAGGCACAGTCTGCTGGAAATAACGGAAGACAGGCTCGGGGCCCTGATCCGAAGCGAGGTAATCTTCCCAACACATCAGCACCCCGCAATCCCATTTTCGGGGTGCTGATGGGAGACATAGGGAGTCCGCTCCCTCTCTCACCACTTTACATGCAGCGGGCGCCATTGCCCCCGGCATGTAAAGGGTTAAACAGCCCGGATCAGCACTGCTGCTGGTCAGGGCTGTAAGAGCAGGGCCCCGGCTCTCATGTGAGAGCCGGGTCCGAGCTCCCCTGCTGCACAAGGGAGCCGTGCAGCGCTTAGACTGAGCCGCCGTAAAAACGCGGCGGCCCAGCCTAAGGCCCCTTAGTGACGCCGTAAAAACACGTATGGGTGGTCACTAAGGGGTTAATTGTATCGACCTCCTCAGGACAGCTATATAGTTGAATACTGTGGCATAAGTGGCAGTATATTGTGCTGCACTGTGGTGTTTGATTCAGCGGCCGAGGTATATTGCTCTGCGCTATGGTATTGCTGGCCCTCCTACTTCTGTTGTCTCTGCCTAATTATGTTGCCTACTTTCAGTATGGACCCACCTGCAACATGGGACCACTTTTAAGTTTTTTTCCAGTGCCATTTTTAGTTCTCAGTCTGCCCCTACTCACACCCTGCCCTCATTTTGTAAGTAGTATTTGTATTGGAGAACTTTTTCACAAATCGTCATGTGACTAATTTTGCAATTTTTCTACGCCAGAATGACCCCTATTGTTTTTTTTACTTTCTAGATTAAAAAGACTGAACCAATTTAATCATATATTATACGGTATATTACCCAGTGTAAAAATAAGCCCTAGGCAGTCTGTCATCAATAGACCGACCCAGGGCAACTGCCAAATAGATGCATATAAAATAGGTACTGTAAACCATTTTCTGTGCTGTTCAACAACACTTTTGCAGTTGCATGAACAGTTAATTATATAAGAGCAGTTTTTAGAACTCGTAAGATTTTCTTAAAGTGTTGACTTCACAAGTCAGGGTTTCACATGACTTCTGTAACCACTCTACGCTAAATCAAATGATCAAATTGGCCGTGGTAAATCAACGATTTTAATTGAAAAAAAAATCAATGACTTATAAATCCATGACACTGAACATTATGTCATGTGAAAAGGAAAGAAAGCGACTATGACCGCATGAGTGCCTAGAAATCTGAGGTGTTTTTGATTTAGCACTGCTTTAAGAAAACGTATAGAAGTTGTCTATGAAGGAAACCTCTTTCCATATATTATATGCCTATTATACCGCTTCCCTGTTATTCCTTATGGAGCCTAGCTGTCACATAACTGCATGCAAGTGCAAACTGAGGGAGGGGGTCATTTATTATCCAGAGATACGCCTATATTAGGTGTATTTCTGGCACAGATTAGTTGAGTCACAATCTGCGACTTCTCCACACTCACGCCAGGTCTGGGTGTGGCGTGGGCGGGAAAGGGAATCGGCTGTAGGCCCATCTCATTTATCAATTCCTACGCCTATTTTAGGCGCCTCTTCATAACTTTGGTTATAGGGGTTATTAAGAGCGGCATCTAAAATGCCAGTATTAATTAATGACCCCCGGAGTTTCTGGATAGAAAATGTTCTCACTGTTGGAATGGGCTTCTTGGGCCCACCAGAAGGAATTAATCTGAGAGCTAATAATTTAGCTATACAGAATATGTAGATAGCACCTCCACTTCTATTGTAAGACCCCCACCCATCAGACATTGGGGGCAGATCCTAGCGTTATGCCTCAATGTCTGAGATGAGAATACCCCTTTAAATTTCAGTCTATTTGTAGAAGGTCACTTCTGTTTACTGTGAGTCCTGTCAGATGACACTCCTTATAGCTGAATTGATATCAAACTGTTAAGAATATGGCTTAGGCCTCTTTCACACTTGCGTTGTCCGGATCCGGCGTGTACTCCACTTGCCGGAATTACACGCCGGATCCGGAAAAACGCAAGTGTACTGAAAGCATTTGAAGACGGATCCGTCTTCAAAATGCTTTCAGTGTTACTATGGCAGCCAGGACGCTATTAAAGTCCTGGTTGCCATAGTAGTAGCGGGGAGCGGGGGAGCGGCATACTTACAGTCCGTGCGGCTCCCGGGGGGCTGCAGAATGACGTCAGAGCGCCCCATGCGCATGGATCATGTGATCCATGCGATCACGTCATCCATGCGCCTGGGGCGCCCTGACATCACTCTGGAGCGCCCCGGGAGCCGCACGGATGGTAAGTATGCTGCTCCCCGCTCCCCACTACACTTTACCATGGCTGCCAGGACTTTAGCGTCCCGGCAGCCATGGTAACCATTGAGAAAAAGCTAAACGTCACATCCGGCAATGCGCCGAAACGACGTTTAGCTTAAGGCCGGATCCGGATCAATGCCTTTTAATGGGCATTCATTCCGGATCCGGCCTTGCGGCAAGTGTTCCGGATTTTGGGCCGGAGCAAAAAGCGCAGCATGCTGCGCTATTTGCTGCGGCCAAAAAACGTTCCGTTCCATTCAGAAAAAAAACCCGTTCCATTCAGAATGCATTAGGATAATCCTGATCAGTATTCTTCCGGCATAGAGCCCCGACGACGGAACTCTATGCCGGAAGACTATAACGCAGATGTGAAAGAGCCCTTAAATAAATGTTTATGAGGTCTTCAGCAGACCAGAGATAACAGCCATACATGAGCTGTCATCTGAAAGGACTCAGAGTAAACAGACTGAAATTTAACCCCTGTATTACAAAAGCTGCTGAAAATGTTTAATAAAGGTATAGCCTTTAATGCCTGGTTATTTATGAATCAACCCACAAGAAATAAACTGTAATGGCAATCTATTCACTCCAAATGGGACTGTCTTCTGGTAGACCTTTGGAGTCCATTATTGTGTATGATCCTAGGCACATTAGATGATCCTCTGTTGCTTTGGCACACATGCATACAACTCTGCATACAGCTTACTCTTTTCCTAGTATATGAAAAAAAGTGTAATGGAGATAATAGCCATTAGCTGCTGCAATACAGAAACCATAGTGTAACATCAACTACAGGAAGCACAAAACATTATACAGTATGTCATAGTTTATACTTCATTTATTGTGTTATTATTTAGTATTTTAAATAATTATTTTAATAAATTTTCTCTACTTCCCTGATATTTTCTTCACCTAGCATAGATTTTTCCATATATCTTACAGCCTTTAGGTTCAGGTTTTTTTGTAATAGCAATGACTTACTCTAGGACTCTGGAATAGTGTTGAGCGCGAATATTCGAATATCGAATTTTTTTCGCGAATATCGGCACTTCGCTAATTCGCGAATATTTCGAATATAGTGATATAAATTCGATATTTCGAATATTCATTTTTTTTTTTTTTTTTTATTGTTATATTTTTTTCTTTCCCACTTCCCTAAAGTTGTTCTTACCTGTCCTTTGGATTCCTGGCTTCCTGGCTGCTCCAGTCAGTGCCCGTTGCCGCTTCTGCCGACTTCCATGCTCATGGAGCGTCCCCATCACCATGGGAACATCTCCATATACTAGAATGTACTGTCGGATTTGAGAATTACGTTGAAATCGCAATTCGATTTTTTCAAGTTATAATAATCGAATTTCGATTTTAACTTAGCACTGCTATATGCCATATTAGGCTAACTAATATGGCATATAGCAGTGCTAAGTTAAAATCGAAATTCGATTATTATAACTTGAAAAAATCGAATTTCGATTTCAACGTAATTCTCAAATCCGACAGTACATTCTAGTATATGGAGTCGTTCCCATGGTGATGGGGACGCTCCATAAGCATGGAATATGGCTTCAATGGCTTGGTAGAATTAGCGAATTGACGAATATATTCGTTATATTCCACAAAACGAATATAACGAATGTATTCGTCATATTCCACAAAACGAATATAACGAATGTATTCGTCATATTCCACAAAACGAAGATAACGAAGTATTCTGCATCTTCATTTTAGCTACCTATTCATCAATTTCGCTAATTCTAGCAATGATATAGGAAAGTTGACTATAGAGACAGCTAAGAATAATTCGCTATGCGATTATATGACTGCTTTTTTTTATAAATAGTATAATTATAATAATTATCAGGTATTATAATTATTCTATTTATTTTAAAAAAAAGCAGTAATATAATCGCATAGCGAATTAAACTTAGCTGTTTCTATAGTCAACTTTCCTATATCATTGCTAGAATTAGCGAAATTGATGAATAGGTAGCTAAAATGAAGATGCAGAATACTTCGTTATCTTCGTTTTGTGGAATATGACGAATACATTCGTTATATTCGTTTTGTGGAATATAACGAATATATTCGTCAATTCGCTAATTCTACCAAGCCATTGAAGCCATATTCCATGCTTATGGAGCGTCCCCATCACCATGGGAACGACTCCATATACTAGAATGTACTGTCGGATTTGAGAATTACGTTGAAATCGCAATTCGATTTTTTCAAGTTATAATAATCGAATTTCGATTTTAACTTAGCACTGCTATATGCCATATTAGTTAGCCTAATATGGCATATAGCAGTGCTAAGTTAAAATCGAAATTCGATTATTATAACTTGAAAAAATCGAATTGCGATTTCAATAGGAGAGTAGCCTTTAAGTTAAAATCGAAATTCGATTATTTAAATCGCATATTAATCGCGATAACAAGAATAATGACGAATATTCGATTTCGACGAATATAAAACGAATATTCTATCGAATATTCGCGAATTTCGTCGAAATCGAATATGGCACCTGCCGCTCATCACTACTCTGGAACCACTGAAGTGTGATTGCAGTCTACAGTGGTCACCACTCTTGCTTATGTTAGGTCACGTTTTTAACATTTTAGACAGAAATTCTTTCTGAGTGTTGCGTTTCCTATATGAATGTGTCAAACAAATGGAAGTTTACTATATATGCTAATTATTAGTAATGAGAGACGTTTACAAAAATTCTATTTGGCTGTCTTTGCCAAATTTCGCAAATAAATTTTCTTTGTGATGAATTACTTCATCACGAATCACCTTTGCTTTGAAAGTAGCAGCGCAATGATGGGCCCTCGCCCCCTCGTCATTGAACCCCTCGGATGCTGCGTTCATTACTGATTGCAGCATCTGAGATGAAAAATGAGGGCTTTCACGGATTAATTGGTTTAAAAAAAAATATAATACCCACCTTATCCATTTGAGTGCCAAAAGGACGCTGCGGCCATCTTGATTAAAGATCCCACGCAAAATCTTGCACAGTGCCAGCATAGTGACATCATACGTCACCGTGCACAAGATTTTGCGCAGGATCTTCAATGAAGATGGCTGCAGTGGCCTCCTCATGCTCAAATGGATGAGGTGAGTATGATTTTTTTTTACCGCCATCTTAGGGAACACTGATTCAATACCAAGAAGCACGAGGAATTTCGGCTTCGCGGCAAATATAATTTTACCAGGAATTCGGATGGAAGTCCATTTCGGATGCTTCAACCCTACTAATTATAAATAAAATGAGCTTAAATGTAAAGATAATGAACTAAAACTATGCTACTACACTGACTGGTATGAAACTGTGTCACTGTATCAAATGAAATAAGTAACCTTTGATTTAAAGACCAATTTATGAAGCCTAACCTGCTTCTAACCATGCTCAGTAAAATGCATGGGTTTCGTTTGAGCACTTAGATATATCCTTCTCTTAAATGACAGCACAATAACAGCTCCTAGTAAGTGGCTAAGAAACTTCTTGGCCTTCATGCTTCGTAGAGCATAAAATTCTCTCAAGTGCCTTCCTGCAAAAGCCCTTTGGTCACATGACTTCATCCATACATGATCTATGATTACAGCTGCAAATGGTGCTGCTATATCACATTTGTCCAGAATAGAAATGAGGCCACCAGAGACCACATTTGCATGTGAGTGTCTAGAGCTATGGATGAATCAACTGAAAAATAAATTGATTCAGTGCAAGACATATAATAACATTTTTAGGTTGTTTGACTAGAAATATATTTATTACTGTTGCTTAAACTGCAGCAACATATTCTGCAATGTCATTATTTGCATCAGTGTCTTATTAGGGCTCACAATCTAATTTCCTTAAGATATACATTCTGGCCAATTTCATAGGAAGCCTCTTATCACATCAATATTTGTTTTGGGGTGTGGTAGGAAACCAACATTTTTGGAGGTAGATCATAAAAAATATGTGAACCCTGGACTACAGTGCAGCAAGACAACAGTACTAACTAGTTTGCCACCATGCTGACCAGGAAGCAGCTTTTTCAGAAATGGTCTCCTGTAGCATAAATCTAAAGAACTTCTGGTACATTTTCTTGGGATGAATATTATCGAGTAACTGTTGTAACGATGTCCCACAAAGATTTTGTTTTTCATATGTAGAATAATTTTCTACATACACATTTTATTATTATATGCCATTTTTATAGCTGGTGTACAAATTAAATATGAGCAGCTTACTATGGTTTAGCTTGTTCAGCATCATTTACCCAAAATTATGACAATGATAATCATTTACCAAATGTTTAATTTAAATCTGAATTCCACTGTTCAGCCAATGGCTATCACTCCCAATCCCCTCATACACATGCCTCTTCCACTTGGAAGAGCAAGCATGCATTCTCAGTAGAAAGAGGAGGCCATTTTTCTCTGAAACCAAAAGGATCCGGATCAACTTACCCAATCCTAACCTCCTCCAACATATGTCCATTCACATTAGATGGTCTGCCAGTCCCACCAAGATCAGCAGATTTGGTTGACAAAATGTAAGTATATGGCCAGCTTTAGGTTCTGTTCACACTTCATTTATGTCCAATGTATGTGGTAAGTGTCTGATAGGACCGTATGCACCATATTCACCCACCACATGCCAAAGGTGTGTCCTACAGTCAACTGCAGTTGAAAGTAGTGTTTGCTTATTAAGGATTATTAATGTATTTTCTTCTATGGTGAAACCATGTATGGCCAAGTGTGCTCCTGCAACTGTAACTTCAGGTATAAGATAGATAGATAGATAGATAGAAAGAAAGAAAGAACGATTTTTATAGAGACAGATCGGCCTATGGCACTGTAGGGCATCATTATTTGAAGAAACTCTATAAAACTATCTTTCACCACAAGAAGTGCCTTTCTAGCTGCCATTATAAGATAGTCTTCTCCTGTAGATATATTTCTTTTTTGTGTGTCTTCAAGCCTGGTGTCCAGTTCAACAATTAGTGTCTGACCGCAGAAAAAGAATATGGGTTTAATTTACCATTTGCAATGTGAATTAAGATCTGCTGCCAGAAGAAATTTTTCTTTGTCTAGCATTGCACTGACTCAGCGGCTATTTGGGAAATAGAAAGTGTCCTTTGCCAATGCTAGAAAGTGTTGAGGACACCGATCTTGGAAACATCCAGAAGATAAATTATTATCAGTTAAGAGGTGTGTATAGATGGCCTCGTATACCTTGGTAGATAAATCATTACCTGCACACGTGGCTAAGAGAAATACCTAGAGATACATTATTTGTTGCTGGAGAACTAATATAATGCCATATAATGTCATATATGGCATTATATAGTATATAAATATAATGCCAAATATGACACAAGATTAACAGATCCATTAAAACTCTGTTATAGTTTTCATTACCAAGGGACAAAAGCGCAGCAAAATTCCATTTGTGGACACACACACAAAAAAAAAACCTATACAAAAACTATTGATTTTTTAAAGAGAAATATAGAGCGCAATAAAGAGAAAATATACATGGACTAACACAATACTAGAGGTTTAGGTGTCTGGTATAAATTAACATTATTAAAATCCAAGACATTTTCTTGTATTACAGGGCTCATTACTAACTAGATAAACTCAAGGTACTGTAGTATCAACTGTGAGAAAATAAATAATCAATCAGTTATAATATTTCAAGTTTCAGAAACTTGAAATTCTGTGATCACTTCCAAGAAGCATGTTGATCTTGTAGATATAGAAAACATTTTACCTAATCCTTTTTAACTTTTGGAAATAATGTAGATGATATAAAGTGGTATCATTCAAGAGGGCAGGAAAAACAGGATTGCAGTTGTAAAGGTGGCTAAATGCCAAATTAGATTAATAATCATACCAAGAATGTTAAAGGGGTCTATAAATGATGACCTATCCACAGGAAAAGTCGTCAGTATCTGATCGTGGGGATCCAGCACCCAGGACCCCCGTCGATCAGCTGTTCGTAGCATCGCAGCCTTCTCTTAGCTTTTCTTAAGCCAGTGACGACGCTAAGTGCAGGTCAGCTCCATAAAAGTGAAAGAGGCTGAGCGTGATACCAAGCACAGCCGCAATACAACGTATGACACTATGCTTGGTGAGCACAGAGAAGGCCACGGTGGTCACTGAAGCGGGGGTGCCTTCTCAAACAGCAGGGGTTCTAAGTGTTGCATTCATTATATATGTTATCTTTTTTATAGTAAGAAGTTGTGTAGTAGGTCATTGGACTAAATCAGGCCATACATAACTAAATGGATTACAGGGGAACCCCCAGTGATCAACTGTTAGTGTTAATAAAAGTTGTGGGTGGTCACACATTTCTACCATAGCATAAAAATATGAATGGGCAACCATGTAATACAAGATGGTACAGAGCTTAGAGAACCTGGAAGACCACATATATAGTATCTTTTGTGACCTATGGATTCTATATTACTGTATCTGGCATCCAACCAGGAGACCTCAAGAGCTTTCACTCAGCGTGATCTGAGAACTAGTCTTTAGTGCAGATAGCCCAGAATACTGCACATAACGTGACCACCCCCATGACACGTGTGATTGCAGCATCCAGAAGATTAAAACTTCTCCTTGGTCATGCAAGAAGCATGAGCACCCACCAAGGTATGTTTAAACAGATTTGCCCTTGATGGGACAACCCCTTTAAGGTGGTCATGGGAATAATTATTGGGCTCTAAATGAGGGGTGGGGCTTTTCCTTCTTATAAGAGGGCCATGAGTAAGTAGTTTAGCTGAAACGCGTAGACCATGTAAGCAGGCTTTGTTTTTTGACTTTGTAATTTTGGAATACAATGAATTATCGATTTTGCGGGATTATACCCAGTGCTGTCTTTTGTCCTAAAACAATTGATTCAAAACAATGGAAGTTTATACAATTGAAAAAAAGTATCTTGTGTGGTTCAAATATATATATATATGAATATATATGAATATATATATATATATATATATATATATATGTATATATATTTAGAAATTTCTGATTAAACATTATGGGGGAGATTTATCAAAACTGTGGAAAAGGAAAACTAGCTTAGTTTCCCATAGGAACCGCTTTCACCTTTCATTTTTAAAAGCCGATTAGGAAAATGAAAGCTAGGTTCTAATTGATTGCTTTGGGCAAATAAGCCAGTTTTCCTTTAAACCAGTTTTAATAAATCTCCCCATCTCTCGAAATGTTGAATGTACAGAAATTGTATGTAGAGTGAGAATGATTTTTCATATGTTGAATTATTTTCATCATGTTAAAGAAGACCTTTCATGATTTTTTTTTTTGTTTAATTAAATACCTTTCCTTGCGGAGTAACCTCTACTGATGCTGCCACCCTGGTTGTGTTTTTCAAACATCCCTCGCATGCCGCCCTGTGCCCCCCTGCTTTGCGCCCAGTATGTTAATCCTGAGCATCGGTACAGGGAGGAGGAGACGCCAGGGTTTCCCAATGGGCGTCTCCTTCTCCCTGGCTGTGTCACGATCCAATCACAGCAGAGAGCGTCACAGCCAGGGAGAAGGTGAGCAGATTTTTTTCCTGGCTCTGATGCTCTCCGCTGTGATTGGATGGTGGGTGTTGTGAGTAAAGCAAAAGTCTGATCACCTGATGCTATACAGCTTTGGATAACTGGACCCAAGAGGAAAGGTAAGGAAGGGCACATAGATCTCTGAATGCAGGGAGGAAAAAAATGTTTTAAGAAGTGTAGGAGCTAACTCTGGACAAGCATCAGAAACCACCGTTGAGAAGCAGCAGTACCCTCTTAGGGAAGTAGTTATCTTTTTACTATTTAATCCTATACTATATTACATTTCTATAATGTCCTTAGCATGTCTGTGGCCTGACATAGGGCACATAAGGCAAGACGGTAGAAAGCTTTTCGTGTGAATACAACTTCTGTATGTTTTGTTGTCTTTGTTTAACTTTTTTTTTATATTCTTCTATATATATAGTGGTCCTACAATGGCCTCAGGTAACAATATTTTTGACATTCAATCGTCTTTTTTGACCCATCGTAAGTTAAAACTAGACTCAACATTCAATGTCTCAGACTCAGGACCAACCGATCAAGGCCACTTCTCTGGTAAAATACTGTATTAGTTGCTAGTTAGCAGCTATTCCTGACTGTTATATGTAAGAACTTGTTTTATCTGTCTTAGTTATCTGCTTATTCTTCTTAAATCTTCATTTTTTCTTATCTCGGATGACATTTTGGGGCTTTGGACCCAATTACTCAAGTTACAATGGTTTCAACATACAATGGTTGTCCTGGAACCAATTAATATTGTAATTTGAGGGACCACTTTGTATATATATATATATATATATATATATATTATTATTATTTTTTATTAAATCAAATAGCAAACATGGAAACTGAGAATACAGACAAAAAAAGCAGACAATACAACACACTTATACACGTTGCAATCACTATTACTCAGAAAAGCAATGCGATCAAGAAACTAAATCAATCAACAAATCCTTCATTTCTATGCTACAATACTCCTGCTTAACGAAAGAATAATCTGTGTTATAAATTAGAGCGATGCTAGAACGAAGGGCTTGCATTAGGGTTCTAATTTCCTTGGAATTATTTCAAGGAACACAAATTGTCATTGTTTGGCATTTTCACGTTATTTGCATTAATTATGCTGCCTGTATTTGTCCCAGGCGTGTAGGAAATATTATGAAGAGCCGAGAAGGCTGGAAGATGACAATAACATCAGATGCTACTGCTCGTTCATTTATATTCTGATCTGATACATGGAGCTCTTTACTGATAATGGGAAATATTCATCCATGTCATGTTCCAGCTTAGAGGAAAGGTAGATCAAAGCTACAGTACGTGCTCATTTTTCTTTGAAAGATGTGGTTAGTACTATAAGTGGACTTTAGAGTGTGACTTCTAAATGTCTGCTGGATGGATGGGGTGAAATTACCCCTCACATTTTCTTCTCTTGGATAACCAAACAAAGCAGTTATTAGCATTTTACCACGTGTACAACTTATGCAATATTCTACGTAATCACATACTGTTGTATGCTCGACTAAAATGCAATCGTCGAACCTCCCCCCCGTGTCAAATTGTAATGATCTCCTTGAACTTGGTTTGATAAATGAATGTGTCCAAGAACAGCCAACTGCAGCAATTATGGAAAGCCCTCTATTTGCTTGCTTTTTTCAAGATTTTCGTTTTACTGTCTAATCCTTGTTATACACTAACAATATCCATCTCTCCCGACCCCTCTACAGCCAGGCATGCATGTATCTTTCTGGGGGAGAAAGCAGAAAGGCACTGTCAGATACCTCTGAAAATACTAATTGCCTCAAGATCAAAAGGATCTGCTATGTTGAAATCCAACTGCCTCATCCTTCTGTTTCCCAACATCTGTTGTTGGTGCAGAATTGGGAGCCCCCATACATGTTGACTGGTCCCACTGAAATCACTGGGTTTAACCCACATTTAATGCTTATGGCCAGATTCAGAATCACTATTTTCACCAGATATGAAAGTTGGCGTTGAATTAATTATGAGGGCACATGAGACAGAACTGTGTTCATATGTGATGAGCGGCAGGGGCAATATTCGAATTTGCGATATTTAGCGAATATGTTGTATAATATTCGTCATATATTCATGAATTTGAGAATTTGCGATTATTTTCTTGATTGCAAAAATCGGCAATGTAATATTTGCGTAATGTGCGCGCAATACAGGCATGGGTCACTTTTGCTACATTTTCCAAGCTGCTAGAAGTTTTCTGAGACTGGAGAAAATGGTTGGCACGGCAGAACATTACATTAGCTTTATATGCAGATAGAGTGCTCCAATATATTCGCGATTGCGCTAATCGGCACTATTGATGCAAATATTTTAGCGCAATACGTGAAACTTCACATTTTAGAAAGTCTGATTATATATTACTTATTGGTGCACTAAGTATTGTTGTGAACTTGTGACATCACAGCACTATGTCTGTAGCATGTATGTATGGACAGCAGAACCTATCACACTACCTAACACCCTGCATTGGAACCTATCATCTACACTATATCACTATCTAACCTACACTGAATATCTCCCACTAACTATCTGTATTATATATGTAACACCCCAGAGTTGTGTTACTAAACTCTTCTACCCCGTTACAATCTGTTAAGAGCTTTTACTTTGTCATCTGATGTAATTTTACATTATATCTTCACAGATGTGCATAAATCTTGTTAAATCTAATAATTGTTGTCATTTCTATGTTCACCAGCAGGTGGTAGCAATGGTCTGGTAAGGACTTAGGTTCAGTTTAGTAGTTCTAAGCTGGAATAGTTCATTCCAGCTTAGCTCCCCCTCTGTGAGCAGAGTGGGCTGTGCCAACATCCTACAGCATGGGGAGGGAAGGAGGTTAGAGGAGTGTGCCAGCCACCCCTGTTGAGGAAGGCTGCGTGTTAGGAGATCCCCGATATAGGGAAGAAAAGCAGTAGCTCAGTGGTTAGCACTGGTGACTTGCAGCGCTGGGGTCCTAGGTTTGAATCCTACCAAGGGCAACATCTGCATGGAGTTTGTATGTTCTCCCTGTGTTTGCGTGGGTTTCCTCCGGGTACTCTGGTCTCCTCCCACACTCTAAAGACATACTGATAGGGACCTTAGATTGTGACCCACATTTGGGACAGTTGGATGCTAATGTCTGTAAAGTGCTGTGGAATATAGTAGTGCTATATAAGTGCATTAAATAATAATAATAATCCCTAGCCTGAGCCCTGCAGCCTCAGCTGGCTTAAACAAGCAGACAAACTCCAGTTCCAGGAAGAAAGCATACCCAGGAGAAGTCATATTCCTCCTCAGCTAGTCAGTCCCCATACAGCAGAAGATAGAGTGCAGAAGCCAAATTCCTGCCACATGTTTAGAGCTACAAAGCAGACATCCTTTCCAGGTTGATAGAGCAGATAATAAATTCCTGCCAAAGCCTGCTGGGACCTTAAACTTTATCTAAAGGTCTGAATCTCAATTTCTGCTGCAAAATCCCTCTATTACTCCTACTAGCAATAACTCAATTTATTGCTAGTGAGCCAGGAGTCGAGACGTACCCATGTAGGAGACATTGTTGACACCACTACCACACAGAGACATTACACCACTCTGGCATTCCTAACCTGGGGCGTGAGTTATAACACCTTAGAGGGTGACCGTACCTTGCACACGCTGCAATTGCCGTCACAAACAAACTATAGACTATTAAACCCATATCCTGACCCATTGCATAATTTGGAGTCAGTGTAACTGTATACCCGTTCCTGGTTACTGCATATATATATATATATATATATATATAAGCTAGCTAACTATGTATTGTAATGACACAGCAAAGCACAGAGCACAGCAATGTCACTACTGTCTCTCTCAGAACTGCAAAACACTACAGAAAATGGCTGCTGGGGAGGTTCTTATATAGTAAGGGGTAGGCAACTTTCCTATTGGTTGCTAGGGATGTTGCTAAGCTCTGACAAAGACATTGCAATCTCATTGGCCACAAGCTAGAAGCAGGGAGGGATCATGGGTTCAGATGTAAAAAAATCTAGAATATTAAAAAATACGAATATATATCACTATATTCTAAATATTTGCGAATTCTCGAAGCGGCGATATTCCCGATTAGTATTCGCGATTCGAATATTTGCGCCCAACACTAATAGAGAATGTGGATTCCTTCAAAATACAGTATATGGTATTAAGAAAGAACAGAAACTAGAAAGGTCAAATCGTCCGTCAGGTTTGATTCAGAGCAAAATGTCCCAATTGCCTCAAAAAGTCATGCATTACATTCTAGGGTTTTCTAGGAATGTTTTTTTAAAACCTTCCAGGGTCTTTAATACCAGGACTGCATTAGTAATGACAAACTGACTGCAACCTATATGGCAATATGGATAAACGGATGGGAGATGGTGGTAACAAACAGCATGGCCAAAAACGTGGATTTAATATTTTTTTTAATACAGTTAAAAATGGTCCCTTTTTGGTGGCAGGTGCCTTCTTTTCTGTCTTCTGATTTGTAAAATAGTACCTTTTGTACGTGTTGTGTGGGACAAATCACAAAAGTTTTCTATTCACCAAATTCTAATCTTTTGGAAAGTGTGTAACAAATTTCATTTGTGCAGAATCAATTTGTTCATCTCTATTATGAACCGTACTGAAAACCTAACTGTGCAGATAAATTATGTAAAAGAGAATCATTTTGGACATACCTGCAAATGTTATTATGGTACATTAAGGGAAATTTATCAAGACCGGCATTACCATACACCAGTCTTGGTCCCTCTGTTGCTGGAGTGAGATGTACCTTATTTACTAAGAGGCAGAAGCCTATTCATAAATTAGGCCCATCTCTGGCAGCCTGTGCGTTTAGTAGATCTGGTGGGCTGTGCGAAGCTCTGCCACCTCCTGCTAGGCCCTGACCTTTTTCCTCCACTTTAGAAAAGTGCCCGGAAGCTCAAAAAGTCACAAATTATGGTATGATTTGGCAATAATTTGATACTTTTTTACGCCACAATAGTGTCATAAAAACTTTAACGAATGCTCCTCATGGTGTTGCCCAGGGAACATGATATTACTAATCCGGATATGCCAAACAGTTCAATAGCCGCTATAGGTTGTAGTTTCTATATGGAGCAATAGAGCATGCTATTTTATTGTCTACAGCAGGGTTAATGTGCAAAGGACTCAATTAACACCAAAGAAACCGCATGTGATATATGCATTCTTTTTCTATTTTAACCAAATGTCCGAAATATTTCATCAAAAAAGGGTAAGCTTCTTCCTGGAAAGTTGCACCCTGACTAGTTTTTAATTTTTGCAATAAAGTACAATATTTTAATGACAGATGCTGAAGAATTACCTATTTTTTATATCACCGAATCACTGGATGCAGAGCATTCCAGCTCCAGAGCACATATATCGGAGACCTGTGCTATCATGTACTAGCAGTGAGCCGACCATACATTCTCTTCTGTATGTATGGCCATATCACCTGAGGTTGAGAAGTCTTAGACAATTTCATATAGATAGCATAGAGTTAAAAAATGAACAGCCGCCATTGATTCCATCCTGAATGGTATTAATAACAGGATTCTCATGCCTGCTGTCAAACAATATTTAAGAACTCATGGTTCATAATGTTATATTGAGTGTCTATATCCTGTGGATAGTTTGCCAAGAATCACATTAATTGGGATAGCTCAGCATAGTAAACCCTAGTTTTTTTTTATACACTTTATAAGCCAGATTTTTCCCATTAGGTGCACTCAGGAAGGCTTGGAGTACACATATACACAGAGCTCAACCTTCATATTCAATCTCATTGCTTTCCTTGCAGTAGGAGACATGTAGTAAATGAATGATGTAAGTAATATAGCATCCAGGGACACACATCATCTCCTATTTGAAAGTGAAAAATGTTGCAGGTTATAAATATATATTGCTGTGTAGCAGGCTTTCCTTCTCGAGGGGGCACACAATCACATTGTCGCCCTAGACAGGAGAGAAAATATGAGTAAAGTCATGTAAAGTCACTATACAATCTGAGCTGACACTGCCAGTCACTGAGGAGTCATTGTGGCTGAAGGGTCAATGTTGGTTGCACTGTATGTGGGTATTTATTGTAGGGGCAGGTACAGATAGCAGAGGACTCATGTGCACCAGGCCCCTTCTCTCCAGTAGCTGATCATAGGGTATGTCCTGTAAGCAATACACCAGTAACTGGGAGCCATACATTCATTAGTCAATTGGGTTCTCCGGGCTACAGATATTGATGAACTATCCTCCGGAAAAGTCATCAATATCAGATTGATGAGAGTCTGATACCTAGCATCCCCACGATCAGTTGTTTCTGGTTGGGGTGGCTCAAGAAACTAACACTGCATAGAGCAGAAGCAGAAGGCTCAGCACACAATGATGTTTCCAACAAATTGAAGCTCAGGGCTGCAGTACCTGGTATGGCAGCTACCAGTGTACAGAGATATCGGCATCCAGATCAATAAATAGCGCAGCTACCATTGCCATGGCAGCCTGAAACAGCTAAGTGGTTGGGATTCAGGTTTGTGACCCCCACCAATCTGATATTGATGACCATTAAAATTTGTTGCTGCTGAGAACCCAGCCAAGCTACTTTAAAGAGGCTGTTGCAAGAATGGGGGAGGTTTGGCAAACCCCCTCCCCCCAACTTGACCAAAAATGTAGGGCAAGGGAAGTTTACTTACCCGTTTTCCGGTGTTGGCTCCCTGCTCTGTCTCCTTCCGGCCTACGATGCCCTGCTGCACTTCCACGCTGAAGACAACACCAATCACTGGCCACAGAGGTGACTGGCTCCCCTTACAGCATGACAAATGGTCACGTGATCCAAACTGGATGTTTTCAGCGAGGGATAACAGCGGAGCAGGCCAGGAAGAGAAGGAGCGAGGATCCATTGCCGGAAAATAGGTAAGTAAGCTTGTCTTTGCAGGTCCAACCAAGTAGTGGGGGTTTGCCTAAACCTCACACATTTATGCAAAACCCTTTTAAGGTGGCAATGGTCCCCCTTATCTACTGCCCCCTATGGAACTGCATACTATAGCTGGTACTGTACAGAGTAATAATTTTGGTTTATCTTGTATTGGGACGTTCTGTGGTTGACACCTTATAGGGTAAACTGTGGAATAGAAGGCTTTGGTTCAATTACATAGGGTAAACTGTGACTGATGCTTTATAGAACACACCCCAGCTACTGTAGACCCTTATTTTTATAATAGCCTTTGGTAATTTATTATGTAGTCAAACTACAGTGAAAACTAGTTTTAAATGTCCTTTTTGCTTTTGCTTTGTGTATATGTGTGAATATTTTGATATTATATTGATGGAAGAAGTTGAGAGAAAAGAGTATGGTACATGAAAGTATGTCCTTACGGTCTGAAATACCACAGTGATTCCATTTTGAAATAGTCAATCAGGTGAGATACATAGCCCGTCCTGACTGTCTAATGTGAGGCCACAAGAGTACAGGCTTTCTATCTAACCTATATTAACAATTACTCTGTAGGCGTAATCTGTTAGTCAGCAATTTCATGCAAACCATTACAAATTACTGAGGTGGGACTCAGTTTCATCTCTCCTTATATATCTCTAAAAATAGATGATATCTATTCAGTGCCCCAGTAATTACCTTTTTACTTCTGGTAATGGAGAAGGTTTTATTGCATAGCCGGTAGGGAACATTTTATATCAGAGTAGGTGATCATCCAGGGATAAAATGATATAGAATGCTATGGAAACAATTTCATACTAATAATTGTGAGATTAGTACATGTAGCAGGCAATTGTAGGCAGCCTGGTGTGGATAACGTATATTACTTGTCTCAATCTCTGAAGCAGAGGTCAATTTAGATAGGCAAAAAGCTATATTAGCTGTGTGGAAACAAGTGATCCTGTGAGAATTTTGATAGACTTATATCAGCATGAACACATATAGTCATGCTTAATTTATCATTTTTAAGGGGTATTTCATCTTAACAAAGATGGTTAATAATACTGGCAAGGAAATCCCTATCCAAACATAAGTGATTAGTTTTATTTTTAGAAAATTATCCATTCCCAAAATCTTTTCGGTGTTCTGGCCGGATCTCTGGAAGGCGGATCTCTGGATCTTGGTAAAGCGATAGTATCCAGCAATGCCGGATCTGTAAAACTCTGGCAGGCTGTTATCTACTACACCAGCCTGCCGGAGTTCCAACCGCAAGTGTGAAACTAGCCTTACTTTATTGTCTCTCTCTTCCTCTCTCTTTCTCTCAATCTTCCTCTTCTCCTTCTTTTTCTCTTTCTTCTTCTCCCCCTCTTTCACTTTTCCCTCCTCAATTCTCTCAAATATAACCACACAAAATTTCAGATTCAGCAGAATAGGAACTTTTTAGAAAATTTAGATCGAAATTTCCAAATTTTTGAATCAATTCTCTCTTTCACTTTTCCCTCCTCAATGCTCTCGAATATAACCATATATAATTTCAGATTCAGTAGAATAAGAACTTTTTGAAAATTCTGATCGAATTTCCAAATTTTAGAATCAATTTCTTCTTCTCTGCTGGTAATGCTTATCCAAGCCTATTAGTAAACGATTTTATAATTTCTTTTTAAATTCTTTATTCTCTAGACCGCTCTTGCTTTATTTCCTATAGTCCTCTTCTTGCTTGTGAACCATTGTCCTTGAGCACTGCGGTCCAGGTGTGGTGGCCAAGCTTGCTCACACAACTGCCTATACACTTAAATGCATAGTAGTTTTGTGCCCTGCCATTTGATTCCATTTCAATACATCAGACAAACATGTGGAGTACCAAAGGTGATGTCCTATATGGTTTCTTCAGGATTGGCCATCAAAATCAGATTGATTTGGGTCTGACTCTCCGCACCCCTTTTTGAAAGAGCTGTGATGCTCAGTGTTGCAGCCTCTTCAAGGGACTGTCTGTCTGTGTACCGTCTACTTAGTAGCCATGTTGCACAATATTGCAGCTTAGTAAATTTCAGTTGATGACATGCTAGTAGATGGCTCGAGTGAAAATAATGAAGGGGCTGTGAACTGACAGGAATGCCACAGGCCCTTCAAACAGCTGATTTGCAAAAGTGTCAAGAGTGGGGCCCCCACCAAGCAAAACCCTTTTAAAGAAGTTAGATGGCAGTCTTGAGGGTCACCGTCACATAGCTGTAATGGTCTTTTCACACAAATGTATCTGTTTTTGCAGATCCACAAAACATGGATACCAGCCACGTGCATTTTGTGGATCTGAACGTCCTTCCCTATGATAGAAAAGCCTGTTCTTGTCTGCAAATATGGACAAGAATAGGACATGTTCTATCTTTTTTGCAGGGCTGCGGCACGGAAGCGCATATGTGCTGTCCGCATCATTTGCGGCCCCATTGAAATGAATAGGTCTACATTCGATTAGAAAAATTGTGAATGGGCCCTAATATTGGAGCATTTTTGTGTCTGTATTTTAGTTGCAAATAGCGAGGCTTCACTTGAACCAGACTTTCATCATCATGGGGTTCACGTGCTGAGGGCAAAATGTGGACACTTTTAAACGTTCCTGTCGCTAGGGAACATGGTTCATCCATCATCATATCATCATCTTTGTAAGTGACAAAGACAGCTATACTGCACAATAACTAATTATTCTGTGACACTTCTATGCAAAATCATTCATATGGGCTCATCCTTAGGACTGTCAGTGGCAGAAAAATTTCTAGCTGAGATATTTGCTGATATAGTTATTTGGTAAGCCCATACAGAAACATAACCCAAGATGGGTATTCGTAGGCTAAATGGGACGTCTGTAAACAAAGGATGGTCACATCATTAAAGTTGTATGAGCCATATTTATTGAACATATTTATGCTCAGCCCAAGGCAAGTAAAATAGGGAATACAGATGCTCTACTTCCAATAGGGATGAGATATTTGTACATTTCAGCCTAATTTGTGCAAGGAGTGAATGGAGTGAATTTGTTCAGCTGTTTTATGTATTACCCATGGTAATAGAAAGCTTTTCAAGACTATTGGTTATAGAAAGATTTTCAAGACTATTTTCAAGCTTAACATAAATAATGATGAAAACAATCTCAAGATGAACAAACCCTTAAATCTGTATAATTTGGAGTTTTTGATTGTAGGGTTCCATAAATATTGGTTAAAAAATATGTATCTAAGCAGGGGTAAACAACCTGCAGCACTTCATACCATTTTGTGCATCCAACCATCCTGTCACAAACATGCCTTTAAAAGTTTATCATGTTGGTAATGCCCCTTTAAGTATTATTTTCAGCCCTTGGGATTTGGTTCAGTCTGAAGGTATGGTTGACCTACCAGAAAAGGTTGTGCACCCCTGGTTTATAGGATATATAACTTATAATCGTATGCCAACCATACACGTTAGACAGCTGTCAGCCAACAAACATATACTGTATCTCTCTTAACTACGCGCGTGTATGGTTATTTTTGCCTTTAATATCTTTGGTTGTTGAAAGTCTGCTACTAGTCAGAGATTGACTATAAAACTCTGAAGATGGATGTTGTTTGCAATGGCTATAGCATCTGACAAGTCCAACCATTAGCAGTACCTCTATGAATTCAACAAGGATAATGTGAGCTATCAGTGTTGATTAGTATTGTCTTCATGGGGCAGGAAGGACATTTTAAAAGGTGTAGAACATATCATCACCAAAGATCTCTAAATATATCCAATTTAATGGCTTCCTCTTCGGTTTGTTCGAATTGTTCAGTGAAAATGTGGCCAGTAGGCTAATAAAATGATCCCCACAATAATGGAATTTCCTGGTTTAGGAACTGAACATCAGCAGCCCATCTCTGACAGCCAGTCAATGATGTGATGTCTATCCTGCTGACTGGTCTTGTGAAGCTGCTTGTCCTCACTGAAGCTTCCATCCACCTGTGATGCTACTATGCTTCTGCATCGCTCTACAGTTGTCTGCTCTGATTAGACAGTGTGAGAGACACTTCCTACAGAAAATAGATGTGGTTGCTGCCCCAATGGCATACCACACTCTACTGAGACACAGCACGCCAAATAATGTGGGGGATGGGCAGATCTCAGGAACTGGGGAAAGGGGCTGATGAGAAAATAATTTAAAAAATGCAATTCTCAGGGAGCAGGCAGCTGTAAGCACATGTACTTACTCCCATGACAGGTCCTCTTTAAACACTAAGGCTACTTTCACACTGGCGTTTTGGCTTTCCGTTTGTGAGATCCGTTCAGGGCTCTCACAAGCGGTCCAAAACTGATCAGTTTTGCCCTAATGCATTCTGAATGGAAAAGGATCCGCTCAGAATGCATCAGTTTGCCTCAGTTTTGTCTCCATTCCGCTCTGGAGGTGGACACCAAAACGCTGCCTGCAGCGTTTTGTTGTTCGTCTGCCGAAATCGAGCCAAACGTTTGGCACAATAGAAAATGGATTTGTCCTCCATTGAATTTCAATGGTGTTCAAGACGGATCCATCTTGGCTATGTTAAAGATAATACAAACAGATCCGTTCTGAACAGATGCAGACGGTTGTATTATCTAAACAGATCCGTCTGTGCAGATCCATGACCGATCCGCACCAAACGCGAGTGTGAAAGTAGCCTTATAGGGTATTTCACTTCAAAGAACATTTCTCTTATTGGAGAGCCTAGCATGTCCGTGAACTGCAAGGATTTTCCTGTGATCTCAATGCTGTGTAATATTTCATTTGACCTGTGGTAGTGCTACAGGAGAATTGAATCCTTCCTACTAGGATCCCCGAAGAATATAACAAATAACTTGGAGTTCCAGCAAGAATTTTAAAATATCTTCTTTAAAGGGAACCTGTCACCAGGATTTTGTGTATAGAGCTGAGGACATGGGTTGCTAGATGGCCGCTAGCACATCTGCAATACCCAGTCCCCATAGCTCTGTGTGCTTTTATTGTGTAAAAAAACGATTTGATACATATGCAAATTAACCTGAGATGAGTCCTGTCCCTGACTCATCTCAATGACAGGACGCATCTCAGGTTAATTAGCATATGTATCAAATCATTTTTTTTTTGCATAATAAAAGCACACAGAGGTATGAGGACTGGGTATTGCAGATGTGTTAGCGGCCATCTAGCAACCCATGTCCTCAGCTCTAGACACAAAATCCTGCTGACAGGTTCCCTTTAAGCATGTCCATTGATTGGTTGATGGCAGTGGCTCCAGGTACCTCAAGATGAGTGCCTTAGATCACAATGTCTGAAAAAGTAACGCAAGCATGTTTTTATTAGAAATTTAGCAATCTCATTACACTCATCTCTGAATACCTCGAGCCAAGAGGAAAGGTAAGAAAACACACCTGTGCAGTTTCACAGAGGCTCAGTGGGTATGTGACTTCATGTATCACATTTCCTAAAGGATAGTTAAGGAGACTGAAAGTGGCAACCCTAGTCCATATTCCCTGTTAGTGCATATGGACCTCATAGAGGAAAGAAAACGGAAGGCAGGAGCAGCACACAATAGGCTTACCAGAGCTTTAGTTGATGGAATGCAACAGCTGAGCTAAAGGGCGGTCAAAGTGAAGGTAATAGAAGATGTTTTTGTAGCCGAAACGTTGCATGTTTTTGTACACCCTGCCATGGAGTCTTGAATAAAGAGGTAACTTTATTGGAGATGCTGCTGTAAGCCCACGTCCTCATAGAGGCGGAATCCCTTCTTGGATTCCTCTCTATGATCTGGAATAGAAAGCTGCTCTTAAGCGTCATTCCTGTTCTGGAGAACTTAAAACTTTGGGTATTTATCTTAAAGGGAATCTCTCAACACAATTCTGCACTATTATCTTCAGAAATACATGAGTAGTACTGCATATAAGGGGCCAGATTTATCACGACTCTGACAGCTCACTCCACTTTCACATATGGCTAAAGTCAGTTTTAGCCAAGTCAGATTTATGATCGCCCCTTTAAGACTGTAATAAATGTGGTTTGACGGTAGCAGTTTATCCGTCAGTAAGCAGCTTTTCAAAAGTCGCACGTTTTGAAGAAAAAGTCGCATGTTCTATTAAAAAGTCTCATAAGATAAGCATGGTCCTCACTGGAGTGAAGTTGCGACTTTTTTGCGACTTTTTAAAAAAGCCCCAATAGTAAATCTGTCTAGAGATTCATTTACATACGAAAACACGCCCACTTTCAGAAAACTGGCGAGCATAGTGCAGAGCAGAAAAAAGTCGCAAATTTGTGCGCAGTTTTAGCCTTTGGGACTTTTTTGCGACTTTTCCACTCCACAAAAGTGACTTTGCCTAATGATATATCTGGCCCAAGGAGTTCAGATTGGCAGTTTTTTTCTTAGTGCCCACCGATTTCCCAGCTGTCCGTGCTCAAAGATGTGGTGAAATACACAGTCCGGACTGTTGTGCTGTGCTAACATAAATGGAGAGGACTCCTGTGCGCATGCACAGCAGGTCCTAACAATGTATCTCAGTGCACCTTTAAACAGTAGGAAAATAAAAAGCTGCAATTTGGACTCCTTTTTTATTTGAAGTTCTACACATATACTACAGCAGATAAGAGTCCAAGATCACGATGAAAGGTTCTAAAGCCCACCATGTAATACTCTATACTGTAGATAGCCCCTTTAAGGGAGGTGCTCCATGCTGATCTATTTGAGAACAGACCCACATACTGTTCATGTCTGAAGTCCCCCTAGTGTTGATGTCGGAACAGTCCCTAGTTGAATGACAATTGTCCCTCCTGTCAATTTGATTGACTTGGGGAAAATAAAACCACATTAATCTTTTGGAATTTGATACTTGCAGTTTATGAAAAGCTGTTTACCGATCAACTGTGTACAACGTGAAGCAGTTTTCCATTATTAACACACTTTTACTGCAGCAAATGCCTGGCTGCTTGGCACGGTAGTGCTCATCTGCAGTAAGGTTGTGACTTAATTCTTCCCAATAAAATACATTCTCGTTGTATCCATCGATATTGCAGTTGCTTCAATACAATAAACTGTATAGATGAAAACACCAAAAGCTCTTTAGGGAAAATGAATGTATTGCTTTGCTTTATAGAAGAAGTGAAACCACGAGCTGTAAACGCATCAAATGTTTCTGAATTGGTTTTGGGTGAATAAATGTAATTTGCCGCACTGGCCTGCAAAATACGCCAGCAGTCCTGGGGGGTTGTATTTAAAGCCGGGTTACTTGCTACCTGATTATATGAAAGTCAGTCATAAACCTTTCAACTCCCAAAGAGCATTCTCTAAAGTGCTTTCAAAGTATTGCAGTCAATCATACCTTCGGATACTTCTCAGTTGGGGCTCAGCAAGGTTTCACTTCAGTAAAAGTGTATCTGAAGGACGGTCTCTAAATAGATTCAAATCCTGGCTATTTCTCACTGAGTGAACAACAAAAATTAGATTTATATGTTAATTCTTCCTTAAATTCAATTTTCCAATTGAAGTCACAAAAAAGGTAGAAAAAAAAGGATATTAGAATTGACCCCCATCTTTTAACAATTCATAAATTCTAGAGGCCTCAGCACGGTTCGGTGGCAATTTCTCACCCTGGTCACAGGCTTTCAGAACAAATGGAGAATAAATAGAAGTTCAATATTCTGCTTATGGAATGAATTGATAAAACCCGATTAAATATGAATTAATAGAATTCAATCCTTCAGCATTTCATTTGCCAGTCATCATTGCACCTGACAGAACCTACGATCTTTTACTGATGGAGAAAACACAGACGTTAATTCCAGTTTTTACAGAGCCCCAAGCAAAGAGGAATATCTTTGTGTTAAATTTAACACAGAAATGACTTTTACAATGACACACAGCTTTCTTTAAAAAAATTAGCAATTATATAATAATGTTAGTATATATATATATATATATATATATATATACCGTATATATATATATATATTTTTTTTTGTTATGTTATGGTAAGGTTATTAGATTTGATTCGATATGTATGTATGTATATTACATACAGGTGAAACTCCAAAAATTTGAATATCGAGCAAAGTTCATTTATTTCAGTAATGCAACTTAAAAGGTGAAACTAACATGAGATAGACTCATTATATGCAAAGCGAGATATTTCCAGCCTTTATTTGCTATAATTTGGATGATTATGGCTTACAGCTTATGAAACCCCAAAGTCACAATCTCAGGTACCCTTTGCTCAGGGGATATGGATTATTTAGCTGATTAGAGTGTGACACTTTGAGCCTAGAATATTGAACCTTTTCACAAAATTCCAATTTTAAGCTGCATTAATGGAATTCCTTTTACTTTGCATTACTGAAATAAATGGACTTTTGCACGATATTCTAATTTTTCGAGTTTCACCTGTATATGCATATTGAATGTAAGATATTGATAATTGAATAGGGAAAAATGGGCATAAAACGAGGCTGAGATTACATCCCAGATTAACTACCCCATAAATTACAGAAAATGAGGCTTTTCATAGCATTATGCTATTCATCGGTATGGAAGGATGTCTTACATTTGATAATATATAAATAAAATATATTAATATTTCCTACTCCACTGTCCTATTCGAGTGGGATTGCTACTTCATAAAAGTGATAAATCTGGAGTAAAATTCATTATATAACTAACCACACTCACATTCCCACCCATATTTCAAAACTGGAGTGAGTGATGTAAAAATGCAATTTTTTTTGCACAAGTGAGCCCAAAAAGTCACAAAAGCCCCATTGACTTTTTGAAGCCAGAATTATGGATTGAAGGCATGATAAATCAGGGCCATGGCGTGGATCCAAATTTGACCCTTTTTTTATACCAAAATTCTGGCACAAATAGTTTGATACATTTTCCACCACTGAGTGCAATTTACTAACTTTCTTGTAAATTCAGAGCTTTGAAGCCTTGCCCATGGGAATGCCCACCACTCACTAATGGGTGTGGTTTACAAAAGTCTCATCCGTTTTTAGCTCAGAAAAACCCGGATTTGCCAGGAATGTCTGAAAATTAGTCACTGTACATGCAAGCTCTTAACTATTGGTAAGTATATACATATATATATATATACTTCTCATAGTTCCTCTCTTGTTGCTGTGTAACATAACAGTACAATTTATTTTTAAAATACTATTTATTATTATAATTATTATTTACCATGGCAATTATGGCTCAGGATAATAATGGTGGTCGTGACCTTTTCACAGATTGATCGTACAGATCCCAACCATGCCTGATAGACTCTACTGACTTGTAACTTGATCAATTGATGTTCCTTTAAGGTTTCCATTGTTTTGGTGGCATAAATGACACTGCATACAGCATTATTCTTGCCGTCAAACGTGATCAAACCCCAACAGAAAGCCTCAACAAATATTTGAGCTGAGCTTTAATGGAGAAGTTTCTGTCCATTTCATGCCAAAAGTCTTTGAGTTAGTTTAAAGGGGTTCTGCACTTTCAATTAACTGATGATCTATCCTCTGGATAGATCATCAGCTTCTGATCGGCCGGGGTCCGACACCCGGGACCCCCGCCGATCAGCTGTTTGAGAAGGCAGTGGCGCTCCAGAAGCGCCGCGGCCTTCTCACTGTTTACCGCCAGGCCGCCCGCCCACTGACGTCACGACTTGTATCAACTAGAGTGGGCGCGGCTAAGCTCTGTTCACTTGAATGGAGCTTAGCCGCGCCCACTCTAGTTGATACAAGTCGTGATGTCAGTGGGCGGGCGGCCCGGCGGTAAACGGTGAGAAGGCCGCGGCGCTGCTGGAGCGCCGCTGCCTTCTCAAACAGCTGATCGGCGGGGGTCCCGGGTGTCGGACCTCGGCCGATCAGAAGCTGATGATCTATCCAGAGGATAGATCATCAGTTAATTGAAAGTGCAGAACCCCTTTAAGGTGTATCTTGAATCCTCTGGGCCCAAATGCTAAATCTGTGCAAGGGCCTCCTTCTTGATTGCTATTTACTGTACTGTTATGTGGCAAATGGGACTTAGTATGAGGACTGGAGATGAGCAAACGTCTTAAAATTATTTTCTGGTCCAATTCACCTGAATTGACCTTGGAATTCGATCAAAATCGAAAGTACTTTTAATTCCTGGAAAATTCTCTCTCTCTCTGTCTCAGAATTTATTAAAAAAATTGGGTTAAAAGATGATTCTTAAGAAAGAATTGATTTGCTCATCTCTGATTAGGATAACCTCTGTGACATCTATAACTAGTCACAGAAAAGTGGTGAATAAATATCAGGAGTTTTTTTTTATATTTTGTTATGAATTTTGTGTTTTGCGACTTTTTTATGCCAAAAAACATGTAAGGGAAATTATAAATTTTGTGTGCAAAAAATCAGCATGGAATCTGCATTAAAACCGCACAAAAAAAAAAACGCACATAAATCTGAACTATTTATTGCGGTATAGGCACTTTTTTTTCTTTGCAGTTTTTATGCGTTTTTTATGGTGGATTTCCTGTTCATGTAAACAACCTCATTGAAGTCTTTGGACTGGTGCAGAATCATACAAACAATTGACATGCGGTAGATTTTAACTGTTCAATTTCCGCACCTAAGGAAAAAAAGCTAAGGGTATATGAGATTTGTCAAATTTCATTCACTTTGCTGCAGTTTTTCAGCAAAAAAAAAAAAACACAGGGAAAATGCCACATGTAATCCACGTCGAGTGCAGCAACACTTAGGCCCCTTGCAGACGAGCGTGTCCGGATTAGGTCCGGATGCATCCCGTTGCATTGCGGCAAACCCGCGCGAGTAGGTGCGAAATTGCAGTCAGTTTTGACTGCGATTGCGTTCCGATGTTCAGTTTTTATTGCGCGGCTGCAATGTGTTTTGCACGCGCGTGATAAAAAACTGACTGTGGTACCCAGACCCAAACTTCTTCAGAGAAGTTCAGGTTTGGGTTAGTTGTAGTGTAGATTGTATTATTTCCCCTTATAACATGGTTATAAGGGAAAATAATAGCATTCTGAATACAGAATGCATAGTACAATAGGGCTGGAGGGGTTAAAAAAAATAAAAAAATAATTAAACTCACCTTAATCCACTTGTTCGCGCAGCCGGCATCTCTTCTGTCTTGTGTGAGGAATAGGACCTTTTATGACATCACTACGCTCATCACATGGTCCGTCACATGATCCATCACTATGGTGATGGTTCATGTGACTGACCATGTGATGAACGTAGTGACGTCATCAAAGGTCCTATTCCTCACATAACAAGACAGAAGAGATGCCGGCTGTGCGAACAAGTGGATTAAGGTGAGTTCAATTATTATTATAATTTTTTTTAACCCCTCCAGCCCGGTTTTACTATGCATTCTGTATTCAGGGAAAATAATAATGATCGGGTCCCCATCCCGATCGTCACCTAGCAACCGTGCGTGAAAATCGCACTGCATCCGCACTTGCTTGCGGATGATTGTGATTTTCACGCAACCCCATTCATTTCTATTGGGCCTGCGTTACGTGAAAAACGCACAAAGAGGCGCATGCTGCGATTTTCACGCAACTCACAAGTGATGCGTGAAAATCACCACTCATGTGCACAGCCCCATAGAAATGAATGGGTCCGGATTCAGTGTGGGTGCAATGCGTTCACCTCACGCATTGCACCCGCGCGGAAATCTCGCCCGTGTGAAAGGGGCCTTAGTCTAATGTCTAGAGCAGATTAAAATACAATTTATCTATCAGTTTCATAATTTAATGTGTAGATGCTACTGACCCTCGCAGGCAAATGTGAAAAATATAACAAACCTCGAAGTGACTAATCCTGTTTGGCACTGCTAAAACTGGATCACCTTAAAAAGCAATCGTCCATTAGAGTCCATTTAACTTTCATTTAATCAAAGAGAGAGACAGCTGCTTATCTAGGCTTCAAAATCAATAGATATTCATAGCACACTCGCTGCACATCAAGGTGGCAAAATCTACAGAAGGATTTCCAGGTTTTCTGTTTACCATTAGAAAACATTAATTAGAATTAAGTAGGGTGGTGAAGATCCAAGTAGAAACCTCATATTTTTTTTTGGGGGGGGGGGGGGGGGGTTTAAATGGCTGCTGACAAAGCACTGGAGATACGTAGCATTGTTATTCTGAGGAAGGAGGCAGTTTTTGAAATCTAATGCCAGTCCATCTGTCAACAGTTTGGCATCGGTTATTCAATATTTCATTAAGCTCTCATCGCATTGTGCTCCTAGATGTGAATGCAAACATGAAAAAAAAATCTGGAGCAGTCAAAAGTATATTGGCATTTTCTGCCTCTTTTTTTCTCCATATTCTGTGGTTCCGCTTACAGGAGCACAGACCTACGTTCTGTCTTTGACACATGCATTATCTCCCCATCACCTTACGCTTTGTTATCTAGACACATGTAGGCTCTGCCCCTCATCCTGAGCCTTCATCCGGAGATGTGGCTTGCTTGCCTAAGGCGCCTCCATGTAATGCGAATGTCATACCATATTTTCAAGTTCAGATCCTCCATTTGACTTTTTGAAAGCTAAAGCAACAAAAACTGATGCAGTGTTTACGACCTTGCGCGTCGGCAATTAATTTATGCGCAGAGATTATGAGCAGGCTTGTTGATACATGTATAGTTTTGCATATTCTTTATTGGATGTAGCAACAGGGCTGAGACTGTATGGCCCCTTTCACACGAGCGTGACCGATTGGCTCCGGATGCGTTCAGTGAAACTCGCACCATTTTGCAAGCATGTTCAATCAGTTTTGTCTGCGATTGCGTTCAGTTGTTCAGTTTTTTCCGCGCGGATGCAACGTGTTTTGATGCGTTTTTCATGCGCGTGATAAAAAACTGAAGGTTTTCAAACAACATCTCTTAGCAACCATCAGTGAAAAACGCATCGCACCCGCACTTGCTTGTGGATGCAAGGCGTTTTTCACTGAATCCCCATTCACTTCTATGGGGCCAGGGCTGCGTGAAAAACGCAGAATATAGAACATGCTGCTTTTTTGACGCAGAACTGATGCGTGAAAAAAAAATTCTCATGTACACAGACCCATTGAAATGAATTGGTCAGGAATCAGCGCGGGTGCTATGTGTTCACATCACGCATTGCACCCGTGCTGAAAAGTCGCTCGTGTGAGAGGCCTATAACTATATATCTATCTATCATCTGTAGGTTACAATGAAATGAGACTGTGCATTCAAGAACGGGAGGTCTCATGCCCCGGTATGAATGGAGTGGGAGTATAGTATAGTAAGAAATTAGGGGGATTAGGAGTTTCTAATTTTGAACAAGCTCTTTAAGATGCATATGTGTACCATATTTTTCATTTTATACAAAAGTTACCTATTTCCCCACAAAATGGCATTGCGTTTTTTAATGCAAATACTAATGAGACCTTCCATTTTGGAAGCGCTGATTAGTACTGTAAGACCAGGGAGCAGTGAATATAGCATCTCTGGTACTGGCTAAACTCACCGCTGCTTGGTCTTCTCTGGACGCTGTGCTGTGTCCTGACAGTGTACAGCAGCCATCTCAAACTGCGGCCCTCCAGCTGTTGTAAAACTACAACTCCCACAATGCCCTGCTGTAGGCTGATACCTGTAGGCTGTCCGGGCATGCTGGGAGTTGTAGTTTTGCAACAGCTGGAGGGCCGCGTTTGAGATGCCTGGTGTACAGCCTTAGAACGTAGTGATCATAAGCGCTCACTATGACCAGATCCAGTGGGACGTAAGGTCACAGTACAGTGCAGCAGGAAGAGCAAGCTGGATTTCCCAAGTGGCAGAGCCACCCTGAGCAGGGGAGGTAAGTTGTTTTATTTATTTTTTGTCTCATCTAAGGTGTGATGAAGATTGGGGGTCTGATCTGATCCTCCTCTAAAACCTAGGTACTTTTCTGGTCAGGTGCGTCTTGTAGGGCTATAAATATGGTAAATAAAATGCAGAATTCATTCTCCATAATATAAAATATATGGGTTACATTTATTAAAGAGGTTGTTCTGGTTCAGCTCTGCCAAGCACACCCATGTGAAGCCTGGTATGTCACTGGTAATAAAGAAAAAGCCCTTGCCCTGCATGTTGAAGCGCAGGGTAAGGGGGAGCATAGGAGCAATAAATGCTCCGATGCTCCACTCATACATGCTAAATGAGTAAAGGGAAGCTTATGTTTGGGTTCAGCTCTGAACCTGGACAACCACTTTAAGCCCTGAATTTCCATTTTCTGACATCAAAGAGTTGCAAAACCCAACCTGTGGGTTTTGCACTTTGCTTGACACCTTTAAAAAAAAGTGGGCAGTGTGAGGCTGGTAATAGGTGGCCTGGCACATTTATTACAAAATACTCCAGAAATCTGGAACAAATTATGCCTGAAATATACGCCAGCTCCTAGTTGGGATAGATTTCATATTTGGTGCATGGACAGCCTTACGATCAATGCTCCTCTTAATAACATGTTGCATCTGCAGGATGGGCATTGTTTGCTTGTATTGACCAGATACATATCTCTATGGACATATCCCACATCCAGTACATATTGTGGTAAGATTCCACTCTTTCAACACATTTGTGAACTACCGATTGAATTATCATGCATACTCTTAAGCTTCATGTTATACTGTAGAGAATGTAATTACATCAACACTTCAGAACCCACCATATTCAACTAATAGGTCTCTAATACTGCATTTTGTTGTGTTTCCATTTGATATGCTGCCTAATACAGGCTATTATGTGGAAGCAGCCATGTTAGGCTATGGATAGGCAATCTGTAGTATTCTTCCAAGGATTTAGGGCAGAATGTCCAGAACAATGTCTAACCTCATGATCACTACTTTTTTATATCTCTGTTGCTTAGGCTCCTGTAAAATCAGGCTACCTACAAACCCCATTATGGTCAATGAGGTCTGTCGGAGGCTAATGGGTTCAGTTATGTGGGTTATGTGAACCTTCTGTCATTTTCCTTGGTTTGCTCTTATAGCAATAACAACTCTGTGTGAACCCAGCTTTGCCGTCAAACTTGTGCATGACATTATAAAACTGTGCTCTATATGTGAATCCTCATTTATTCCAGTTCATGAGTGACCTTTACAGCCTGCCTGAAATTTCTCTTTAAAGGCATCTCATAATTCTCAAGTAATATGCAGTCATAATCTTTGCTGCATCTCAAGGAACTTAAAAACCCAATGGGCTAATTTAACATACTGATAGCGTAACGTTAGGCACTTACATAATTGCGCATTCTATCATGTAACGTTATAAGGGTGGGTTCACACTACCGTTAGGGATTCGGTTACGGCTATTCATTATAACATGGTTATAATGGAAAATAACGGAATGCCCAGACAGGACTTTGTTTTCCGTCTTGCATAGCGGGACCCAGACGGATCTGTTTTGATTTCCTTAGACTTCTATTAGGACGGAAAGCAAACAGAATGCCTTTTAAAGGCTTCCGTTTTGCATTCCGTCATAATACAAGTCTATTCTGTCTTATGTATTCCGTTATAACCATGTTATAATGGAAAGCCATAACGGAATCCCTAACGCTAGTGTGAACCCACCCTAATCTGTGCACGCCATGTGGGTAGTGCTTTAATCTTTTGATTTTCAATTAAGCAAGACCTTTGAAAGTCTACAGATTTGGCTACAACAAGCATACCATATTAAAATGTATCATCTGAGAAACCTAATCTAATTAATGCTAAGTAGGTATTAATACTAATCCAGAGACACAACTTATATTCAGTATACAATCAGTGAGTATTTAGCATTTTATATCATTAGAACATATTCAATAACCATTCAGTTTTTCTATATAATCAAGAAATGCCACTTTTGGCAATGTCTTCAGATTATGTTTTTTGATGAGCAAATCATAAATAAACCTAAAAATAAGCACTAGCACTTATTGTACAGATATGAATAACGTACAGTGGTGCTCAAGAGTTTGCAAACTCTTTAGAATTTTCTTTATTTCTGCATAAATTTGACATAAAACGACATCAGATTTTCATAAGTGCTAGAATTAGATAAGGATAACCAATCAAGCAAATAAGTAAAAAATATGAACTAATATCACGTGTTAAAAGTATGTAAACCTTGTGCAGCAGTAGCTGCAACTATAGTTTTCTGGTAATTGTTGATTAGTCCTGCACATTAGAAGAATTTTAGTCCATTCCGCCATACAAATCAGCTTTAACTCTATTATGTTGTGGGGTTTCTTCCCATGAACTGCTGCTTCAGGTCCTTTCACAACATTTCTATTGGATTCTATTGGATTAAGGTCAGGAATTTGACTTGGCCGTTCCAAAACTTTAACTTTAGTCTTTAACCATTCTTTGAGAGAATAAGGCTCCATTCAGACGCGGCCCGACCTTCCGGTCCACTCCTCAAGAAGATAGAGCATGTCCTATTCTTGTCAAAAATAGGTATTTCTATGGGGGTGCCAGCTGGGTATATTGCGGATCTGCAATGCACTACGCATTGCAGATCCGCAATATACCCAGCTGGCACCCCCATAGAAATACCTATTTTTGACAAGAATAGGACATGCTCTATCTTCTTGAGGAGTGGACCGGAAGGTCGGGCCGCGCTCCAGAAATGCGGATGCGGAGAGCACATAGTGTGCTCTCCGCATCTCTTCCAGCCCCATAGAGAATAAATGGGTCTGCACCCATTCCGGATAATTGCAGAACGGATGCGGACCCATTCTACGGACATCTGAATGGAGCCTAACTTGTGTGTTTAGGGTCCTTGTCTTGCGACATGACTCACATTCTCTTGAGATTCCATCAATGGACAGATGTCCTGACTTTTTCCTTTAGAATATGCTGGTATAATTCATAATTCATTGTTCCATCAATGATGGCAAGCCTTCCTTCCTGTCCAGCAAAACAGACTCAATCCATGATACTACCACCACTGTGTTGCACAGATGGGATGAGATCTTTACGCAGCGTTTCCCTTTATCCAAACCACAAACTTTTATTTTGGTCTCATCTGTCCACAAAACAACATTCCAATAGCCTTCAGGCTTGCCCAGAGGGTCTTCAGCAAAATGCAATTGGGCAGCAATGTTCTTTTGGAATCCAGCAGGTAGAAATTTGGTGGTAGTAGTGAACCATTCAATCAGTGCTTTTTCATAAAAAGATTTTTCCCTGGTGGTAGCCTCAAACTGTTCAATCAGTGCTTTTTCATAAAGGTAAGCTAATTTGCAAACAAAGTAATAAAAGTAGCTTTTTAAAAAGAAAAAAGAAAAACACTAAGCCTATCAAACGCCACCAGAACTAGTTGATGCTAATTTGCATATATTTTTCCCCAGAAATGCAGCTCAGTATTGGCTGGACTACAATACTCATCATGTATATTAGGCTCCATAATGAGAAAAAGTACCCACCAGACAACACATATATTTTTCCCAGAAACCTAGAGTAGCATACTAAGGTCTCACTTTTGCTCTATCTATCTATCTATCTATCTATCTATCTATCTATCTATCTATCTATCTCTGTCTCTCTCTAAAACCAGAGAGTCTCATAAACAAATTTTCAGGGCAATAGTAGCAATAATTTTTATGGTACAAAAATCTGATTATCCAGTCTAATAGGGATGGGGCCATACATGAAATGGGCATGGTAAAAATGTGACATACTGTACTTGCCTTTCAGAAGAAATAAAATGTATATACTGTATAGTAGAACTTTTTTTTCCTCATGCCTTTCAAATTTATATAGAACATGCAACCAACCTGCAACATTTAAAGTTACCTTCTGATTTAAGAAAAAAAAGTATTAACTGCGGAATGAAGAAAACACTGGCGACCTCTTTTATCTTTTTAACTGCAGATCCACAAATTCCCAGGGTCTTTTTCTGCCATCCAATGCAGGTGACTGTATTGCTTCTGATGCTCACTGTTTATTTGGTAGCCTAAGGCACTTTCTACTTGTCCAGCTCTGCTCTTGGAATGGTCAGCACTCTTCGTGTGAGCAGTGCTGGCCAATCCAATGGCAGCAGGAATTGTCTTGGGCTACCAAAAGCACAGTATTAATCAGGCAGTCTGAGCAGTGATGTGGCCATTTTGGATGGCAGAAGAGGACCCCTTGAATTTGTAGATATGCACCTGAAAAGTTCATGTGAATCATTTTTCTTGACTCAGAGGGTCTGTTTAAATCACAAATAGTGGAGGCGATCCCTACATCATAATAAAAAAAAAGAATACAGAACCCTTTACTTATTACAGACACTAGGCAAGACCTCTAAACAAATACAGATCCTAGACTTCTAAATAGATACAGATGCAAGAACAGGCCACCCTAAATAAGGACAGACACTCGACCAGACCCCTTAACCAGACCAGACTCCTGAGTAATAAAGATGGCAGACCAGACTCCTCCCAACACTGACTCCAAACCAAACTGCAGCTGTGTCACTCATAAGTTGTGATCTGACAGTCTGGTGTTGACAAATACACCTATAGAGAATTCATAGGCCTTTACTTCCACCACTTGATATGTTTTTTGTTACGCTTTTGTGCCCTTATAAATATCTGAAATATTTTTAGAGGTTTTGCAACTGAGCATGTGTGACCACCTCAGTGAGGTGGACAGAGAGATGAGGAAACAAACAAAAAGTGGGCAGCGCTATAAAGACACATTTTATTGAATTACTCAGTGGCTATGCTACATTTTTAATTGCATGCAATTACGAAAGTATCCAGGTGCTGCCTTGAATTTTTTTTAATATTATTTGTTGACAACACCTTTAAATGAAAACAAGCAGCAACAAGCTGCAATACCAGACACAACCACTACAAAATAATGCTCAATCCTTTTCATTCAGCCGTTCATGGTGTTTCAGGTGTTCAAACCTGCCAATTTAATATTGATAGCCTATCCTAACTGCACAAATGCATGAAACTCAAGAGATCAGCACCCCCCTGCTGCACCCTACAGTCAACTGTATTGATTACCTCAGTGTGGACACAGTTGAATACTGCAGCAGGGCACAGGCACTGATAGCTCCCGTTCCACCATCCACTGTGCTAGGCCACTATGCCTGAAGCCAAGGAGAGAACATATAAACAATGCAGGTGGCGCGATGACATCATTGCACCTGCCTAGTCTGGGACACAGGCATCTCAGGCTTCAGGCCAGAAGAGGCCTGTGTTGTGTACTGCTTTGCAGATGAATGGTGGCATGGAATGAGAGAGAGAGGTGAGTATTTGATTTTTTTCTTTGCTACTTTGGGCACTATTACTACCTGGGGCACTAAAGAGGACCTTATTATTATTAAGGCACTAACAGGCAGCCTTATATACTGGGATTGCTGAAAGACAGAAATTAAAGCACACAGGCGCTCCATGGTGAACTATGCATGCACTAGAACAGCACTCACTCGCAACTCTGAGAAGCACATTGACCCTTCAAGGGAAGGAATGAAGGTTACCTCAGCACCACCCACTGGTAATCCAGAGGGATCCCCAATCCAGAGGGATCCCCAATGCTAGCAGAAAAATGCCCAAAAGTAGCATGCTGAGGAGCACAGGATACTACAGAGTTGCTTTATTTATTTATTTAACACGTTTCGAAAGCATGCCGATGTCTTCATCAGACACTGATAAAGAAAGTGAAGAAAGTGACGCACTTTTGAAACATGTTACATGAATAAAGCAATTCTGTGGTCTCCTGTGCACCTCAGCCTGCTTCTTTTGGACAATTTTCTGTTATTATTACTGGGGGCACTATAATTGGCCTTATTACTACTAGGGGCACTACAGGAGGGCTTTATTACTACTGGGGCACTATGTGTTTGTTTCATTTCACTACCATATTTACTACTGCAGTATAAACCAATAATAGCAAATTCCTGAAAAATCCCTTCAATGCATTTTACATAACAGTCCAGATGCTCAATTAAATTCAAACAAAATACTAAAACTACTTCATCTGAGAATATTCTGTATTTTAATCTCAGATTAAAATTAGAGATGATCAAATCCCACAACGTGGAATTTGATTGGAATTTCAGGATAAATTTGATTCGCCTAGAAGCTGAATTTCCTCGTGCTTCATGTCAGTGAATCAATTTAACCTGGAACAGTATAAAAAACTAAAAAATTAAAACTTACCTCCATTTGCTCACTACGGGCCGCAGCCTCCATCTTGCTTAAAGATCTCGGCCGAAATCTTGTGCGGCACGAGATTACAGGCCGCACAGGATTTTGGCCAAGATCTTCAAGCAAGATGGCAGCGACCAGCCTGTCGCTAGTAAATGGAGGCATTAAGTTTGATTAAATATTTTTTTTATTGTTAATTTTACACTCAGATGCAGCGATCATGTATGAACGCGGCATCTAAGGGGTACAATGACGGCGGCGGTGCTATCGCAGCTCTCTGTCATTGCACCTGCTACTTACAAAATATGCGCTTTGTAATGAAGTAATTCATCACAAAGCTAATTTTTGGGGGAAATTCGGCGAATCAGCCAAATCGAACTTTTTAGAAATTCGCTCATCTCTAATTAAAACTATTTCCCAAGCAGTGACAAATATGTGTATGAGACTGCAAACAAAGGAAAACATGAAACCTCCTCCTGTTGCCAGGCAACAAAACCAATGATAACATTCTAGACAATGACACTTGAATGAATAAAAAATACATTACAGCTTTCTAATACGATGGAAAGTTACATTTTACATATATACCCTCAAACTGGGAAGAAAATACATTGACAGATATAAGATAATTATCAGAACAGTTTCTTTATGGATTATAACTAATAATATGTTTTGGTATAATTTGCCAAAATATATGTTGAACAGAAATTCTTTAACCAGTTCTGTGAGTTATGTCACTTTCGAAAAAATATTATTAGAGACAATAGCATTAAACTGTTAATATTAACCTTTTAAAAAACAGATAATTTGGATAATTCCAGACACAAGCAGTTGTCATACACAATGAAAGTTATAGCTGGTGTTTTCAAGCCACTAATGGAAAATACATTATTATCAATATAGGAAAAATGACACATAAATAAACATAGTAATTAGAGACGAGTGAAGTTTTGAACAAATTTGTTTCGACAACTTTGCCAAAGTTAGCCACGAAATTCGATTTGTTACAAATTAATTTGTCACAAATCATTATAAATCAGGTATACCCAGGCCACTCTGCCTTAGGGTGGGGCCACACGGAGAGGCCATACTGTTTTCTTTTAATAATGAAGTATTCACTGTATAGTTCTTCTTCATTGTTAATGGCCCTGTGGCACCTTTAAACAGACTGTCGCTGGTATAGGGTTTTGCTGGTTAGGTTGGGGGGGATAATAAGCATATTATTGCTGTTCCTAAATGCAATCTCCTCCAGGTTATTTGACAGTAAACACTAAATATTGATCAGCTCTGGCATACCCACTTCTCCAACCCAAGCTTTATCCTGTCCTACAGGTGGGAGCCCTTCTACTGCCATATGCTTTTCCTCCTTTTCCACATCATCTAATATCAATGAGAATAGTTAGTCAGGAACATCCAGCTCCTCCTCTCTCTGCATCTTGCTGACTTTTCTAGGACATGGAGGCCAAAAGGAGGGTTTGTAATAAGTGAAGACAACAAAAGATGAGGATGGTCATCAGTAAGACCTTGCTACCCTAAGGGGTGCAGACTGGATACTATTGTTTGGCACTGGAATTATAAAGGCTTTCATCTTATTGGTATTGAATTACATTTACGGCTGATATAGGGATAAGTAAATGTAGGAATAAATAAAACTGACCTAGAATAAGTCTCTATTCCTGCCCTCTCCCTGTACTCTCCCTGCACTCTCCCTGTACTCTCCCTGCACTCTCCCTCTCCAGTATTTTTACATTAATTATTTTCAGCAACACTGTCCATAGCACATGAGCGCTTGCCACGTCTCTCCATATGCTCAGCTCACAGGACAATGGCGCAGATCGCACAGGATGAGGGTTTTATAGGGCCGTGACATTACAGGAAATGACTATCTGCGGATTGGCTGGCTGTGCGGCATTATGGGTGATATCGTGTTCCCAGGCTTCTTACTTTCACTTTGTAACATGTGCGGCTGCTATTTTAGGAAAAACTGATTTGTTAGCATGAAGCGCGAGGAAAATTGGATTTGTTGCAAATCTAAGTTTTCCGATTTCTACCTTGAATGCTTTACTTCGCTCAATACTAATGGTAATATGTAATAAGACAGTCGATGCATAGACAAAGAAGGATCAGTCCGCCATGTTGTGGTAGACTTTTTGTATGATCCCTAAACAAGGGATCTAACCATGTTGTCTGCAATGCTCCCGAGTTGATGTAAATATTTCTTCTCTGACTGGAAGAACATGTCTGGGATGAACATGTATCCTAACGTAACAATATAAAGTAAATAATATAAAGCAGACTAGATGGACCAACTGTGTTCTTTTATTGTCATTCTTTTATATTTCTATGTGTGTGCCTCCAATATGACCACCCCTAGGAAAGTTTTTAAGAATAAATGAAAAGAAACATAAAAATAAAACAATTTTCTCACATTAAATTCATAAAACATTCCCTTTAAGAATGCTGATAAGCGACTTCCTGTATTACATAATGCAACTGAAATATTCATGTGCCCAATACATTTTTTTAGATGCCCCATTTTATCAGCTACCTACAATGTTAGGGATGTCTTAAGCTGATTCCAAATGAGAACCGTCAACCTCAGATCAGGTGATTTGGAGATTTGGAGATTATCTCCTGTTTATTTTCCTGTAACTTGTGAAATGTTATGAATTATACAGCAAACAGGACTTACATTAATTTTAGAATACAACTTATGTGTCAGCATGCATGTCTATTAAGCCATTTCTTCTTTCCTAAAGGCTCTGATATGATAAGGTACTGTAATATTCTTTACTCAGGTTTTAGCCTTTTACTTGACTGGAATGACTTTATGGAGATAAGGCAATTACTGGATTCAGAGCACAGAACGACGTTTAGAGTCAGAAACTGAATATCCATGTTTCATTCGACTTATCTAGGCTCTACAGCTGTTGATTCGAGAGATCAGAATCCAGCTCAAATTAATGTGGTTTCTCTTTTGGATTCAGTGGTTTAAGAGTATATAGGCCTGGTGCAAAGTCATCACTGCTTTCTCACATTATATACTGAACTGGCGTCTACAACAAATGGCACTTTGCCTAAAGGTTAGATATGATTTTCATGATTTACCACTTTTCAATCTGGATGATAAATGAGTTGATTGGCCTGTTGGACACTATATATAGATATGTGTAATGACTGAAACTTAAAGTAATGCAAATACACAATTCTGCACTGTAGTACCAGAAATAAATTATGTAGAAAATATGAAGCTTTTTGTGAGTCATCTTAAGTATTAGATAATTAGTACTAGAGTGTTAGAGTATTTTAGATATTGTTATAGCCAGGTCAACCCTTACAAATATTTCAAGGGCTTTTTTGCTTATTATATTTCTGATAAGCCATAAAACTGATTGGTTTGGGGTAGGGTTGAACGAATTGAAGTATCCAAAGTAGACTTCGATTCGATTTTTCAGGGAAATTTCAATTTTTCCATGAAGTCGAGTTTCCTTGTGCTAATTGTTAATCAATCAATTTTCCCGAAAGTGGCATTAAAACAACATATCATACCAAACCCCTACCTCCTCCATTTGAGCACAAAAAAGGCCTCCATAGCCATCTTGATTAAAAATTCCCTGCAAAATCTTGTGTGCAGTGATGTATCATGTCACCACGCGGGCCAGGGTGATCACACACCGAGCAAGATTTTGCATGGGATCTGCAATCAAGATGACTGCGGCAGCCTCTACTCGATCAAACAAATAAGGTGAGTATTATTATTTTTATTGTAACTGATTAACCCCTGAAAGCGATGAACGTGGCATCTGAGGCGTTCAATGACGGGGGCGGCAGAATTGTCATTCCCCTTCATTGCATCAGCATATTTACCATCATATTGTGCAGAATGTTTTGTATCTTTTTTCCGTGATTTTTTTGATTTGTCTTTGTCTCTCAGATTTTATCATTAGAGTGATAACATATATTATGTTATGTTTGCATCTATTGTTCTACTGCATTATTCTCCGTGACTTTATAAATGTAGCCATGCACATCCGCATAGTTACCATCATATCATGCATCTTTTTTCCGCGATTTTTTTTATTTGTCTTGTAGGAGTGGTACCTTCAGGTGTGAAGGCGCTTCTATTCTGGGAGTAGCATTCATGTGCGCTTTTGCCCCACCTATCTAATTGGCGACCTTGATTAAGGTGGTACATATAGCTGTGTGTGGTTCTCCTCTCATTGGTTGCTGATGCACATAGAGGTAACTAGGAGCAACACACTATATGCACAGGGTCTGCTCTCTTGAATATAGATGCATAACGGCATAGGTAGGTTTAGAGCAGGAGCTGCCTGATCTGAGACCACCGTGCGCTGGGTAGGTGGGCACAGATGTGTTTTGATCAAAATATATTTGCTAAGAGTCTCAGATGTTATCATTAGAGTGAGGGCTTAGTCCATATATTATGTTTGCATCTATTGTTCTAGTGAATTATTTCCGTGACTTCACTCGCTACTTAAACAAAAATGTGCTTCGTGATAAAATAATTCTTCACAGAGTGAATTTCTTTATGAAATTCAAAGAAGCAGACAAATTGAGTTTTTGTAAACTTCACTCAGCACTAGTTGGGAGCCACACTAACATTCAGATTAGTTAATCCCAGATCTCTCCTTCTCAGCTGGCTGTTAGTAGTTCTTTCCATATTTCTGAATCCTCAAGCAGAAAGCTCTTTTAACTAAATGAAAGATATACCGGTATATAATATATATATACTTTAAAGGGGTTTTCTGGGAGTTGAATATTGATGCGGTGCTCTCTTTGTGGCCTCAGATTCCCACTCATAAATTATGGATTACCTATTGTGAGGATAGGCCATCAATTTGAAACTCCAGGAAAAACCCTTAAAGACTTATACCTCATTGTAATTCCATCAATATAGAGTTGCAATAAGTCTAAACTTATGTGCTAACATTCATATACAACCTACTACAAAAAGCTTGAAGGTGCTGTCACATATTTTGCATTAGGGCCTTCAGTTTCTACTTCACCTCTAGTGGCATTCAGTTATCAGTTGTCTTGCAGTAGGATGGTGAAGAGTGATCTGGTTCCGCTACATTTAAGAAAATGTGCTTTCCAACACTTTAATGCTGATGACCTATCCTCTGGACACGTCATCAGTATCTGATTGGTGGGGTCTTACACCTGATAAGCTGTTCAAGAAGGCACCGCTACTTCTCCTTAGGCTAGTGACGACACGTTCATTGGTCACGTGGCCAGGGGCGGCATCAAACTGGGCCCGATCCTGCTTCAGTCCGACTTCAGAGTGGGGAATTTCCCGTCTTAGGACTCCCTGCTCTGACTCCATATATGCATGTGTCCATATATGGAGTCAGTGTTATGAACATGAAAGGGGTATTCCCAATAATGGTCATTATGCTTAGGGACTCCCCGTGTATGTAAATCTAATTTAGACTCTATTTTTTTAAATGTCTCTGTGGGGATTCCAACTCACAACCATCCACATTAAAGGCAAAACGCTTAACCACTAGGCTGTAGAGATCAATGCTAGTCAATGCTGAAAAACCTCATAGAAGTTTCTCTTGTATAATACAAGAGAAACTTCTATGCAGTTTTTAACAGAAGAGAAACTTCTATGAGGTTTTTCAGCACTGACTTAGCTTTGACTTAGCATTGACTTAGTATTGACTTAGTATTGACTTAGTATTGACTTAGTATTGAGCTCTATAGACCAGTGCTTATGGTTCTTGCTCTTAATGTAGAAGGTTGTGAGTTCAAATCCCCACAGAGCCTTTTTAAAAATAGAGGCTGAATAAGACTTAAATACACAGGGTGTTCCCAACAGTAAAAAAAAAAGATTTTATTGAGAAAAAAATGGAGCAAAACGTAAAATATGATCAAATAACACCCATATTAACCTACACCAGGGATCAGCAACCTTTGGCAATCCAGATGTTGTGAAACTACAGCTCCCAGCATGCTCCTTTCACTTCTGTGGGAGTTCAGAGAACAACCAAGCAAGTGTGCATGATGAGAGATGTAGTTTCACATGTTGTTTAAGGATTTTGCTTTTAATGTAGAAGGTTGTGAGTTTGAATCCCCAGAGAAACATTTTAAAAATAGAGGCTAAATGAAACTTAAATACACAGGCTGTCACCAACAGTGAAAAGTTTGTTTTCATTGAGAAAAAAAAATTGAGCAAAATGTAAAATATGGTCAAATAACACCCGTATTAACCCCCACCAACCTTTTTACTTGTGTAACCAGTATTTTTTGTTGAAAAGATGGCAACCCTAACAGCCCCCCCACTCAGGACCTCTAGAGGCTCGCTCACTGCAGCAAGCTAAGCCTCATCAGGGCTCACTTTGTAAAAAATACATTTTTCTTCTTCATTGCGATATTCTGACCCTCATAACATTTTTATAGTTATGTCCACAGAGATGTGTGGGGGCTCATTTTTTGAGGGACGATCTGTAGTTTTTGACAATACCATTTTTGGGTTGTGTATGAATTTTTATTCAATTTTCTTGGCGATGCCTATAATGCTACTTTTTGTTTCTTTTTATTTTGGGGGTGATTTTAATTTTAATGTTATTTTTTATATTTTCAAAACTTTTTTAGCATTTTTTTTTTTTTGTTAAGTCCCCCAAGTGGACCACAACTTACAATCATCAGGTGTAAATTGCTCCATTATTCTGTATAGAAATCACTATATCACTGTTCAGTGCTGCCATCTAGTGGCCTGAACTGGAATATCCTAACAATGAGCCTGGAAGCCTAGTACAGGCTGCGACTCATTTTCGAATAGGGTGCTTTCCCTGATCTCCCTTGGGGGAAAGCGCGCCTGAAGCGGAATCTTGCGTTTTTAACACTCTCAGATGCCATGAGTGAGGGGAACTCGTTGCTTCGAGGGGAGGGGGCATGTGGCGTATTCTGGGGCCATGAGGGTGAAGAACTGTGTGAGGAGCTTTACAGGGTGTAAATCTGTGAGGGAGCGCCGGAATTGACAGATTGTAACTGTGTTGCTAGTACATTATTGCAAGATTTGGGGCCCCACTTTAGATTTTGCCCAGGGCCACATTTTGTCTAAAACCAGCCCTGCATGTGGCCTAGGCGAAGCTCAGCCCTGTTGATATGAATACCTAGCACAGGCACTCAGGGGCGTAGCGTGGGGGGGGGGCGGAGGGGCCGTTGCCCCGGGCGCCAAATTGCAGGGGGCGCCAGGCATCCGAAATTTCAATGAGGGCTACGGGAGCCTATGGCTCCCGTCCCCTCCGTTATGCCCCATAGGCTTCAGGCCTAGTGGCCTGAAGCCTATAAGGCAGTAGAGCAACGCAGGACTCGGTCACGATAACCTCACTGTGACCTCCTGCGTCGGGTCTCGCGAGATGACGCGATGACGCGGCGCAGGAAGGCACAGTGAGGCGTTCGTGACTGCCTGCGGCGGGAACAAGCGGGGATGGAGATAGGTAAGTATTTTTTTTTAATGTTACCTTACCTAATTGCAGAGGCTCTGGCGGCAGTATGGGGGGTGGGAGAGGAGAGGAGAGGACTGGAGCAGAAAGGCTATATTCAATGGCATTGGCACAGCAATAAGAGGGGCGATTATATTAGCAAAGAGGGGGGCCAGTACATTAATAACAGAGGGGCCATTACATTAATAACAAAGAGGGGGACATTATATTAGCAAAGAGGGGGGCCAGTACATTAATAACAAAGAGGGGGACATTATATTAGCAAAGAGGGGGGCCAGTACATTAATAACAAAGAGGGGGACATTATATTAGCAAAGAGGGGTCCAGTACATTATTAATAAAAAGGGGGCCATTATATTAATAATAAAGAGGGGGCCAGAACATTATTATTATTAATGTAATGACCCCCTCTTCATTATTAATGTAATGACCCCCTCTTTATTATTAATATAATGGCCCCCTCTTTATTATTAATGTAATGCCCCCTCTTTATTATTAATGTAATGGCCCCTCTTTATTATTAATGCAATGGCCCCCTCTTTATTATTAATGTAATGCCCCCTCTTTATTATTAATGTAATGGCCCCTCTTTATTATTAATGTATTGGCCCCCTCTTTATTATTAATGTAATGGCCCCCTCTTCATTATTAATATAATGACCCCCTCTTTGTTATGAATGTAATGACCCCCTCTTTATTATTAATATAATGACCCCATCTTTGTTATGAATGTAATGACCCCCTCTTTGTTATTAATGTAATGGCCCCTCTTTATTATTAATGTAATGACAACCTCTTTGCTAATATAATGGCCCCCTCTTTATTATTAATGTAATGGCCCCTCTTTATTATTAATGTAATGACCCCCTCTTTATTATTAATATAATGACCCCCTCTTTATTATTAATATAATGACCCCCTCTTTATTATTAATGTAATGGCCCCTCTTTATTATTAATGTAATGACCCCCTCTTTGCTAATATAATGGCCCCCTCTTTGTTATTAAAGAGGGGGCCAGTACATTAATAATAAAGAGGGGGCCATTATAATATACAGGGGGAATGAAAGCTATCTGTCTGGCTCTAGCTCAGTATTGGGGGGCAGCAGGATGACAGTGTTGAAGGAAGGAGAGCATGATAGTAAAGTGAGGAACCTAAATTTTTTTCGGTGAAACTGCAGAGACGAGAAGCGGCTGAAAGAAGTTATCATGGTGGTCTTATCTCTGAATGAAGACGTTGAGGAGAGTCTACATCACAGGAGACGTCACTGGATGTAACAGGTATGGTGCGGTATTCTACTGTAATAATAATGTCCATCCACATATCTGTTTCATGGTAGGGTTGGGGGAGAAGATTGAGAATTTGGCCCATACTGCCGCATTCTGGCCCCAGACTTCAGGTCACACTGTACGTGTTCAGAATTCTGGGGCCTCACACCCATCTACTACATTATCTGTACTCAGAGAGTTATCTCTGTGTTATCAGAGGTGTAACATAGGACTGCTAGTGATCTACTACAGTATCTGTTAAAAGTGGCGTGCCTGGGGTAGGCGCGGGGGGGGGCGCAATTTTTGGCTTGCCCCGGGTGCTGGCAACCCACGCTACGCCACTGCAGGCACTATACTATGCACAGAACTGAGCTTAGTAACCACGGAGAAGACCACAACGCTCACTGGAGTGCCGGTTTACTCTAAAATGGTTGATTGGTGGGGGTGTCGGACCTCCACCAATCAGATACTGATGAACCTTCCAGTGGATAGGTCATCAGTATTAAAATCTCAGAAAACCCTTTTATGTAAGATGTCCAGAGGTACATTAGGTTTTGAGACATTTTAGCACCTGATATAATCTGTGGTGAGGTTTTACCCAAGCCTAAGAATCTTAATCTGTGCTCTAGGAGCTCATGCACACAGCTATATTGTGGAATTTTTTTGTACGGAGCCATAATACAGTACCTATAAAAGTCTGAGGCCATACCGTAAGTTTGTATGACCAATGGCATGCTCTATATCAGGACATGCTCAATCGCACGCAGGATTGTAGAGATGTTCTGCCCATTGCCTCATATAACGGTGCCATATCAAGGAACCATATGGTAGCACTGATAACTGTGCATTGCTGTAGGGACTCTGCGTGTCTCTGCTATATCTATGATGCATAATATTTACATACATGTTACTTGTATGACTTGGCTGTAGTTTTCAGGACAGCCACTACCATTGAGGGTGGGGTTCAATAGCATTCATTATACTGTATGTGTGCTAGAACATATGCTGTCGGTAAGGTAAAATCCTGTTCCTCAGTAAATCATATGCATTATATGTGCGTGGATGTCTTCTAGGCAAAAACAATCACAAAGGTGAAGAGAGCCCCTCCATTTTCAACAGAGCTCTAAATTTAAACATGTCAAAGGATTTCACATAGGCAAAGGGAGCAGAGAACAAGAGCAAGCATGAATTTTTACTTATGAATTATTAAATGTTTTCTGAATAGTAGAGTTGATACTGTAAACAAACATAAAATTTGCAAGTTGTTTTTGCTTAAAAATGAACATGCTGAATGAACCTGGAAATGAAGAGAAGCCATGAAGATTAGGTGATATCTACTCAGTTGCACATGAGAATCAAAGCAACACCGAACAATATGGTGCCACACACTGTTATAAATAAAAAAAGGTTATCTATCGAAATCACTATAAAATAGCAATTCTTTCACTGTAGGCAGGTCCACTGTATTGCCCATATGCAATCAATGCAAGAGCAAGTTTTCCTTTCTATTACAAACATAGGTTATTGCAATAAGGAACCTGATACACTGTGTTATGCCTATAGCATTATTACGTTCCCTCTGCCAATAGAAAAGCACTAAAATGGCTCTAATGCATGTCCAAACTTGGGGTTAGGCTAGTTTTACAGCAGTGCAGCAAATCACATTTAACTGCTCTGTTATAGAAGCAGAACAATGAAATTAAAGGGGTTGTCTGGGTTCAGAGCTGAACCCGAACATATCCCCTTCTTTACCCAGGCAGCCCCTCTGAGATGAGCATTAGAGCATTTCATGCTCTCTCTTGACCTGCACTGAATTGCACAGGTCAAGAGCTTTTTCTGCAGATCTGGTATGTACCAGGTCTCTGCTAGGAAGAGGCTTCCACCTAGCAGTGTTCCTGATGATGTGTCACCAGCACTAATAGGCAGACTTGAAAAACGGACATGAAAAATAGATGAAATTGATTGGCAGTAATTTCTAGACATATTCTTCCACGATATGGTAGGCCCCTCAACTAAAATAATGTCCCCCATAGTGTAGGATTTTTTTTTACTGCCCCCAGCTTTAATTACCGCCCCCAGCTAAAATAATGTCTCTGACGGTGTAAATAATTTTTTTATAGTGCCCCCAGCTTTAATAATGCCCCCATGTAGGCCCCCAGCTAAAATAATGTCCCCCATAGTGTAGGAATTTTTTTTACTTTCCCCAGCTTTAATAATGTCCCCCTTTAACCCCTGGTAAAATAATGTCCCCCATAGTGTATGATTTTTTTTTTTTACTTTATTGCCCCCAGCTTTAATAATGCCCCCAATGTAGGCCCCCATCCTAAATAATGTCCCCCATAGTGTGTGATTTATTTATTTTTTTACACCCCCAGCATTATAATGTCCCTCATGATTTATATAATGCCCCCATAGTGTCCCACAGCCAAAAACAAAACCTCACCTTATCAACTTCTCTTCTCTCTTCACTGAACAGGACCTGCTGAAGGTGTGTGATGACGTCACTGCGCGCTCCCACGTGGTTACGTCACCACGCATATTGCAGGTCCTTCGGCAGGTCCTGCTCAATGAAGAAAGAAGAGACTGCCACACCGCGAACAAGAGGATGAGGTGAGTTTGAGGGTGCACTCCTGTCAATTGGCCGTTGAAAACATGTCCTATTTTTGACATGTCCTATTTTTGAATGGACTCTATTCACTGCCATTTAAAAGGACGGCCATGTGAATAGCCTCATAGACTTTCATTAGTGCTAAAAATGGCCGTGTGACGGCCGTTACTTAGACGGCCGTCACACGGCCATTATTCACTGTCGTGTGCATGAGGCCTTAAAATGTAAACATACAGTGCAGGCCAAGGGAGAGCATCGGAACATGAAATGCTCCAATGCTCATATCAGGGGGCTGCTTGTGTGAAAAAGGGAATGTGTCCAGTTTCAGCTCTGAACCCAGGCAACCCCTTTAATGGAAGTGCTGAGCCATCAAATTATGCTTTTAATGCATGTGGGGATATGTCAGACTGCAGGAAAAATACATGGATTGCCCATCCACATATTATACATTGATCTACTGCTGCTAGGCATAATTTATAGGCAACTTGTATACATTTTGATGAAAATACATAAGCCCACTCACCACATCAAGGTGGCCTCTTTTAAGTGGGTACCTACACTACACTGTACTTACTGAAAAGTGGCCACCTTGATGTAGATCAAAGTGTATACAAAGTCCCTCATGTACATGTCTATAAATCATACTTAGCAGCAATAAATCAGTGACAGCAAGTAATTGTGTGATCCTTGCGTTTTTTTCTCTATATTTTGGCACATTTGCATTCTGTCCCCTTTCTTTTTATGGTATCAGCATTCTTTCTGTTCAAGCCAGCAGCAGTCTGGTTTTAGAGACCATATGGAAGGGTGATCTTTTAAGATCTGTTTACACGGTTCAGTGTTGCATGGTGATTGTTGTTGCTGTGGTGCTGTGGGTTGGTGGGCCGTGTGCCATGGGTGCTTAGCCTAAAAGCAGAGGTGTTGTTGGGATGCTGGGTCTCAATGTCTGTAGGTGCTGTATTGCAGGTCCTGTGCCAAATTACAGTAGTAATCCACTCAAAGAGGCCATCTTGGCATGGTGAGTGGGCCTATGCTATGATCCGAACACATACAAGGTATCTCCTGAACATGCTTATACATTATACTTAGCAGCAATAGATCAATGCATTTCATGTGGATGTGTGAGCCATGTGTTTTCTTTTACAGTTTGGGAATATGCTACTCCATTCATCTATCAACTCATGTATGACTGAGCTGACATCTACAATGGACCCAATTATATAAAAGATCCTATGATGGAAACGCATTATGGAGTAAAATTGTCACATTTGCATAGTATAACTCCTATATAATATCCAGTGCATGAGACATGCTGAACATGGACATCAATTCTGACAATTCCCATAAGCACCATAACACTCTCTCAGCCATGAAATGGATTGTGTGCACTGAATATACCTGTAAGTAAATCTCTTGAGTATTTGCACATGCACACTGATCACTGCACAACATTAATGCTTGTTAAATATAATCTAAGATGTTAAGATATGTTCTATGTAATGTGGTCAGATAAAACAAATCAACGTCTTCATGGATAATTTTCCCAATTTCCTAGATCTACATTGTGATGTTGAAGGTACTTTGTGTGCCAATGTAATTGCTGTTGATATTCACAGATCTATGTTGTTTCAGTTATTCTTAATAAAATTATGTAAAATTATTGTAAATTATGTAAAATACTTAAAAAAAAAACTTTTGAAAGCAAATACTTTTCTTCAGCCAATAAAGGATCAGAGGCATATTTATGGGAAGTAGAAACAGTAAGTTGTCCAGCTCACCCAATTTTATCCTGTGACTCTGTGCACGGAGCAGACCCAAGCCAGTCCAGACATCATGAAGTGCAGAAAAATAGAGGCTCCAGCACTCGTGGTATAGTTTTGTAGGTCCCGGTCTTTATTACACCAAAATTGTATAAACATACAGTATACAGTGGCACCCCTCTTCACTCTCCCAGATTTACGCGTTTCGAACTATACAGTTCTTAGTCATAATCCCATAATAGGGATTATGACTAAGAACTGTATAGTTTAAAACGCGCAAATTTTGGAGAGTGAAGAGGGGTGCCACTGTATACTGTATGTTTATACAATTTTGGTGTAATAAAGACCGGGACCTACAAAACTATACCACGAGTGCTGGAGCCTCTATTTTTCTTCACTGCATATTTATGGGGCCCAAAGGTAGAAGTTACAACTGGACCCTAATGTCTGAGGGAGCCAAAAGGACTGTTTCACCTATAAGACATTGGTATTATAAATTAGACTTGATAGGTGGGGGCCATGTATTTTGAACAGGGGCCTAAGGGCCTCAAAGGGAACCTGTCAGTTGGTTTACTCCCCCTAAGCCAACGCCATGTTAATTTTGCTATTTAATAGCTTTAGCATCATGCTTTTACATAAACTGCATGATATAAAGGTTATAATTTACAGTGTTTTACGCAAATACCTGATTTTAGTCATGTTGGAGGTGGCCTTTTAGGGAATAGTCATGCTGTACAGGCTAAAGTCATGTCTCATGAGTAATATGTAGTAACATAGTTTGTAAGGCTGAAAAAAAGACCTCTGTCCATCCAGTTCATCCTGTTATCCTGCAAGTTGATCCAGAGGAAGGCAAAAAACTTTTGAGGTAGAAGACAATTTTCCTTATTCTTTCCCGACTTCAATCAAGTAGTCAGAATACTCCCTGTATCAACAACCCTTCTCTAGAAATCTAATAACTATTACTGTAATATAATTACACTCGAGAAATACATCCAAGCCCCTCTTGAATTCCTTTATTGTACTCACCATCACCACCTCCTCAGGCGGAGAGTTCCATAGTCTCACTGCTCTTACCGTAAAGAATCCTCTTCTATGTTTGTGTACAAACCTTCTTTCTTCAGACGCAGAGGATGTCCCCTCGTCACAGTCACAGAGATCTGACCCCTGATATATTTATCCATAGTAATTAGATCTCCCCTCAGTCGTCTTTTTTCTAAAGTGAATAACCCTAATTTTCATAATCCTTTTGGGTACTGTAGTCCACGGTATGCACAGTGAAGCAAAATGTACTCACTTCAGCTCCTTCTGCGAACCGAACATGCAATTGGTGACATGAGACTGAGTTGAGGAGATTGGCGCATGTATGTGCAGTATGCACATGAAACCTAGGCTAGTACATCTTGCTTTAGTGTGAATGCCAAAACGACATGCCCTCAGTCTGAACTGTGTGACTATTCTCTAAAATGGCCCCAATAACATGATTGTAACTTTGTTTTTTCACAAGCTATATCATATAGTTTATGTAAAAGTATCATACTAAAGCTATTATCTAATGGGAAATGTTTGTTTTCTTGAGTAATCTCTTATGCAACCATCACAGCGGTGGATAGCTTTATAGGTTCTCGGATGGAAACCCAGAACCAGAGTAAAGCCCGCCAGTACATACTACTAAGTGACTATAAATCTAAACTCAATAACATCAACCTTTCAGTCAAAAGCCAGATCTACTGGTGAAAATCCCCAAATATTACTTCCTGAGGGTTTTTAAAAGGGTTGTTTGAGTGTTTCATACTGATTGACCTATCCTCAGTATGGGTCATCTGTATGTGTTTGATGGGGGCACCTCTTTCCATCAGCTGTTTGAAGAGGCTGGGGTGCTCCAGTGAACAATGTGGCCTCCTTCCAGCTTTCCAAGCACAGAACTGTCCACTGGATAGCAGCAGTGCTTGATACTGTACCTCAGTCCCATTCACTTGGCCATGTGACTGATGAATGTGACGTCTCTAGTCTAAGAAGAGTGCCATGGCCTCTTCAAGCAGTTGATTGATGAGGATGTCAGGAGTTGGATCCCGCTGATCTGATATTGACAACCTATCCTGATTCCTGAGGAGGTTATTAATATCAAAATCTCAGAGAAGTCGTTAAGATATCAAACTGTGGTCCACAATTTCACTGGATCAGAATCTTGGAAAATATCCTCTTCATCCTGAGCCTAATTGGATAGTTTGCAATATCTTATATCAAGCTGCTATGAAAAAAAGAAACTTTTAGTTATGCCTTTGACTGTATTTTGTTAACGATATGTTATTTTTGCAGATATAAAAGTCCTGCTTTTGTAGTGTAAACCATTACAATACTTTCCGGTGAACAGCGGTGGGCTATGAACTAGAATCTGTAAGAATAAAGGATTTCATTAAAGAGAAAAAATAAGACCTAACATCATGTACTTTCAGAAATCTTATCAGTCATCTGAATACTTTCTACCTAAGGTAGGAAGGCACAAGAGAAATGAGCAGCCTAAATGTCACATAACAAAATGTATTGCTCAGCCTTTCTCTACGGAGGAATATGTTGGCAAATTTTCCATTGTCCTATTTTAAAATAAATGATCTTTGAAACAAACTGTGTGATATCACATTATAAAGGCAATCTCTATTGATCAGATAGCAATCAACCCCCTGGGCATGCTCTACTTAATACAATGTATTTAAAAAATATAAAGGAATAAGTAATTACTACCTTCCTTAATTAAGAACATTGTTCCTAAAATGGTCACACAAATCCAAATCTGCCCATTACATTTTCCTTTCAACATCAGTACAGAAGCAGCCTTGACAGCCAAGAATAGCTCTCATTAGTATAGCATAGCAACACTTGCAGTCAACTAAAGCAACTTGTAACAACTGATTTTCCACATGCTCTAGACTTGGTGCTCAGAGTAGGAATTTTTGACCTCTCCATTTGTTGCAAACCTGACTTAGCTTGCAAGGCTAACCTATTCTTCCACCTCCTGAAGTCGCATGTTGAAGACAGTTGAGAAGCAACCTTGGCAGCCAGAAATAGCACTCATTAGTATAGCATGTAAGCATAGCTACACTTGAAGACCAAAAAACCACCTTGTAGCAAGGAATTTCAGATGTGCCTGATACTTAGTATTCAATGTTAGATGCCTTGTCTTCTCCAAATGTTAAGAACATACACCTCCTTTCATAGTTAGCATATCCTTCTACCTTGTAATGCCACATATTTAAACCAACATATCTTAGAACACAATATAGAAAATTACTATTGCTAAGAAGGCAGGACGCGCAATTCAGATATAAGCTTGAAGCATGAATGCAAAGCAGCTCACAAGTCAGATGTATCACTGCCACCAGTGAAGTCTGATACAGACTGACCAGGATTCTAACGAAGTACTTATGGTCTTTAAACACTTTTGACACGTTAGAACTTTTGATTGGTAGGGTTTTGCAATATGAGACCCCCCACAGTTGCTAATATGAAGGGGCAGAAGTTCTTAGATGAGTGCTTTGCTCCTTCGTTTCTGCTTAGCTCTGTTTGAAGGTCCTGGGAGAGCTGAGAGAGCAGTGTATGGATCCAAAGAAAGTCTATTGACTGTTCATGGATTTGTACTGCGTTCAATTTGCTCTTTCTTTTAACTTTATATGGATCAATGCACTGCTCACTCAGCTCCTGAAAGAGATCCATGCAAAGCTGATCAGAAATAAATGGGCACAGAGGTCAGCTGAAAACTTCTCCTCCTTCATTTTATAGGTGTGGGCTTCAGCACCTGGATTCCCGCTGATCAAAATTATAACATGTTTAATGTTTTTAAAAATAAGGTACCATTCCATCAAATGTACAATACATATATATTGAATTTGAACACCCCATAAGTGCCCTTAGTTTAGTTTTATTTACCACTAACCTGTTTAGTAAAGCTTGATTTAGATAATATAGTATCATACACATTTGTCATATATCTTTTATATTTTCTCCATATGAGGTAGTGTAGATGGAAGACAACTTTGGGACTCCATGATGAATACAAGAAAATAGAGCCAATCACATTCAACAAGTTCAATACTAACTGTCAATGTATGAGACCTTCCATTACATCATGAACGTATAGTCTCACTGTAATGAGTTCACGTTTTTGTATGGTCAGTTCTTCCTACAATGAAACATCTTTGAGAGAACCACCCACAACTGCAATGGAAAATGGTCTTACAGGAAGAAAGATTGTCTCAAAGAATAGACCAGTCGAGATAAAATAGGATATAAACAAATTGAAAATCTGTCACAGACAATCTGTTCTTGATAAAGAGGTGGTCTTTTCAAAGAGGTCAAGATCTTCATGTCAATGAATGCTGGTCAGAGAGATTTGGTTGAACGGTGCTACTATTTTGTTTGTTCACGTAGAGGACCAAACATCTGAATGGCTGATTTGCATGCACACACTTGTATCATTAACAACAGGATACATGTTAGCCATACCCTTCCCCTTATTATGTACTTTTATTGTGAATCCAAGCATTGAAAATAGGATCAGATATCCTTGAGCTACTCCAGTGTATAAGTGATGTTACTCAGATGCAATACAGTATGAAAAAGGGAGGCCAGAAATTGTAAGCCGAAATCAAGGGTTTGAAAGCATTTCTTGCTCATAAAAGGATTATTCACAGCTACAGACAGCCCCAATCACAAGGACAGACGGCAAAGCTGCATTTTTCCTGTTACATTTTAATGTCTGTGCATATAAGGTTAATGGGATAATCTCAATCACGCCAGTTGTTCCTCTCATTCAAGTTAATGACATAGTGTTTAATGTATACATAGACCTCCCTGACTCCCAAGACGTCCTATAAAAAAGTCACCTTCATCTCATCAACAGCCAGCTAATCAAGAAAGCAGGTAGATGTAAAGTGCACACAAAGAATAAGCATAATTATAATCTGTTGTTTTACTTCAGCCCCATCTCCTCTAATTGATTTTGTGTGTCTGTGTAAGCAGCTTAGCGAAAAAGGAAAATGCATTTGAAATCCCAATGGAGTGTCATTAAATGTCATTGTACATGAACGGTATTCTACCTTAAGGAAATAAATGAAGGATTGCATGGCTATAGGAAGGTTCTTATTCTGTACTGAATGAATATAATAAGTGTAAAACTTACCCCAGCGTTGTCATGGTAACAATGGTATACCAAAACGAAGCCGGGATGCTAGTGAACTTGCTGGATGATGACCCTTTTTCCGCGTAAAACATCACAGTGGCAAAGATAATGATTGCCATTGTCAGTGAGAAAAGGAGGAATCCCAGTTCAGAGGCACAGCTCTTCAGGGTATACCCGAGAATCCGTAAACCCTGGGAGTGGCGTGAGAACTTGAAAATTCTGAAGACCCGGAAAACCCGCAGGGTGACAAAAGCGCCACTCACATCCTCATTGTTGGTCATGACTAAGCCTATGTAGTATGGCATAATGGCTACCACATCAATGATACTCATGACACTTCTCATGAATCTGTATCTACTTGGGGCTGCAAAAAGTCTCAAGAGGTACTCAACTGTGAAAATCATGACACATGCAGTGTCCAGGCAAAAGAAGGCTACATCAAATCTTTCACCACAAGGAAGCTCCTTATTTCCAGGCACAGTGCCACAGGGAACAGTCTCAACCACATTGGTGATCACGGACACTGCAATAAAGAAGCCAGTCACATAGTAGAAGACTAAGGCTAAAGTGCTGGTGTGGGGATTTTCAAAGGCTCGCCACATAGTCTGGCGTATATCAAGGGAGGGCATGGGTTCTTGACTGTGCTCATATTCATTGTCATCCATCAGCCTTTCTGCATTCTCTCTTCTTCTGTCTTTATATTCTTCATAGCAGCAGTCACCAATTATTTCAGGTAATATGCCATAGAAAGCCAGTTCTTCATCATAGGCAGAGATGCATTCATACCTAGGGTAGTGAAGCTTGCCAGTTCTGTAAAAATTTAGAATAGACCTGAACACTTCAGGGTCACGGTCAAAAAAGTATTCCTTGGTCTCCTCATTAAAGAAGAAATCCTTCTCTGTGCTTCCAAGTAGGGTGTCTGGGTACCTTTCCAAAGTTGTTCGCCAGGTTTGGAACCTCCTCCCACTAACATTGAGTATTATTAGCTCATCTTGTCTTTTGTTTTTGTCAGTTGGTGCCAATGGCATTGGGCAGTTGGCCACAGGCATCCACCCAATGGCAGCAGCCCTTGCAAAGGGCAGCCATGCTGCAACACCGGAAGCCATGAGGGCGCCAGGTCCGATGGGCTGCTTGAGTACTTTTAATACCAACTTGATTTCAGATCAACGCCATCTGCAGAAAAAAATGAATAAAGTCAATATCATCTCAATAGGCACCATATAGAAATTTTAACGTCTATAATGAAATTCGAACAGAACACAGAACAAAGTACAGGAGCATAACTAGGTAATTACTATTCCCTCTTTAACTTTCAAAATCACCAGCTCTTAATATATGCACAAGAATATTTTTGTAGCTGACCCTAAAATATTGATTTATTTTATTCATTTCTAAGAATCACAGAAAGCCCATAAATGATGCTATTAAATAATCTGCTATTGATTTCGATCTCCACAAGATAATGGAATAATATGCATTGTGAACACAGAAGTTCCAATAGTTACATATATCACATAGACTGCTATCGTACAATATAATATAGTAACACAATGTTTAATCGATGCTTGTTCAAGGTGCTTATATTTAAAAAGTAACATCTGATCTAAAGACTGAGATCTGGCCTATATTTCAAAAAATAAGTGGCAATGGGTAAGGCTTTCTCCTTGGAGGTTTCTGTTCATTTTAAATATGTTTGACAACCTTGTAATTGATTGTACATTGCGATATAAACTGTGGTAAACCACAAAAGTTTAATATACGGACCCGGAGCATAACTTGCCATATTATTTCCTTTATAGCGGTAATGCACTACTGGCAAGACCAAGGCATATTAACATTTTTTTATTGCAAAGAGTCAAGCAGGTCAAGATGTAAGTATGAAATACACATCTCTAAATATTTAAATTGTCAGTGATAGGCTGCGGTTCAACAAGAAAATTATTTGATGGCTAGATAGATAGATAGATAGATAGATAGGAGAACAAGTATATTGAAAAGTTTGGAAATGTTAATTTTCTAAACTGCTGAACTGAATTTTTCAGATAAATGGGATATAAAACATATCTCTAGTATTGGGCAAGGCTATGTTCACACCTCCAGTCCGGTGAGTGTTTCCATCAGGCTGTTCCAGCAGAAATAAGCCTGCGGAATTCACCAGATCCGGCATTGCCACAGTCTACTGATCACCACCGAATACCTATTAACTATATTAAGGCCGGTCGTGTCCAGCCTACAGCCAGCATTTATGCCGGACCAGCTTACTGGATCAGGCATGCTGGAGATGTGAACATGGCTTAACTCATTTAATTTAAGTATTAATTACCTTAGAAGTATCACTTTAGGGATCAAAAACTCATTTTCCTCACTATGGTTCTTTGGCCGGGTAATATAGCAATTCTTAGATAATTGTGGTTTACTCAAACCTAAACCTTTAGAAAAGTGTCTCCTAAATGTGTCAATTTATGCAAGTAACTGTATAGATTAAAAGACTGAATAGCCCTTTGTCAGCTCCATGGGCACTTACTGTATATCTATCTATCTATCTAATCGATTATCTATCTATCTATCTATCTATCTGTTTTATACCTGTCTATTTATCTATATGTAACATTATGAAACCACATCATAATATTGAGCAATCAGTCAACTGCCCTCGTTTCGAGTTGGAACTTTCTATCCAGTTACTGTTGCACATCATCTTTACCAGCTAAAGACTGACAGTGTTGCCAGGGATCCTGGTGAATTGGGCGCATACAGACTATTTTAGAAACAAGCTGTCTTGATCCAGAAAAACTAGCCAAAATAACATCTCGTTATGCACTGTTATGCACATATCTTAGAAAAGCCTGTATTATCATTAAAAGGTAATGTATTATCCGAAAATGTGCTATTATTTAAAATATTTTTATGGTAAACATGTGTTTAGAGTTTTTGGGTGACTTTTAATTTTCCATGTCACTATCTGTATTTTAAAAAATAAAATAACTAAAATTGTGCAGTTTTCAAGCTGGCCTTTAGGACTAATAATATGTCAAGAAGACTTTCTTTTGTATAAAAGGTTATTTTTCATTAGCCATCACATTATCATTACAGGTATGATTACCATGAATAATTTTATGATGACATGTTCCCTTTTATGTTAGGGACTTCAAATGTGTTTTCAATGTGGCAAAAACTAGAGTAAAGATTTATTTGAGGGTGAATATAAATGAAAAATATATATAAAGCGGCTCACTTTTACCAGGCTATGGTCTGCCTTTACACAGAGTACACCGGAGCCAATATATATAGGAAATTAGGTTTGCTCTTAAGGCGATAAGGTATCAAAAGATTTAATAAAATTACAAATATATAAATTAAAATTAAAATATCAGTGGTGTTATACCGTAACAAAGAGTATGCTCATATCTTGAATAATAACAAGCAGGATTATTGTCCCATTGATATACTGTGCATTCATATGATAATCTGTCTATCAGTACACATTAAGGATGATGTTGATGTTATGTGGTCACAAAAAAAGTATTATATTTCAGATAATGCAAAATTAAACAGCTATTTGTGCAGCGTCCAAAGGCGGATGATAGTCATGGGACTATCATCACTATTTGATTAAAACAATATATCTGCTGGCAGCTTATATAGTTGTAGTAAAAATGTGTTCCATTCAGGTAAGCATTAATAGCTGAAATAGTGTAGCATGGATATAGTTACAGCCTGGTCCATAAATATTGGGGCATTTACACAATTCTAACATTTTTGGCTCTATACACCACCATAATGGATTTGAAATGAAACAAACAAGTTGTGCTTTAACTGCAGACTGTCAGCTTTAATTTGAGGGCATCATCCAAATCAGGTGAACGGTGTAGGAATTACAACAGTTTGCATATGTGCCTCCCACTTGTTAAGGGGCCAAAAGTAATGGGGCAATTGGCTTCTCAGCTGTTCCATGGCCAGGTCTGTGTTATTCCCTCATTATTACAATTATAATGAGCAGATAAAAGGTTCAGAGTTCATTTAAAGTGTGCTATTTGCATTTGGAAACTGTTGCTGTCAACTCTCAAGATGAGATCCAAAGAGCTGTCACTATCAGTGAAGCAAGCCATCATTAAGCTGAAAAAAGAAGACCACAGAAAACAACTGTGGTGGATGACCAAATAATTCTTTCACTGGTGAAGAAAACACCCTTCACAACAGTTGGCTAGATCAAGAACACTCTCCAGGAGGTAGGTGTATGTGTGTCAAAGTCAACAATCAAGAGAAGACTTCACCAGAGTGAATACAGAGGGTTCACCACAAGATGTAAACCATTGGTGAGCCTCAAAAACAGGAAGGCAAGATTAGAGTTTGCCAAACGACATCTAAAAAAGCCTTCAAAGGTCTGGAACAATATCCTATGGACAGATGAGATCAAGATCAACTTGCACCAGAGTGATGGGAAGAGAAGAGTATGGAGAAGGAAAGGAACTGCTCATGATCCTAAGCATACCACCTCATCAGTGAAGCATGGTGGTGGTAGTGTTATGGCGTGGGCATGTATGGCTGCCAATGGAACTGGTTCTCTTGTATTTATTGTTGATGTGACTGCTGACAAAAGCAGCAGGATGAATTCTGAAGTGTTTTGGTCAATATTATCTGCTGATATTCCGCCAAATGCTTCAGAACTCATTGGACGGCACTATACAGTGCAACTGGACAATGACCCAAAGCATACTGCAAAAGCAACCAAAGGGAAAGAAGTGGAATGTTATGCAATGGCCAAGTCAATTACCTGACCTGAATCCTATTGAGCATGCATTTAACTTGCTGAAAACAGAAATCATTGCTAAAGTCCACTATAATTATGGCATGGAACTGCTGATTGCAAAACAGCTTTGCCGGTTATCAAGTGTCAACGCCAGGTGGCGAAAATGGGCATCTTATATATCCAAACACTATCCATCTTTGCCAGATCTACAAGTGTAGAAGATACATACCTCAATTCTACTGTTTGTTTTTAAATGTGGCGCAGTGTTTATTATTGTTTGTTTGTTGGTCGTCCTTTTCACGGCCTTGTTTCTTTCTTTAATATAAATGAAAACTTTTCATCCGATGTCTTCTATCCTGAATACTTGTAATGTGATGAGCAAATTATACTGTAATTCACGGTAATAGGACACTGTGGAAGATGTTATATGCTCTAATTTTCTAATAAAAAATTTGTGAAATAACTTGCTGAAAACAAAACTGAAGGGAAAATGCCCCAAGAACAAGCAGGAACTGAAGACAGTTGCAGTAGAAGCCTGGCAGAGCATCACCAGGGATGAAACCCAGCGTCTGGTGATGTCTATGCGTTCCAGACTTCAGGCTGTAATTGACTACAAAGGATTTGCAACCAAGTATTAAAAAGTGAAAGTTTGATTTATGATTATTATTATGTCCCATTACTATTGGTCCCTTAACAAGTGGGAGTCACATATGCAAACTGTTGTAATTCCTACACCGTTAAACTGATTTAGATGTAAATACCCTCAAATTAAAGCTGACAGTCTGCAGTTAAAGCACATCTGGTTCGTTTCATTTCAAATCCATTGTGGTGGTGTATAGAGCCAGAAATGTTAGAATTGTGTCGATATCCCAATATTTATGGACCTGACTGTATATCGCACACTATAACGGTGGCAGACCTGGTTACTCACAGTTTGTTTTTTTTTGCATGATGGGTGCTTGTAGTTCACTGGGTACTTCTGACTCCCGGCAATAGCTGTTCGCCTGCTTGGTGTCTCCGTCTGCCCAAAGTGCCTACGTGAAGGACCAATTGGATTTGAAGGACGATGGTCCAGTGCACGCTCTTGAATGCAACTTGAGTTGTCCATTTACTGGTCCCTATGCTCCGCATTAGTATTAAGTGAATCTTAGGGAAAATTCAATTCGCCACAAAGCCGAATACAACTCATACTTCATCAATTTGATTGCTAGCTGCCGCCATCTTGATTGAAGATCCTGCTTGAATTCCTGTACGCGGTGACAATATGACGTCACGACGGCGGCTGACATGATGTCATCAAGAGCCGCTCGAGATTTTGCACTAGACCTTCATTCAAGGTGGCTGCGGCGGGCTCTTTGTGAACAAATAGATGAGGTAAGTATGATTTGTTTTATTTTTTATTTTACACTTTAATATTATGTTATATCCCGAGATCAGTGATGATCGTGGCATCTGAAGGGTACAATGACGGGGAGCAGTGCAATCGCCGCTCCCTATCATTATACCCACTATTTACAAAGAAATGCGCTTTGTGACAAAGTAACCCATCACAAAGCAAATTGTTTAGCAAAATTTAGCAAAGCAGCCGAATCGAATTTTCAAATACTTTGCTCATCTCTAGTCCACATCAAGTAAAGGACAGCCAGATGATGCGTATATTAAATATGCATTGATAGATCATCATGTGAATTCACAGTATATTAATGGGACAATAATCCTGCTTGTTATTATTCAAGATATGCACATACTCTTTGTTACAGTATAACAACACCACTGATGATCTTTTAATATTATTTTATTTATTTGTAATTTTATTAAATATCTTGATACCTTATCACCTGGAGAGCTTGTAATTTCCTTATAAACAGAGATGATATATTTTAATAGTATTTTATTTGCAGCATTTTCTTTATTAAATATTGTCCAGAATCTTGATCAGTAACTCTCCTCCACTCTCTAACCTACCCACATCCCTCCTATGCACAAGAAGGAGTAAAAAGTTTTTTTTAGAGATATATATATATATATATATATATATATATATATATATATATATATATATATAACCATATAGCCTAAGGAAATGTCATCAGGCTCCTAAACCAGAACATTCTCTTTCATTCAGATGTGGCCCTATAATTCATCAGTGCCATTTGCAATTCAATTTCTGTTCCCCATTTCATGAGCCAAAGTTAGATGAAGGCTGCAAAGAGTCCAGGGAGAATCTCAATACTAGAGATAAGAACAGATAAAAAATTCTGTTCGGCTGCTTCGCCGAACTTCAATGAGAAATTCAATTTCCTACAATTGTATGGAGCGGACACAATGGCGGTGAACGGCAATAACGCCCCCCCCCCCCCCATCATTTAATCCCTCAGATGCCACGTTCAATGCTGATTGCGGCATCTTAGAGTCACATTCAGTCTATCAGGATGTTAATAGGGTTGAAACAAAAAGTACCGTATAAGTACGTGTATACAACCAATACATTTATCTCCGAACCCAAATCTAACTAAGGCCTTCCACATGAATCCCCACTCCACTGTATCAAAATCTTTCAATGCACGTACCCCCTTTTTCCAGAGGTTGTCATGAGTACTGTAAATTTAGAATATTTTTTTTTTTTTGTAGGACTCCAACTAAAATGTTTTGTATTATTACTAGGAACCACACATCCATAATTGACTCAGGAACTCCCATTTCATATGCATAACTTAACATATTTAATAATTGGGTCATATCTCCAGGAAGATATATCTCCCTCCATATCTAGACTGACATCATACATTTCATATTTAAAGACTATTCACCTAAATACTGTAAGAATGTATTTATTTTTTACTGGATTACTTCTATTGTGTGATAAAAAAATATTTTTGTATTTAAATTTAATTAATGCTATTCAACAGTTTTTTCTTATGCAGCTTGCATGTGCTCCTATATACTGCAAGCTACTATTTGTCATACATTGTTAAAGCTTTGTTAAGTATGTTGTCACACATTTATTGCATCTGCTCGTATTAAAACACTTGTAACTACACTTGTAAAGGTGTCACATTTGAAGTGTTTAATAAGCGTTCTAAAATATACAATAGTTTTTTATAGATATTACAAAAATACTCATTAAGATGGACAAACACATCTCAAATTGGCACAAACTGTACATAACACAAGAGTACAAGTGACTATATGAAACTTTATAATATATATTATATAAGTTTACTGAGGGATCAGGTTACATGCTTTACATAGAGGGAAGGGTATGGAGGGGGAACGGGCTGCTGGAGAGTTCCAGAGGCACAGACACACACAGATATGCTGCTGCTCCTTATAGTAGGTATATAAGGTTGTAAAAAAGCACCATCTGTGTTAGGTAGGAAATGTGAAACTATTGTTATGTTTATTGTTTGTAATGGTGGCATGGATGTGTGCAGCACAGCCAAAGGAGCAGTTAAAGTATAGTGTGTATGGTTAAGGGTAGGGAGGAGCCACTGCTCTGGCTTGCCAGTGTGGGCATGCAGGTCAGGTGATTTTCAACATACTCTATATCTCTATTCTGTCAGCAGAATAGAGAAGTGAGTGCGCTGAGAAGCTAAGTGTGGCCCTGACCAGCCTTGCAGGAGCTCTGCCACTGCATCAGTGGCTAAGTCATGGTGTGAGGAATCATGTCGAAGTAGAACAGCCTCAGTGGCAATCAGAGATTTTAAGCCAACAGAGTGTGGAGAAACACTGGCCTGTGTTGCACCTATCTCATCAAACTACCACCAAGTCAGTGATGGCTAACCTCCGGCACTCCAGCTGTGGTGAAACTACGACTCCCGGCAAGCTCCGTTCATTTCTATGGAATTCTGAAAACAGCCAAGCAAGTGTACATCTTGGGAGTCATAGTTTTACTACAGCTGGAGTGCTGGAGGTTAGCCATCACAGACCTAAGTCCTGTACCTCAGGCTTGCCCTGTTGACTTGTGAGTTGGCTGCTGACATCCAGTCCCTCATTACTTCAAGTATTCTTTTATTTCACCCCAGTGCTAGCTTTATAGCTTTACATTACTGCTGTATAATGTCCTTCAAACTGCTGCTGTTTCTAAGGTTACACTACTGGGGAACAGGAGAGCAGGATCTCCTCTTCTCTGTGTGCAGTATATGGAAGAGATCAGCAAGTCAGGACCCAGTAAGAGAAATATGGTGAAAAATGCAGAATACAAGTCTTAAAGTGACCTGATATGATGCTATGCCTCATATATACGCATCACAGCATACTCTGAAAAGTTACCCGAGATAAAAGGTAAACTTTAAGATGTGTTATTGAGCCCATAATCTCAAGTATACCTCTTTGGGCAATCAGAATCTTGGGAAATGATATTTGCATTCCATTTTTCTACACAAAATTTATAGATCATGGATCTATTGACATAAGGCTTTAGAGTCTCATTCAAGGGTTGTATCACTTATTCTGAGTATCAAAATGTAAAATTAGTATGAAATAATATTGGGTTGCACTCTATGTCCTGATTGATGGGGTGAAAGGGGGAGTGTATTTCATAAAAAATTAGAGCAGGCTTTTAATACATATAGTACAATAAAATCTACTCTACAATATTCATTATTCAATGCATTTGGAAAGCCTTTAACTTTTTTTCACATTTTATATTGAGGTTTAGTGCTAAAATAAATAAAAAAAAAAAAAAACACAAGATTTTCCCCATCATTCTTCACTCAGCACCCCATAATGACAAAGTGAAAACAGAATGTTAGAAATCTTTGCTAATTTATTGAAAAGGAAAAATTTCAATCTTGCATTGACATACGTATTCAGATCCTTTATTCAGTACTTAGCTGAAGCATCTTTGGCACCAATTAAAGGCTCCAGTATTTTTGGGTATGATGCTGCAAGATTTGCATACCTGGATTCGAGCCTTTTTTGCCATTCTTCTCTGCAGATCTTGTCAAGCTCTGAGAGGTTGGATGGGTACTGTCTGTTGACAGCCAATTTCAGGTCTCTCTAAAGATGTTCAGTTGGGTTCAAGGCAGGGCTCTGGCTGGGCCAAACAAGGACATTCCTAGAGTTTTCTCTAAGCCACTCTTGTGTTGTGTTGGCTGGATCAGGTTCTCTGTACTTTCCCTCAACCCTGACCAGCCTCCATGTCCCAGCCACTCAAAACACTTGCATACCATGATGTTGCCACCATCATGTTTCACTATATGGATGGTATTGAGCAGGTTATGAGCAGTGCCTGCTTTCCTCCAGACATGACACTTGATTTGAGGCAAAAAGTTCAATATTGGTTTTATATTGGTTTTATCAGACCAGAGACTCTTGTTTCTCACAGTCTGTATTTTATTTTTCTTGCAAACTACAGGGGGGCTTTCATGCATCTTTTACTGAGAAGAAGTTTCTTTTTGGCCACTTTGTCATAAAGTCCAGAGTTCTGGAATGCTGCCGTGATGGTTGACCTTCTGGAAGTTACTCCCACCTGAACACAGGATCTTTGGAGCTTAATAAGAGTGTTCATTGGATTTTTGGTCACCTCTCACCTCACCAAGGCCAGTCTCCCCTGATTATTTAGTATTGTGAGGTGGCCAACTTTAGGAAGAATCCAGGTTGTTCCAAACTTATTCCATTTACAAATTATGGAGGTCAGTGTGCGCTTTGGAACTTTCAGTGAAGCATAACTTTTTTTTCGCACCCTTTTCCAGATCTGTGCCACCACACAATCCTGTCTCTGAGATCTAAAGACCAGTGTTGAGCGAGCATTCTCGGCTGAACTGCTGTTCAGCTTGAGCATCGCTATACTCGGCACATTGCAGTGCTCAAAATGGTTTGGAAACAGCATTAAGAGTATGGCTGGATGCGTCTTAGACTCCTATTATCTATGACATACAATAGACAACCACACAAAGGCTATATGCCAAAAGCCAGGTATGTGAAAGCCAACAATCTATCCATGAAACAGATAACAGTCAGCATACAATGGCAGCCTTGTGCACTATGAGACATTCCAAACCAGCTCTCATCTGACTGAGAGCCAGTAGGCCTCAAAGTTGCTTCACATCTGTTGGATTGCTTGGGTGGACCTGCACACCTAGATCAATATGATTAGGGTGACAAAAAGTTTTCTGATTGTCCTAACATAATATTCAATAACCTTTCTATACAGTTTTGTCATGTAAAAACTAATTTGCATAAACATCGGCATATGGGAAAGAAATGCAAATGAGCAGAATCTGCCTTTTTTTCAGCTGAAAAACCATTTGCATGGAAAATTTGCAATCTACACTACTCATGAACAGCTCCATCTATTGGATTCATAGTCTTATGACAAGATTATTAGTCTTATAGTGCACAAGGCTGCCATTGTAAGGTATGCTGACTGTTATCTGTCTCATGGATAGATTGTTGGCTTCCACATACCTGGCTTTTGGCATATAGCCTTTGTGTGGTTGTCTATATTATGTCATAGATAATAGGAGTCCAAGACGCATCCAACCATCCTCTTAATGCTGTTTCCAAACCATTTTGATGGGTTTTCCATCAATTTCTAACCTTTTTTTGTGAACCAGACACCCTCTTCTCTTCCAAGCAGGGGGTGCCTGGGGTTTTCCAATTGACTTCCATTATGCTCGGGTGCTTGGTAGAGCACCTGAGCATACCGATGTGTTTGGCCCGAGCACACGAGCACTTTGGTGCTCGATCAACACTACTAATGACAATTTGTTCCTCCTCTTGGTTGGTGTTTGTTTTGATATGCATTGTCTGCTGTGCTACCTTACATAGGCAGGGTTGTGTCTTTCCAAATCATATCCAGTCAATTGAAATTAATACAGGTGGATGCAAATCAAGGTGCAGAAACATCTTATAGATGATCAAGAGGAATGGAGGTCCCAGAGCTAAACTTGAAGTGTCATAGCAAAGGGTCTGAATGCTTATGTTCATACAATATTTAAGTTTTCCATTTTTTATAAATTAAAAAAAAAAATCTAAAATTCTGTTTCACATTCTCATTATGGGCTACTGAGTGCAAATTAATGGTGGAAAAGACACAACATAACAAAATGTGAAAAAGGGTTTCAAGACTTTCCTAATGCACCCTGTTATTTATTTCCATTTCTTCTACTGACAAACTTATTCTATTCACCATAGTTCCGGTCCTTGAGCTCACAATCTAATTTTTGTATCTCAGCCACTCTAGGGTCAATTTCATAGCAAGTCAGTTTACCTATTAGTATGTTTTTGGAGTGTGTGAAGAAATCCAAGCACCCAAAGAAAACCCTTGCGAACTATATGCAAAGGTTGCACTTGATTTGAACTTGCACTTGTTTTTAAGGACTTAAAAAGATACTTGCCATATGGGAAATTAAAGGGTCAATTTTCATAAAACGTTTGATACTTCATAGAAACATATTAAAGGTTTTTTCGGCATTGTGTGCAGAAACCCCCAACAATCACTAGTAGGAGGAGAGAGAAGCATCTGTATATTGCACTTTCTCTCCTCTTTGCAGGAGAGACGCAATACAAAGTCTATGGTCTTGTCTAGATTCCATACTCTGCAGCGAGGAGAGATAGCGTGATATGTGAGCACTTTTCTCGCTCATTTTAACAATTAATGGGGGTCTCAGCACTCTGGTGACCACCAATCAAAACCTTTGATGCCTCTATGACATATCAAAAGTTTTATAAAAACTCGGTCACCTTTTGAATATTGGTTCAAGTCAAACCATTCACTTTAAGCATCATTTTTCTCTCGTTCCACACCTTCCACTGAATGCTACTACTATGTCTAAGGACTTCCTGATGATATACAAAATTCCCATTGAACGCGGCCCTATAAAATGTGATATTGGGATAACAGAGCTGTACACATGCACCCACTAGAGGTTATTTATTTAACCCATGATAGAAACAAAGGGGAACAAGGGAAAACGGTATGTCTTTTGTACAGTTTATTATTGCATGAATATTTAAAAAGTCCTTCAATCATATCACAGGGGATTCTGACAGCAATTAAAGTAATGTGGCAATAAAAAGACAATGTCTATGTACCTCTGTATTATTTCCTAGTGCCAGGTTATTTATGTTACTGCATCATTTATAGACTAGCGCTTATGCTTTATTGCGCTGGTTCCATTTGTTTATCCATTCATTACCTATGTTAATATTAACATCAGGAGCTGATCCATTCCTTCTGCACTGCATTCACGTCTGTCGTCACTGTGCGCTTAAAAATGTGTTTATTGGTTTAACACAGTGTTGTGAGAACGAATTGAACCATTGTGTGTAAATTCATTTTGCCGACTTGCTATCAATTACACCATCCTGCTGAGGAGAACTTACAAAGCTGCTGTTAAAAAGTAAAGGTGAGACAGCATTGCATAAAGTCAAGGAAATGTATTTTAAGCTTCTTAGCAAAATATAGATTTCACTGGAACGCGTTTGTGTTAAATTCAGTTACATAACAGTGTTCTGTTCTCAAGTTATTTTATTGATCCTAGGGGCATGGGCGTATCTAACAGGGTAGCAGGCATAGCAGCTGCTATGGGCCCTAATATCTAAGGGTGGGGGCATCTCCACTCCACTGTGCAGTTAGGGATATCTATTCACAATGGAAGGGTGAATTTATTTTTGCATTATTTCTGTGCTGTGACATTATTTCTATTATTTAATAATAATAAATTTAATAATTTGTTTGGATCTACCTTGAACTTTTGGAATCTGTTGCAAATGCAAAGCATAATCCATCAATGTGACATTACACTACAAGACCCTTCAAGCATCTCCAATGCATGTTTTTTTCTAACAGGTCCTTATATTGGGTGGTGCACTGTATGGTATGTTATATCGGTATCATCCGTAAGTTTTTTTTGTCATACAGTGTACTATTAACTCCACCATACAGTTTGGTGTCTAAATAACAGTTCCAAAAACTGGCCACATTTCAATAACGTTGCTTATATAAGAATTCTATAAAGTGCTGTCATCAAAATACACTGCAAAAATTATGTATAGTGTATGACTGCCACACAATGGCTCATATTTACTAATGTGAGTGTGCCTAATTTCTGCCTTAAATTGCACCAAAAATATGTCAAAATTTGGAGATTCAAGGGTTGAGTAGCCTTCTGTGCCTAGCATAACATAGGGTGTGGGATATTGGAAAAGCGGTGTGGCATTATGGACGTGGTTTGATGTGCAACATTAAGTGACAAAATGCACCACAATTTTGCATTAAAATTCATTCTTACGGTTCATTCAGACAGTGGTATGTTTTTGCTGTCCTCAAAAATGCGGATTCGTTTTTTGGGGGACAGTTCAGCATGTCCGCAAAAAAATAAATAAATTATTGCATTCCACATTTTTGCGGACCCATAGAATTCAATGGGGCCATGTCCTGATTTTCACTGACAAGTATTATTATTCATTAGAGATGGCATTGTTGTTCGCCCGGCCGTCGTTTTGCAGTGAACTTTACACGTTCGCGATGTCCGCCTGCGCCATATTCTTTTGCATTGCATTGTGAAATTTGACCCATGACACACAAATCAGGTAGGACAGGATAGCCAAGTGAGATGTTTCAGCACATGGACACACCCCCACCCTATAACAGAACCCGATCTGGCAGCCATTTTACATTCTGTGTTTTGCCAGTGTAGAGAGAGGTTGCTTTGTGGAGCAGGGACAGACTGTTAGGGACATCAAACGCTAGCTAATATGGATAGATAGGTGTAATATCCTGAGGGGTGTGATATACTTATATACTTTCTAACATAGAAAGTATATTATAGCTCATTTGTATTGTGCAGCAGTTGTGTACGGTTCTGCTGCGAAACCGCAGCTATATACAGGCACAAACGCTATTGGAATAACTAATTGAAACTGGTGTGATACCTGTTGCCACACAAAAAACCGATTGAGGGGTGTGATATAACTATAATATACTTTCTAACATAGAAAGTATATAGTGCATTTGCATTGTGCAGCAGTTGTGTGCGGTTCTGCTGCGATACCACAGGTATATACAGGGAGTGCAGAATTATTAGGCAAATGAGTATTTTGACCACATCATCCTCTTTATGCATGTTGTCTTACTCCAAGCTGTATAGACTCGAAAGCCTACTACCAATTAAGCATATTAGGTGATGTGCATCTCTGTAATGAGAAGGGGTGTGGTCTAATGACATCAACACCCTATATCAGGTGTGCATAATTATTAGGCAACTTCCTTTATTTGGCAAAATGGGTCAAAAGAAGGACTTGACAGGCTCAGAAAAGTCAAAAATAGTGAGATATCTTGCAGAGGGATGCAGCACTCTTAAAATTGCAAAGCTCCTGAAGCGTGATCGTCGAACAATCAAGCGTTTCATTCTAAATAGTCAACAGGGTCGCAAGAAGCGTGTGGAAAAACCAAGGCGCAAAATAACTGCCCATGAACTGAGAAAAGTCAAGCGTGCAGCTGCCAAGATGCCACTTGCCACCAGTTTGGCCATATTTCAGAGCTGCAACATCACTGGAGTGCCCAAAAGCACAAGGTGTGCAATACTCAGAGACATGGCCAAGGTAAGAAAGGCTGAAAGACGACCACCACTGAACAAGACACACAAGCTGAAACGTCAAGACTGGGCCAAGAAATATCTCAAGACTGATTTTTCTAAGGTTTTATGGACTGATGAAATGAGAGTGAGTCTTGATGGGCCAGATGGATGGGCCCGTGGCTGGATTGGTAAAGGGCAGAGAGCTCCAGTCCGACTCAGACGCCAGCAAGGTGGAGGTGGAGTACTGGTTTGGGCTGGTATCATCAAAGATGAGCTTGTGGAGCCTTTTCGGGTTGAGGATGATTCAAGCTCAACTCTCAGTCCTACTGCCAGTTTCTGGAAGACACCTTCTTCAAGCAGTGGTACAGGAAGAAGTCTGCATCCTTCAAGAAAAACATGATTTTCATGCAGGACAATGCTCCATCACATGCGTCCAAGTACTCCACAGCGTGGCTGGCAAGAAAGGGTATAAAAGAAGAAAATCTAATGACATGGCCTCCTTGTTCACCTGATCTGAACCCCATTGAGAACCTGTGGTCCATCATCAAATGTGAGATTTACAAGGAGGGAAAACAGTACACCTCCCTGAACAGTGTCTGGGAGGCTGTGGTTGCTGCTGCACGCAATGTTGATGGTGAACAGATCAAAACACTAACATAATCCATGGATGGCAGGCTTTTGAGTGTCCTTGCAAAGAAAGGTGGCTATATTGGTCACTGATTTGTTTTTGTTTTGTTTTTGAATGTCAGAAATGTATATTTGTGAATGTTGAGATGTTATATTGGTTTCACTGGTAAAAATAAATAATTGAAATGGGTATATATTTGTTTTTTGTTAAGTTGCCTAATAATTATGCACAGTAATAGTCACCTGCACACACAGATATCCCCCTAAAATAGCTAAAACTAAAAACAAACTAAAAACTACTTCCAAAACTATTCAGCTTTGATATTAATGAGTTTTTTTGGGTTCATTGAGAACATGGTTGTTGTTCAATAATAAAATTAATCCTCAAAAATACAACTTGCCTAATAATTCTGCACTCCCTGTAGAGGGACAAACGCTATTGGAACAACTATTTGCAACGGGTGTGATATACCCGGTGTTGCCCCCAAAAATACTGATTGAGGGGTGCAATATACTTACTTCCACAAAATACTGATTAAGGGGTTTGATATACCTGCTTCCACAAAATACTGATTGAGGGGTGTGATATACCAGCTTCCACCAAATACTGTTTGAAGCCTGCGATACACCTGCTTCCACAAAATACTGATTGAGGGGTGCGATATACCTGCTTCCACCAAATATTGATTAAGAGGTTCTATATACCTGTTTCCACAAAATACTGATTGAGGTGTTCTATATACCTGCTTCCACAAAATACTGATTGAGGGGTGTGATATACCAGCTTCCACCAAATACTGTTTGAAGCCTGCGATACACCTGCTTCCACAAAATACTGATTGAGGGGTGCGATATACCTGCTTCCACCAAATATTGATTAAGAGGTTCTATATACCTGTTTCCACAAAATACTGATTGAGGTGTTCTATATACCTGCTTCCACAAAATACTGATTAAGAGGATTGATATACCTGCTTCTACCAAATATTAAATGAGGCCTGTGATACACCTGCTTCCACAAAATACTAATTAAGGGGATTGATATATCTGCTTCCACCAAATATTGATTGAGGCCTGCGATACACCTGCTTCCACAAAATACTGATTAAGGGGTTTGATATATCTGCTTCCACAAAATACTGATTGAGGGGTTTAATATACCTGTTTCCACAAAATACAGATTACGCTGTGCGATATACCTGCTTTCACCAAATATTGATTAAGGGGTTCTATATACCTGCTTCCACAAAATACTGATTAAGGGGATTGATATATCTGCTTCCACCAAATATTGATTGAGGCCTGTGATACACCTGCTTCCACAAAATACTGATTAAGGGGTTTGATATACCTGCTTCCACAAAATACAGATTGAGGGGTGCGATATACCTGCTTTCATCAAATATTGATTAAGGGGTTCTATATAACTGCTTCCACCAAATACTGATTGAGGGGTGGAATATACCTGCTTACACCAAATATTTCTTAAGGGGTTCTATATACCTGCTTCCAAAAATACTGCTCTTCTCTAGGGACTTTGGCACAGGGTCATTTTGAAAATGACAGGCAGAGAAAGAGGCAGGCCGTTCCGGATGGGTGGTAGGGTTCGGGCAGCTGCACCATGCCAGAGCCTAAGTGGGAAGTTAGAGAAGGTGCATGCGATTACGTCAAAGCACGCACCAGAGTTGGTTGAGTGGCTCACTCAGCCTTCCGCTTCTGCACCCTCCTCATTCTCTGTATCTGCACCCTCCTCCCTCTCTGCTGTGTGCACCCGCAAAGACACCACAACCACCACCACCATAGCCCCTCCATTCGAGTCAGAGGAATTATTTTCCTATCCATTTCCAGACCTTACCGATGCGCAGCCATTCTTGGCATGATGAGGAAGAGGAGGTAGCAACGACGGCCACCCAGTGGCCCGCCAACTACTGCCATATAAACTGGTGGAGTCGGAGGCCTTTAGAAAATTTGTGGCCATTGGCACACCGCAATGGAAGGTCCTTGGAAGGAAATATTTCTCCAAGAAGGGCATCTGAGAGCTATATGGCCATGTTTAGCGGCATGTTCAGTGTCGGTGCCAAGATACATCTGACCACAGACACGTCGTCTAGCAAACATGGGCAGGGAAGGTACATAACTTTTACTGCCAACTGGGTGAACTTTCTGACGGCCGTCAAGCATGTAACCCGAGGCACTCGTGTAGATTTTGTGTTACCACCACGGATTGCATGCAGGCCTGCCTCTTCTTCTCCTCCTCCTCCTCCTACTCCATTCTCTGTATCCTCCTCGGCTGACTCCTTCCTCCTTTTTTTACTGCTTCCGCCTCTTCCGCTGCACCCCCCCCCAAGCTCCCCAGAACCTATTCAACGTGCCAGGTGAGATGTTGACATGCTGCGCTGCGGCTGCTGTGCCTGGAAGCCAAGAGCCACACAGGTCCTGCACTGCTTTTAGCTCTGCGGTCACAGGCCAATCAGTGGCTAACCCCGCTCAATTTTAAAGTTGGTAAAGTGGTGTGCGACAACGATGCCAATCTGCTGAGTGCGCTGAAATAGGGCAAAATGACACACGTGCCGTGCATGGCACACGTCCTGAACTTAGTGGTGCAGCGATTAGTTGCCAAATACCCCGGGGTCTTGCGGCAGGCCAGGAAAATCTCTAGCTATTTCTTTTAAAAGATCTTACACGGACATGGCTCGCCTTGCTGACGTTCAGCGGCGACACCACCTGCCACCTTGTATATGCTTAATAGGCTGCTCCAGCAGCAACGAGCCTTTAACGAATACCTGTACGAACTCTGCAGCAGGACAGGTTCTTGGGAGCTTGGTTTCTTTTCACTGCGCCAATGGCTGCTCATGTGCGATGCATGCAGACTTCTGCGGCCAGTTGATGAAATCACTAAACTGGTCAGTCGCAGCCAGGGCGCCATCAGTAACATCGTACCTTACACATTCTTTCTGGAGCGTGCATTGCGTCGTGTCATTGATCAAGCGGTCGGGGATCAGGAGCTGGAAGATGTGGAAGTCGCAATGCTGAAAGAATTCCCAGGGAGGATTACTCCATCTGAGACAAGTCATCAGGAGTCTGAAGAGGAGTCAAAGAAAGGAGGATGGTGGCTGGGGGAAGGAGGAGGAGCAAGAAGAGTAGGCTTTTAAACTTTTTGGAGATCCCTGGTGTTGTCCATAGCTGGGGGGAGGAGACCAAGGATGACATTCTCCTGGGCAATGAGCAGGAACCAGGGCGCTCCGCCGCTTCCAATTTAGTGCAAATGGGGGCCTTCATGCTCCAGTGTTTGAAGAGGGACCCCCGTATAAAAAGCATACCAGTACTGGGTGGCAATGTACTTAGATCCCCGGTACAAACACATGTTACCAGCATCACAGAGGGCTAACAGAATGCATCATTTCCAGGCCTTGCTGCGAGAGATGCTGCATTCTGCTGTTGCAGGCGTTGGCAGAGGAATTTGCAACCACAGCAAAACAGGTGCGGGTACCAATCCTACCGCGCATGCAAGAAGAGGGCGTTTGTCAATTCGGATATGAGTTATCCAGTGACTGCCTAATGTACCTCCAGCCACATAATTAATTCACAAATTGTTTTCTATCAGGTTAATGTCTAATTTTTGGGGCTTTTACTGGCCTACAGTAACATTTTTATCCAGTGACTGCCTAATGTACCTCCAGCCACATAATTACTTGTTCTTTTCTGTCAGGTGAATGCCTTATTTTTAGGGCCTGTACTGGCCTACAGTAAAAATGTTATCCAGTGACCGCCTAATGTACATCCAGCCATATCATCATAAGTTATTTTCTGTTAGGTGAATGCCTAATTATTGAGGCTTGTACTCCAGTGGCCTACAGTAAAATTGTTATCCTGTGACCGCCTAATGTACCTTCAGTCACATAATCACTTGTTCTTTTCTGTCAGGTGAAAGCCTAATGTTTGGGGCCTCTACTCAAGTGGCCTACAGTAAAATATTTATACTGTGACCGCTTAATGTACCTCCAGCCACATAATCACAAGTTCTTTTCTGTCAGGTGAATGCCTAATGTTTGGGGCCTGTACTTCAGTGGCCTACAGTAAAATTGTTATCCTGTGACCGCCTAATGTACCTCCAGCCACATAATTTTTGGGGCCTGTACTGGCCTAAAGTAACATTTTTATCCAGTGACTGCCTAATGTACCTCCAGCCACATTATAACAAGTCCTTTTTTCAGGTGAATGCCTAATGTTTGGGGCCTCTACTCCAGTGGCCTACAGTAAAAAATGTTACCCAGTAACCGTCTAATATACCTCCTGTAACATAATCAATTCACAAATTGTTTTCTGTCCGATTAATGTCTAATTTTTGGGGCCTGTACTGGCCTACAGTAAAATATTTTTCCAGTGACCTCCTAATGTACCTCCAGCCACATCATCACAAGGCCTTTTTGTCAGGTGAATGCCTAATGTTTGGGGCCTGTAATGGTCTACAATAAAATTTGTATCCAGTGACCGCCTAATGTACCTCCAGCCACATAAACACTTGTTCTTTTCTGTCAGGTGAATGCCTAATATTTGGTGCCTCTACTCCAGTGGCCTACTGAAAAAATGTTATCCAGTGACTGCCAAATGTACCGCGAGCCGAATAATCACAAGTTCTTTTCTGTCAGGTGAATGCCTAATTTTTGGGCCCGGTACTCCCGTGGCCTAAAATAAAAATTTTCTAGGCTCCAGCAGAGCACATTTTTGAGAGTTTCCCTTTAAGACGCATAAAAATGGCCCCTGATTAAAATACATATTTTTTGTGGGAATTTTTGCCATTGGTCCCCTGTCTGGTATTGGTCCCCTTCTAGTAAGTATTTGGTGGCTGCAAATATGAACTGAAGGTTTTTCAGGTTCGCCTGCCATTAAAGTGAATGGGTCCCGCGGCGAACGCGCAGTTTATCCAGGCCGATGTTCGTCTATCACTATTAGACATGTTTTATTTGTTTTGTGGGGCCGTGGAACAAAAGAAAAGATGCTGTCTGCATCTTTTGGTGCCCCATAGAACTGAATGGTTCAAAAGTGTTCAGTATGAGTCCCTGTAATAAACTAAATTTAAGGATGTTGTCCCCCCTTTAGCAAATAGCATTTATTATGTAGACAAAGTTATTACAAGCCACTCACTAATGTATTGTTATTATTCATATTGCCTCCTTTACTGGCTTGATTCATTTTTCCATCATATTATACACTGCTCGTTTCTATGGTTACAACAACCCTGCAATCCACCAGCAGTGGCCGGACTTGCACACTGTAGGAAAAATTGCCGGCCTCTTAGCAGCAGCTACCACCATGTATCTGTGTTGCAGTGTGGCCATAACCCCTGGAAACGGGCAGGGTATAATGTGATGGAAGAAATGAATTAAGTCAGCAAAGGAGGCAATATGGACAATCACAATACATTAGTAAGTGGCTTGTACTAACTGTCTACATGATAAATGCTATTTTCTGAAATGAGACAACCTTTTTTAGCCATCTGTAGGATTAGTAAACCTGCTCCAGTATCTACAGTGCCAGTCTCTGGCAAAATTCACGTGCTGCTTTAGAGAACGGGAGTGCAACAAACCAAAGAAGCTAGAACTAAGTGGTGGGAAACAGGTAATCATGCTACCCTAAACGGGTCTGGTGGGGGGTGCTAACTGCTGAAAAGGGTTTAAAACCTGTACAACCCCTTTAAATATTACTTAAGCACAGAATCTCCTACTATTTCCATATTATACATAAAATGAGAATGCTTGGACTGGGAGAAAACGTCTGTATGTGGGTAAGTAACTGGCTCAATGATAGAAAACAGAGGGTGGTTATTAACCGTACACACTCAGATTGGGTCACTGTCACTAGTGGGGTACCTCAGGGGTCAGTATTGGGCCCTATTCTCTTCAATATATTTATTAATGATCTTGTAGAAGGTTTGCACAGTAAAATATATATTTTTATCAACAATACTAAACTGTGTAAAGTAATTAACATGGAAGAGGACAGTATACAGCTACAGATGGATCTGGATAGATTGGGGGCTTGGGCAGATAAGTGGAAGATGAGGTTAAACAACGACAAATGTAAGTTAATGCACATGGGAAGGAATAATGTAAGTCATCAGTACATACTAAATGGTAAAACACTGGGTAACACTGATATGGAATAGGACTTAGGAATTTTAGTGAACAGCAAACTAATCTGTAGAAACAAAGCAAAGGCCAATAAGATTATAGGGTACATCAAAGGATCATAGATGCCCGTGATGAGAACATAGTTCTACCACTTTACAAATCACTAGTCAGACCACACATGGAGTACTGTGTACAGTTCTGGGCTCCTGTGAACAAGGCAGACATATCAGAGCTGGAGAGGGTTCAGAGGAGGGCAACTAAAGTAATAACTGGAATGGGTCAACTACAGTACCCTGAAAGATTATGAAAATTAGGGCTATTCAGTTTAGAAAAAAAGATGACGTATGATCTAATAACTATATATAAATATATTAAAGGGGAATACTGAGATCTCCAGGACTGTGACCGTGATATGGGGACATCCAGTACGACTGAGGAAAGAAGGTTTCTACACAAACATAGAAGATTTGGCTTCTACCTCATAAGAGTTTATTGCCTTCCCTTGGATCAGCTTTGTAGGGTGTAGGCTGAAATGGATGGACATATGTTTTTTTCAGCCTCAATTGTTTCTAAGCTATTATTTAAAGCAACCCCTTCACATTTCCATCTCTAATCCTGAGATGCATTTTGGGGCTGTATTGTCCATGTAGTGAAACTATACTGATATATAATTATACTATCAGACAGTATACAGTTCAGATTTGAAGAGCATTGCTATTTAGGCTTTATATTTGTATATTATCAAACGTCAGTTAAGTTCATGAACGTTTCTGTTACGTGATTATTAGCAGTAACTAGAAAGCTGAGATATCCTTGGTGACTGAATGAGCCGCGGTATGCCATTGTTGAAATATATTGTGCAAAATGATCAAATTAAACCATCAAATACAAAAAAAAAATGACATCTGGGCATGTGCCATTTAGCGGTGAGTAGACAATAAGGTTTTTGGGTTGTTGTAATACTCTTTTCAATCTAACATACCTGTACACATGCTAATCTTTTGGCCTACATATAAAAAAGAGCCCTTGCTACAAGGTACTTTGAATTTAGCTCGGTCTTTCACAGATGGTTTGTCAGAATTTGCAAGAACATGTAATTCGCAGATTTAAAAAACTTTATATCACAATAACTATTTTGCCCAGCAAGCATGACTTGTCAGAAGTACTTGGGAAATAGCACTGAATACTCAATTGCTATTTTGCTCCATTTATATTATTCTGCACACATTCCTAAGCAATGTTTTTATCCATTCTGCCCTATATGTTACACCAAGGAGTAAAATAGTCATAAACCTTGTAATATTATAGCGGAGAAGGACGTCTTAATCACTGGTAATTTGAAAGAGACATTTTTTTAAAAGTGTTGGCCACGGTGACACAAATCCAAATCTGCAATACCTGGAGGAGGAAAGTTATATCTTTAAAATATTACATTTGTTGAAGAAAACCACCTGGTTCAAGCTCAATGTTACTTAGTTTATATTACTTTTGGGATAGTATTCCCTGAGTCACTTTTTTAAATAAGAAATGTAATAAAACATTAAAGGGGTTGACCAAATTATTTTTTTGTTCTTTGTATGCTTCTAACTAAGCAAATGTAAGGGGTTTTCAATTCATCTACAGAGGCTCTGTCCTCCTAGTTAGCTGAGCGTCACATCACCTGTGATGTCAGCTTCTTTCCCAACTCTGATGATGTTCCGTGCACAAACCTGAGGGAGCAGGAGGAGCAGGTCTGCCTCTGTGCACAGAATGTCACTGTGAAGGCTGCTCTAGTTGGAGCAACAAGCCACACCTCCTGCACTGCCAAATCTGCTGGCTGAGATGTCTGTCCTGTGTCTCCCCTTCAACTGGATTCTTCAGCAAAGTTTAACCCCTTCTACCATAAGCAGCCCAGACTCAGGGTTGGAGGCTCTGCCTCAGGTACTGAGCAGCTGCAGGGTTTCCTCTTTTCCAGGTAGTTAACAGACAAATTCTGTACACAGGATTCTCTTTCCCTCCTCACCCCTCCAAACACAGAGCTGACAAAGACTCAAGGAGTTCTCTCCTCTGTACTTGTCTGCTGGCTGTGAAGAAGTGTCTGCAGAGCATTGCACAAGAACAGGTAGGGAGAAGATCCTGTGTGTATTAGCAATGTCATTGTACTGTACAGCTTGGACTTATAGCCCCACACATACAACATGAGCATCCCAGCAGTGAGACTGCAGACAGGGCAGCAATTTTATTCACCCCCTTTGCAGGCCAAGTTGAGGGAAAGTCTTTGTTGACACCCACAAATACCCATGAGAAAAACCTCAGAGATTGTTGTTACACCCCCTACAACTCTGCAACTGAATGTCGACAAAGGGCCAGAACAGAACTAGGTAAATTAATAAATATATATTTTTTTGCCTACAACTTGCTTAGCTTATGAATATATTGTGAACCATCATAATCGCAATGCTTTATATTTTTTTTTTACATAACTCACACAATTCCTTTAAACACAGTCCATTATCTGTCTACTTGATCAGTTTGCCTTTGATGGTATTCATTTGAAAAAAATCTAATGTGTCTTTTATTTTCATTCATGTTCTGGTGCTCCAGTAAGAAATAGATTTTAGACTCATCATCTTTTTGTATGAGACCTAATAGGAGCAAAGATTTAATTAGTGTTGATCGAGCACCAAAGTGCTCGGGGGCTCTGGTGCTCGAGTAGAACACTTTGGGATGCTCGGGTGCTCTACAGAGCACTAGAGCACAATGAAAGTCAATTGGGGAACCAGAGCATTAAACCAGCCACCCCCTGCTCTGAAGAGGGGAGGATGTCTGGTTCACAGGAAAAGGTCATAGATTGAAGGAAACACCACTGAAATGGTTCAGGAACAGCATGGGGAGGATGTCTGGATGCTTCTTGGACTCGCAGGTGACTGCAGGGAACTATGTTGTCCGAGTAGTACGTCACTTTTATAGACTGACAATAATACGCACAAAACCGAAGATAAAATCGATTTTAGAAGAAAAATTGTTAGGAAACATTCCTTCCCGTATAATTACTTGTATATAGAGTGCAAGTGCTGCCAAAAATTACAATTGTTCTGGTAGGGGGACTCCTACACTCATAAAGACTATGCAGTAAGTAAAAGGGCTGCCAAAAATTACAAGGAATCGGCACTCCAATACACCCTTTATTACACATAAAGGAGGGAATCATACACACCCTTGAAAAATTATGATTAATGGCCTGCTGGTGACCCTCAAAAACATTAGAGGCGAGGGCCTGCTGCTGATCTGACCATCTAAAACATTAGGGTTGAGGGTCTGCTACGGTGAGGGAACAGTTGCGGGCCTGTTTAGTGTGGCCCCCCCTTCTCCCTTTTGCCACCCACTGCTTTTTACAGGCTGTTGCGGTGCTGTGGATCCCTCCCCCTCTGTACTGCTGTCCTCGCTCGGCTTGCCACTTTCCCAGGTTGGGTCAGTGATTTCATCGTCCACCACCTCCTCTTCCACTTCCTCACTCTGGTCATCCTCCTGACTTGTTGACCTAACAAGAACCTTGCTTATTGACAACTATGTCTCATCCTCATCATCAACCTCTTGAGACACTAATTGCCGTTGACTTATTGGCAACTGTGTCTCATCATCATCACCCATCTCGTGAAACACTAATTGCCGTCCCCAACCGTCATCTTCTTCTGACTGTGGATGCTCAATGGTGAGAGGCCCAAATCAAGGAATGGTGAAAACAGCTCCTCAGAAGATCCGAGTGTGGGATCACTTGTTTGCCAAGACTCTCCATGGTGGGAGGAAGGAGGATCAGGGTGAGGATTCTGTTGACCAGACTCTTGGCTACTGAGACGGGACTTTGTGAAAGACAGGGTGGTGCTTAACCGACTGGAAGCATTATCTGCTGCAATCCAACCGACCACCTGGTCGCACTGGTATGACTTCAAGAGTGGTGTCCTCTGCCGCCCTGCAAACTGGGATATGAAGCTAGGTATCGTGGATGAGTGTGTTTCTTGTGCTCTGGCAGCAGGCACAGTTTCGTTGCGTCCAAGGCCACGGCCTCTGCGTGCACCATCAGCAGCTCGGCCACTTCCTCTTCCCTTACTGCTCGCCTTGAGCATATTAAATGGTATATATGCTTGCAAGTATGTCACACGTACAGTAGCGCAGGTTTTGTAAGTGTATGCGCAAATAAATTACACTGAATGTCACAGATATTTAGGATGCGCAAACGTTATACAGGAGATGTAGCAGAGGTAATGTTGCTGTCACCAGCGGTGAAATAATTACTCTAAATGTCACAGATATTTAGGATGCGAAAAGGTTATACAGGAGATGTAGCGCAGGTAATGTCGATGTCACCAGCGGCTAAGAAAAAATTACACTGAGTGTCACAGATATTTAGGATGCGCAAACATTATACAGGAGATGTAGAGCAGGTAATGTCGCTGTCAGCAGCGGCCAAATAATTGCACTGAATGTCACAGATATTTAGAATGCGCAAATGTAACACAACAGATGTAGAAGAGGTTATGTTACTGTCAGCTTCTGCCAAACAATTGCACACAATTTAGCGCAGGTTGCGCTAATAATATATATTGAAGCCAGATAAAACAATAAGGACTTTTGGGTCTCTAACACCTTTCAACACTAAACCCTGCCTAAAAAATAAAACAATTCCTGTCCCTACACTATCTGTCCCATCTGCTGCAGCTCGCCTTGACTAAGACTGAGGCGAACCACGTGTTGCCGGCCAATCACTGTAATGCCAGTAATCAACATGGCTATGGCATTACCGTAGGTGCCAGCACTTCTCCGCACGTTAATTGGCTGTGTAGCAGCCATCAAACATGTGGGGAGGAGACTCGAGCATCGCACTCGAGCACATGCAGTGGTCGGCAGTAGACCGCGATGTGCTGAGCATTGCGATGCTCGAGTCAAAATTGTGTTCGGCCGAGCATGCTCGCCCAGCACTAGATTTCATATCTTATGGCATCTGATAAATCTATGGTTTTAATTGTATACAAAACCATATGTATCATCAAGACAACTCGTATGGAACTCCTCAGCCCCAGGGGAGTGAGTGCTGTAGGTCGGGTTGGCCCCTTTTACCATGCTAACTTTCACAGGACTCCCTCTTAAGTACCTGGCCAAGTATTCATGATTTGTTAATGGCAAAGGGAAGAAAGCCACTGCCTGACACCTTTGCATGTGGCTAAACCCCATGGGAACAAAAGGATTAGGCATGCTGTCAAACATTCTCGGTTCTTTTATTCCCTGAATCTACTCTTCCCCTAACCTTCTGGAATAATCAGGGTCCATCAACTACATATAATTTGTATACCCAACTTTAGAGCAACACTACCATTTATACTACAAGATATATGTATTTTTTTTGTCTATGTAGTATTTGCTTGAGGGAGAGGCACCTTCAAGTGTGAATGCTCACTTATTGTATCTTGGGAGTAGCATTCCTTTGCACTTTTGCCCTTCCTATCCAATAGAGCACCTTGATTAGGTGGTACATATAGGTGTGCTTGCTCCTCCTCCCATTGGTTGCTTGATGCACATGGAGGTGACTAGGAGCAGCACACCATATATGCGGCATCTGCGCTCCTGAACATAGAAGCCCAATGGCTTAGGTAGGTTTAGCGTAGGACCCGTCTGACCTGAGACCACCTTGGCGCTTGGTAGCCTGGCTCAGATGTGTTTTGATCAAAATATATTGGCTAAGTGTCTCAGATTTTATCATATCAGAGTGAGGACTTTGTCCATATATAATTCTTGCATCTACTTTACTAAGTGCATTATTATCTTATTTCTGTGATTTTCTTCAATAAAATGGCCAGTGACATCCGCAGATTTGTATATCATACCGTGCAGGATGTTTTTATCTTAGTTTTTTCAGTGATTTTTTTTTTTTTTTAGATATATGGAGCAGCAAGCAAGTAATTTGGCATCATTTCCTTCTCATTATGTAGTCATTTACAATGTTCTTATGAAAATAGAGACGGCCTGACAGGCCTATCACAAGATTTTATCTAAAATAACCAATACTAGGATGTAATCGGTTGCTAATAGTAGTGATTTCTGGTTAATACTGAGTAGTTAAATATCTTAAGTAGAAGGATAACTGGGCAGTAATTAGCATAAATGGTGTGTGCCAGATTTATTATGTGTTTTAGAAATTGTTTACGACTTACTACACACATTTGAAAATTGATTGTGGCTAAATGGAGTCCTAAAATGCACCAAAATTACTATTTATGTAGACCAAGTGGTGATGTAAGGAGAAGCAAGTCTCTACTATATCAAGCAATATGCACCAAATCTATTACCATATTTTCTGCTTATCTCCTGTAGGTCTATGCTGCCTTTTAGACAGTATTATGTATCTGACCATTTATTCCTTTAGTGTTGGATAAGGACATAGATTTCTTGGTACATTATATGTATTGAAAAAAAAAATTGGTCATTTTTCTCTTTATACTGGAAGAGCAGAACAGCTAATATGAAATGAGCCATATTCTGTGATCCTAAAAGAATATCTGTAAACCTTAAAATTATATAATAGGCAAGGCTATAGGAGATATGATTGGCTTTTAAGGGTTTCTCCTGGAATGATTTAAAATAGCTGCCAGCAACCTGTCCTAGACTTTGAGATTGACTGACTGCCATCCGTTACAGAGCTTCCTGGTAAGGAGGCAGGGTCTCCCTACACACTACACTGCTCTACAATAGATAGTAATGATGTGATCCTGCCTACAATATGCAATCATGGCTGAGCAGCCTGACAGGAAAACTCACCAATGTGTTGTATATTCAAGTGTAAAGTGGTAATGTGCAGTGAGGCCCTACCCCCTCACTCCCTAGGCAGCTCTGCAAGTGGAGGCAACCAGTCCTGCTTACTTTCTAGCACTGGCTGCTTGCGGCCATTTTAAATAATTCTCGGAGAACCCATTCAAGATGATTTCTAAAGCTAAAATTATTGTGGCAACTCGATGAAGTTTCTTCTATAATAATTCTTTACACTACAATTTATTGTATGCACTTTTTATGAAGGCTTTATGATAATGAAACTTAATCATTGAGTATCATTGGGATATTAAACTCTTATATACTTTGTATTTCAATTAATAACCATTTTTCAAGACCTCTACCGGTATCCTTGAATAAGAACAATTTTACCTAAATCCAAAGGCTAAAAACTGCACAGAAAAATTGTGTTTTATGGTTGATAGTCGACTGCAATTTTATCTAGGCTGGGCAATCCGAAACATATGATCCTGGAATCTACGCTGAGTCTAAGGCTCCATTCACACTGGCTTTTCTGTATTCCGTTGGTAGTTTTTATATATTTGGGCTAAAGGATTAGCAGAGCCCAAGCTGTCATAGACTCAGGTAGAAAACTGATGGTCCCATTAGGAGTCAACAGGGTCAGTCAGAATTGTTTTTTTTAGCTCAAGAATGAACCTGGGATAAATGTCTACACTGAAAACAGTGCCATGATACTGGCGTGAATAAAGTCTATTTTGCAAAAACATTGCTTAGATTATGTCCCTATGAGCAGGGCTAGTATGCAGGGTTCTTTTTAGGTTCTAAAATTGTTTAATCTGCTGACAGTAAGCAGTCATAAAATGTTAAGTAAAATGACTGAATACACACCTATAGCTTTAGGTTTACCAAACATGAAACTTTGTTTTGAAGATCCCTTAAGAAAGGATTAAGAAAACCCAGGAACCAACAAGCTAAAATGCCTTATAGGAAAATCCTCACATAGGCAAAATCTGCTGCTGATTTTTTGGAGGAAAACTGACTTCTTCAGCTGCATAATCCACACTTAAGATGTAAAAAAAAAAATGCAACCATGTGTACATGGTTGCGTTATTCCAACTACTGATTTAAAATCCACATGAGAAGTAGCATGTTACACCTTTCAAGCACATTTGAGCTCCATTCGCTATTGAAGTGGGGAAGGGCTAAAATAATTAGCACTGCCTGGTGTGTTTTTGGCAGTGTTTCTGCAGCAATAAACACGCTATTCTATGAGGTCAGTCAGCCTACTCTATTGCCACTGGTTTTGCTCACACCAATTTTAACTGTGTCATTTACATTTCTAAATTCCCCATTGATCCAAGACTGTGAATTACAAACATTTCTCTGCCCACTATGAGTGAAGGAAACTCACTGGCAGGAGAGTGCGGTAATGGCTGTATTTTTCTTGACAATTTCTCTTCAAGTGGTGATCTCATGACTATGGTGAAAAATAACAATCAGACATCATATAGTACATGACTATCTCTTTCTATCAACGCTAGAACCAGCCCTGTACCTCACATGGATCCAGAGATCTCCCCATTCATTGCTCTGCTAGATTTATATCAAGCTGACAGCTCAGGGGGCGTGTCTTTTCTGCTGCAGCCAAGGGGGCGTGTCTCAGCTCTGCCTATCACAGCTCAGGAGAGAGTTAAAGGCTGAAACTGAGCATGTGCGGCCTTCTCAGTGAGCAGGATAAAGAAATAAGAAAAAAAATCAAACAAGAGGAGGCTGTTATCCCAGCGGTCCATGTCGGTGCCGCTGCCCTACTATAGGAAGTTGCCTGAGCCACCTCATGGTTTTAGCTTGTCTATCTTCAAGTGCCAAGGTGTCTCTCTTGTCTGCTTTGCTGTGTACCAGACCTTGCTAATTGAACTCCTGGACTTTGCCTGTTTACTGCCTGCCTCTGACCTCTGATTTCGCTTACTGACTTCAATTGATTGCCACCTGTCCAGACCCGGAACCTCCTGGCCACGCAAGTCCCCTCAGTGTTTGTACCGAGTACTCTGACCCCCTGGTCAGCTGCCACTGACTCTGGGACTGCTCTGGATTAGCTCCTGGCAACTACCTTAACGGCCCAAGCCTATCCTCATTATCAGAGGTTCTAGTGAAGACCAGGTAGTGGCTTAGTTACGCCCATCCAGAGTATACCCAGTCAGTGGCGCAGTGGTTTCACACCAGTTTGCATAACAGTGGCGCTATACAGATACATTTTATTGAATAATTCCATGGCTATGCTAGATTTTCAATTATATACAATTACAGAAAAAGTAAAAAATGTAGAATATTTTCTGAAGGACATCCCCTTCTAACATTCTACAGACTGCAATGTAGGTAGAGAAAGATTAGTCTGAAAATTTTCTAAACCTTTACCCAATTAATAACTAATAGACGCAAAGTTATAAACTTTCCTTTGATAGCATGTGGAGGAAACATCATTGGTTTTCCTTTTGCAACTGAGAAGGAACCTAAAGTTATGGTCCCCAAAAAGGGAACAGTTACTGTTCAAAATGTTATATGTTATGCACTAAAAGAAAAGCTATGGCAAGGAGATTTTCCAGCAGCCATCTTCCTGACAGCCAGGACCAAAAGTGCTATTGGCATGCGTTAATTCACATCACTAGCCCTTATGGTATTCAGTTTGAATGACAATGTGTTAGTGGGTGCATTGATGAGGACAGAGCACTCAACTACCCCCTTCTTGTGAATGTATCCTTGCACTTTAAACTGCCAGTGAAGTAACTAGCACCCAATGCTTTATTATGTTGTGACATGTACAGTTTTATGCATACTGTTATTTGCCAACTGCTTGCATTTTATTGCAGATATTGCATCTTTAAATGTGATACTTTTCACTGTATGGTGTGATGTTATGCAGTGCCCTACCAGTGTACATGTGATTCAGTCCTTGCTGCAATACATATTCCTGATGCGGTTACTGTTTGGCAATATATTAAGGCTTTAAAAATAGAAAAGGAGGTTATGTAGCTGAAGAGTTTGGGCATGTGCTTGTGAGGTGATGCCAGGGGTTAAATGTATGTATGGACACATACATTTGAGGAAAGAGAGGTATAACCAAATGAGAGAAGCAGTAGGGTTCCAGTGAGCTGCTGTTGAGCCAGGAGAAGATGCTGGCTGCAGAGATGCTGTATTGCCTGTGTCTGACAGATGGAATCATAGGTGGACTGACCATTTACCCTATAGGGAAATTTGCCAGTGGGCCAATGCCCAGAGGGACTCCCAAGCCCTCCTATTGGCCCGCCAGCCAGGTACATAAAGATCTGATTCCCTCATCATTAATTAATGTAGGAGCTTCAGGCACTTATGCACCTGGACAGAGGCCACAGGTGCCCTTCTGAATTCAACTGTATTGCTGTCCTCAGGATAATGATACAGTTTCATGTTGTGGCATGAGCAGCAGTATTTTGTGCTGCACTGTAGTATTTGGTTTTAGTATATGGTTGTTTAGAAGGAAGAACATTACATAGTTGACCAATACTCTTGAATCAATATATAAGTTTCAGTTTCTTATGAGTCTAGTGTGGAAATGTATGTACGTGAAAATACTTAAATCAGTGGTTCCAAGAAATATATTGTTTACAGTTAAATCCAGACCATTGTGTTAGCACAGCACCACTTCCTGTTTCTATGAAAAAACTTTTCTGTGTCCACCTCAGTAAATGTGCAGAGGTGGACACACATACTCAGTTTTCCTTCCCACTTTGGGTGTATAAGAGATTAGTTGGCTGCTTCAGAGGAGATGCTAAACAAGTGCAATTACAGTAACTGTCTAGTGGCCCCTTTACACTGCTTGAGTATCGGGCAAATCATCGCTAACAGGCATTAGTAGAAATTGTCGTTAACGATGATCTGGTGGTGTAAAGGTTCAGCCGACTACCTAATGAACAAGCAAACCACTCATTCATCAGGTAATAAAATTGTTCATGCGGACACCTAAATCATCAGTTGCCGCCAGTAGATTGTGCCATCTAAACAGCACTCTGCTTTATTTGCTGCTGGCAAACAATGATTCAGTATGGGGACGAGCAATAACATTACATTGCTGTATGTAAATGCAGTGGCCTCCTTCACTGAGGAGCAGACAATTGCCTGCTCAAATGAGCAGTGTAAAGGGACCATAGTCTCACGTATTACTTGTTCAAGATCTCCTCTTAGAAAGACACTGCAGAGAACCCTCTGCATACCTGAAGGAACAGAGATGGCAAAACTGAGCATGTTTGTCTACCTCTGCACATCTATTGAGGTGGACACACAAAGGCTGTTGAAAAGAAACAGTAGGTGGTGCTATACTAACATTCCAGTAATATCTGGGGATATAAGCACTTCTTAATATAACTGTAAAAACAAACACAGTTATAGGCTAGATTTAGCTATACATAATATTTGTTGAATAATCCCTTTAACTCCTTAACGACCCTGCACGAGAATGCTTATCCTAAATGGCCGGTACTTTGCGCCCCAAGACGAGTATTCTCGTCCTGCGGTTCTTCCTCCCCCCCATGTGCACTGCTGTGATCAGCAGCACAGATCCTGCTGTTACTGACAGCCGAATCAGTGCTGCATCAACCAGCATCGGTGACAACGCGATGCCGGTGGATTAACCCCTCATATGCTGCGGTCAGTGCTGACAGCGGCATATGGGAGGTTTGCGCTCCCTCTCCTTAGCCATCAGGTGCCCGCACTGCAGTGGCAGGGACCCGATGGTTGCCATGGCAGCCCCGATGCCTTACCAGGCATCGGGGGCCTGCTAGCTACGGAAGCCCAGGAGATCCAGCCTGAGGGCTGGGTCTCCTAGGCAACTGTCAGAGTCTTACTGTGTAATAAGCTGTCGGTCAAAAAGTAAAGTAGACATATTAAGTATCGCCGCATCTGTATCGACTGGCTCTATACAAATATCACATGACCTAACCCCTCAGATTAACACAGTCCAAAAAAATAAAATAGAAACTGTGCTAAAAAAATATTTTTTTGTCACCTTATCACTAAAAGTGCAACACCAAGTGATCAAAAAGGTGTATGCCCACACCAATAGTAGCAATCTAACAGTCACCTAATCCTGCAAAAAATGAGCCCCTACCTAAGACAATAGCCCAAAAACTAAAAAAATATATATGGCTCAGACTATGGAGACACTAAAACATGTTTTTTTTGTTTCAAAAATGATATTATTGTGTAAAACTTGAATAAATAAAATAAATCATACATATTAGGTATTACCACATCTGTAACAACCTGCTCTATAAAAATATCACATGACCTAACCCCTCAGATGAACACCGCAGTTCCTGATAGGCTCCGCCCACCTTCCAGGCAGGAAAGACAGTGCAGAGCCAGGAGCCGGAGCAAGAAGAAGCAGAAGGTGGCTGCCGCACTGTCGCTGAATCAGTAGTAGACTGTAGTCCAGCCTACATTCGACCCTGAGACAGAGGGAGTGACAGTCAGTGTCACTGTCCCAGAGTCCCAAAGTCCCACCCTGAGTGTGTAATTAGGTCAGTATTGACTAGTGTACTGTGTTGGCATGGGCTGAGGACAAGCAGGCGTTAGGGGTAATATATGATAATATGAGTGAAGTGCCACTGTGCCAGTCAGTGCCATGAGAGCCAGGCAGTCAGAGTGCTGGTGAAGGATGACCAGGGACACTGAGACAGTATGCCTCTCTGGGATGCCATCTGCCCATCTCTGCTGTCCATATACCAGGCCTACCCTGTCACTCAGTGCTGATAGCCAAGCACCAGGTAGTGAAGTTCCATGAGAGCCAGTCCAAGCAGGACCATGGCAGTCAGGGTGCTGGTGAAGGATGACCAGAGAGACAGTACTGCCAAGAGGATGCCATCTGGCCATCTCTGCTGTCCATATACCAGGCCAGGCCTACCAGCATTACCCCTTGATATACCACCTGCCCACCTGGTCACCCCACCTAACACTCAGGGAGACAAGTGACTCAGACTGTTAGGTGTGGGATGACCAGGTGGTATATGAAGGGGTTATACTGGTAGGTATGGTATATGGACAGCAGAGATGGGCAGATGGCATCCTCTGGGGGTTGTATCTTACATGGGACTATATGCTGGAGGAGCTGAAGGGAAAGTGATGTATTTTACATGGGGTTGTATGCTGGAGGGGCTGAATGCAGGGCAGTGATGTATCTTACATGGGACTGTATGCTGGAGGAGCGGAAGGCAAGGGGAGTGATGTATTTTAGATGGGACTGTTTGCAAGAAGGACTGAAGGCAGGGGGAGTCATGTATCTTACACGGGACTGTATGCTGGAGGAGCTGAAGGGGGCCATAATTATTACTATAATACTACAGAGGTAGCCATTATAATAATAATAATACAGAGGGGGCCATTATATATTATTATTATACAGAGAGCATTATACTTATGAGCACTATGGGGGAAGGGGAGGTCTGTTATCTGAGGGTTATAGTAAAGTGAGGAATCTAAAACATTTTTTGCGAAACTTTGCAGAGACGAGATGTGGCTGAAAGAAGGTGTCATGACTGTCCTATCTCCGAATGAAGACGTTGAGGAAAGTCTACATCACAGGAGATGTCACTGGATGTAACAGGTATGGTGCTGTATTCTCCTGTATATTTCATAGCAATGTATGTTATGTCCATCCAAATATCTGTTTCACAGTAGGGTAGGGGGGAGGGAGGGTGGATATAGAATTTGGCCCACACTGCCACAGCCCAGCCCCAGACTTGAGGTCACACTGTGTGTGTTCAGAATTCTGGGGCCTCACACCCATCTACTACATTATCTGTACTCAAAGAGTTATCACTGTGTTATCTGTGGTGTTGCATAGGATTGCAGATGACATCTACTACATTATTTGTTAAAAAAAAGGGGGAGTGGTCACAGGTTGGGGGACGGGGACGCAAGGGGCGCAATACTTGGCTTGCCCCGGGTGCTGGCTACCCACGCTACGCCACTGATCTTAAAATGTGACATGGCAGCTTAAAATTATCCCAGTGAAATCTGCTTTCACTCCTTTCCTTCTGCGCAATGATATGTGCACATACAGCAGTTTACAACCACATATGGGGTGTTTCTGTAAACTACAGAGTCAGGGCAATAAATATTGAGTTTTGTGTGTCTGTAAATCCTTGCTTTGTTAGTGGCAAAAAATTGATTTAAATGGAAAATTGCCAAAAAAGGGAAATTCTGAAATTTCATCTCCATTTTCCATTAATTCTTAAGGTACACCTAAAGGGTAAACAAAGTTTATAAAATCATTTTTGAATACCGTGAGGGGTGTAGTTTCTAAAATTGATTCAGTTTGGGTGGTTTCTATTATGTAAGCCTCACAAAGTGACTTCAGACCTGAACTGGTCCTTAAAAAGTGGGTTTTGGAAATTTTCAAGATTTTCAACTAAACTTCTAAGCCTTCTAACGTCCCCCCCCAAAAAAAATTCCCAAAATGATCCAAGCATAAGGTAGACATATGGGAAATGTAAAGAATTAACTATTTTTGGAGTTATTAATATCTATTATAAAAGTGGAGAAATAGAAATTTTGAAATTTGCAAATTTTTCAAAATTTTGGGTAATTTTGGTATTTTTTTATAAATAAAAAAAAAAAATTTGACTCAGTTTTACCACTGTCATGAAGTACAATATGTGATGAGAAAACAGTCTCAGAATGGCCTGGATAAGTAAAAGTGTTTTAAAGTTATCACTACAAAGTGACACATGTCAGATTTGCTCCACGCATTATCAGAATTGCGTTTTTTCCCCAATTGTACCCCATTTGAAACTTTTTTCCCGCTTCCTACTACATGGTGCAACCGTAAATGGTGCCATTAGAAAGTACAACTTGTCCCGCAAAAAATAAGCTTTCATAAGGCTATGTGAATGGAAAAAAAAAAAAGTTAGGACTATGGGAAGGCGGGAAGTGAAAAACAAAAACGCAAAAATTAAAAATCCCAAGGTCCTTAAGGGGTTAAAATTTTGACATGTCAGGCAAATTCCAAGTTCATATTTGGAATCAGCATGCTTATTTTTGTATAAATCAAATGTTTTTCTCTCAGTATCAAAATCATTGTTGCACTGTGAAATGGCCTGGTCCTTAAGTTGAGAAATAGCTGGGTCCTTAAGGTATTATAGTAGTTCTATTTTGTTTACACTCAGCTTGCAGACCAAATTAATATGGTGCTGCATACACTGCTGCCTCTATATATTTATGGTCACTATATTCTTGGCCCAACTTCTGGCTGAGACAGATCTATGTACAATACAGTAGCTTGCCCTAAGAGGAGGCAAACAAGTCTTCAGTGAATATAAAGGGGCAAATTTATTAAGACCAGCGTCTAAACCCCTAAACTGGCGGTGGTTCCTCTGCAGTTATGAAGAGGCCTCTTTATAACTTCAGCGGATCCTCTGCGAGGTCTAAGTGTAAGACAGCTTCCTAGCTGTCTTACATTTAGACCTTTTTCTATGCCTGAAACAGACCTGGCGTGAGCGGGGAGAAGTCGCATGCGTATTTAAAGGGATTCTATCAGCTGGATTTTAGTAACAGAACTTTTGACCTCACCACATCAGTCTCCTCAAGTTGTTTTAAAATATACCAGTATTACTGCCATCTGTCTTGCCATTTTGTGAAAAAAAAAATATATTGCTTTTATTAATATGCTTATTACCTCAGTAATTTGCCCAAGGGGCTGTCCCTTTGGCCGTTGGTGCACAGCCGCGTCCATTCTCTAGGAGCCCAGCACTGCCCCACTGCTAATTATTCACTCATCTCATCGCCGATGGTGCGTGGTAATCTCGCACATGCGCCCTGGATCCACTGGTCAGCCCCCGCATTTCGCTCATGGCGCTGACCAGTGAGTGGATCCAGGGCGCATACGCAAGATAACTGCGCACCATCGCAATGAGAGGAGTGAATAATTAGCAGTAGAGCGGTACTGGGCTCCTAGAGAATGAGCGCGGCTGGGCACCAACGGCCAGAGGGACAGACCCTTGGGCACATTACTGAGGTAATTATCATAATAATAAAAGCGATTTTTTAACAAAATGACAAGACAGATGGCAGTATTACTGGTATATTTTAAAACAAATCGAGGAGACTGATGTGGTGAGGTCAAAAGCGCTGTTACTAAAATCCAGCTGATATAATCCCTTTAAGCTTGATAAATGACCCCAAACTGCTTATGGTAAAAAGACTTAAAGAACATAACTTGTGTAGCCTTGATGAAAGACAGGAAAGGGAGGAACATGAAACGTTTAAATATGTTAAAAGGTTGAATACAACGCAACATGAGAACAAGGAGGCACAATGTGAAATTATTGGGGGGGAGGGGGATAGGGATCAGAAGGAATGTCATAAAATATTAATTTACTGAAAGAGTTGTAGATGCCTCTAAGAAACTTCCAGCAGAAAATCTGGAATAGTTGGAAAATCTAGTCTGGAAAGTCTATCTTAAGAGAAAAATAAAAAGGAAATAATATAAGGGAAGACTAGATGGATTGGTGTTGTTGACCAATCTATTAAACTTTCCATTTCCAAAACAAAATGCAAATGGCTGTCCCTCCTTTAAAATGGGTTGTCCAGGATAACTAAACAGGGTCAACATGTTTCCCAGAAATAGTGACACTCTTAGGCTCCATTCCCACGTCCGTAATAATGGGTCCGCATCCGTTCCGCAAATTGCGGAACGGGTGCGAACCCATTAATTCTCTTTGGGGATGGAATGGATGCGGAAAGAACACTATGTGCGCTCCGCATCCGCATTTTCAGAGCGCGCCACCGATCTTCCGGACCGCGGCTCCCGAAAAAAATAGAACATGTTCTATTCTTGTCCACAATTGTGGACAAGATTAGGCATTTTCTATTATAGTGCCGGCAATGTGCGGCTCGCAAAATGCGGAACGCACATTGCCAGTGTCCGTGTTTTGCAGATCCGTGGATCCGTAAAACACATACGGATGTGTGAATGGACCCTTAGGCTGTATTTGGTATTGCACCTTTGGGTATGCCAACAACTCTGCTCTCAGTAGCTATCTATATGTTATGATATACTGTAAAGTTATTAGTAATTTTACTAAAATTAAGAGTCTTGGAAAAAAAAAAATAAGCAAAATTTAGCAGGTTCGGACTGACCGACCAACTATGTACCTCCAGTAAGCCTAGACTTTTATACCAATGTGAGTCCCAAAGGTACAGGAGAAAAAAAAAATTGGAGCTGAGTTTAGAGCTGATCACCTGTCACTCAGCTCTATTATTTTTTTTAAATCAAACTTTATTAGACTGTATTGATGATATAACGGTTGGGCCCTGAGAATAGTTTCCTCTGGTGGGCCCAAGGAACCCCAGTCTGACACTGACATCTAGAGATTCATTGAAGAATAATGATGAACCTGACTGCAGGACTCTTATCTCCCTGTGATCGTTTAATAGAAGTGGTATGCCATGGCCCAGACACTGGGTGGGCCTCCGAAACAAAAACATTTATTTGATATGGAGACAGATAATACACTTCCCTAGCAATCTCCCAGATTATCTTCAGATTTTGTCTCCAAAATGACATTAAAGTGGCTATTCATCAACATCAACGCAATCAAGAGAAGCTTGTGGAAGAAGAGAACATTCTGTTAATGCAGCTGATGATTGTAGCAGAGCTCCAAGTCTATATCCAATTCAAAACATTGCCAATGCCAACTACCATGGTAGGTTCCTGAGGACCATTGGTTACATGTTGTTCTGCTTTTTATAGATTCTACAGTTCTCTTTCCATTATCACTTTTATTATGATATTTCTTTATCATTTTGAGTTAGGCTTGGGTTATTTTTTTGACCTGTTATGGATAGGGGGAACATTTTGAACACATAAGAACAAGCAAAAAAATGTTTTGTAGACAGTCTCCACAATGTTTTAGAAGCAGTAGATATCCATCACTAAAAATGGTACTGGGGACATTCATGGTCATTATTTTTAAGTAATCTTTCACATAGAAGAATGGGCAACTCACCAAGCAGCTTCTAAACTGTTAAATAAATTGTCAGCTACATCTCCTTATAGTACTGCATAAAATATATGGGAATGGAAACCAGACTCCTTTATACCATGGACAATTGACCTTTACTGAACAAGGTACATGAAAGCTTTGAAAAGAAAGATGATTTACTTCCAAATGACGTGACAATGTTTATATGATAGCAGGAAGGGGCCCGCCAAGACTATGCAGAAGGAACAGAAAGGGATTTTTTTTTGTTTTTTTTTAACTGTGAAGAAATATCATTCAAATGCTGAGATATTACAATAGTACATGTTTCAGTATTAGTTTTGCCTGGAAATAATCAGTTGTATCTACATAATAATTCCTTGACACTTCTATTCATAACATGTACTATTTGTAACAAACAGTGAAAGGGTTACTTGGCTAAGCAAAATGGCACGTTAACAGTCCGACTGGTACACTGACATTTTCTTAAAGATACAATAACACAGCTCCTTGTGTAGAAAACCCTCAGAAAACTTGAAGTAGCGGTGGCTTATACATGGGACATGTTTCAAAACCCCATGAGTATATACATGAACTAGTAAAGTACTTTCCAAAAAATTGTTCCTATATACAAAAGCATTAGGGCACAGCGCCCTGTGAAATGGTTCATATTTCTTTTGCCAGGATGTGAAATCTGCAAGCAAGACAGTTTGGGCTTTCAGTGAATTGTAATTATTCTGGTCTGATGATTCTGGTGACATCACACATGACATCTGAGAGCTGCAGATGAAGTCATGGTGATGAACTGCAATGGAAGGGGAAGAGGAGGAGAAAGAGGAAGACTTCACAGTCTTAATTATGGTTTGGAACATCAGTTAATTAGAATTTAGAGACTCCTACATCTCAATCTCTTCACCTTACAATGGGATGACTCTCACCAATAGAACTGGATATGGAAGAAGATGAGGACCGGGGTCTTTGACAGGCCAATTCTTTATCATCACCAGTCTTTGTAGAATCCTTTTATGCTAGTAGTGATGAGCAGTATAAGACTATACAGGGAGTCATCATTATACATCACCACTACATTGGTGTCCAAGGCTACATACAAGACATACTCTATCTAATTCCACTTGTTTTATGATTGTGTTATTTTTTCTTTGCACACTTTTGTATTCAGCGCCACATACAATGGTGGAGCTTTTTCATTCAATGACCCCCCCCCCCCCCCCCCCCGACACAGGGCTCTATGCAGAAGAAGAAGCACACAGTCTAGAGTGCACTGTGATTTCCATGCCATTAACTTCTACACCCGATGACAATCTTATTAGAAAGCTATTAATGCTCTTTTATCAAAAGAGAGGATTTTGATGTCTTTTGTTCTCAATCTCTGCATATCCTTAATGAAACATAAAATCCCCCCTCCAAAAAACCAAACAAACCAAGACATCCAAGTAATCTCTTCCAGATAAACCATCACTGCACCAGAAAGCCCCTGTGCCACACAGGTCACCAGTCACAATGCAGGAAACAGAAGATCAGCCACTTGTTGCATTACTGTGCCTACCCTGTTACCTTTTAACACTTTTTCCCATAACCTCAGCTGGATTACTAGATGATTGTTTTCCGGATCAGCCATTTTATTCTGCACGTCACTTTTTCCCCTTTAAATCTCATGCTTCTCAGATTAGCAAACAGTAAATATGCTTCCAGATTGCCAGTGATGGCTTAGTAAATCTCAATAGTAAATCACTGTGTGATTGCGATCAGCAACAGGCTAGGTATACACAGAGTTAAAACTTCCCCCACATGTACAGTCAACTGGTAGTCAGAGAATAAAAAGGTAATTGTACGCTATTGCTTACCTTAAGCATAAAGCAGGCATCGCTTGCGGAAACCCTTTCAGAAATCAGAAGCAAAATGCAAGCAATGTAGAGCTGTCTTTATCCCTCTTTTCTTTGCAGAATCATAGGGAAAAAAAAAAATAATCAGACGTAATAAGAAGGCGAAATCAGCAAGAGAAAAAGTAGAAAGCAGAGGTGCCACACCTCCAGCAGCCCAGTATTCTGATGTCCACTGTGTACACAGTGCTTGGGAGGTTGATCTTATCAAATCCAACTAGGATCTTAGAACCCCTGGAAATGGTACCCAGCCTTGGTGAGCTGAAGCTGAAAGTCTGCTTCTCTCTTGCTTGCAGCCCCTGTGCTGTAAAACAACAGAGAGATGTGAGCTATGAGGCACACCAGCAAATGAAATCATTAAACACACAACACATCTGACACTGCATGCTAATGGGGCTCAGCACTGGGAAGCTTGCTGAAAAGTTACCCACAGTGCTGCTGATTTTATTCCATCCTCAACAAGATGAGGGGCTTGAGAATCACTAGGAAAGGTATTAAAAGGCTTTTGATCTCCCGCATTTAGAGCACCACAGGACCATTTCATTAGCAACCCCCTCCTCCTCCACTGATGCTTTACATTGTCCTTTGCAAAGTTCTTATTTTTTAAGCAAGGATTTCCCCAGAGTCAGTCTTGTCCTACTAAAGCATGTCCCTTTCTCTCATTCGGTTTCACATGTTAAGAAATGGAAGCTGCACGTCAAAAGAGAGGAGCTATCGGTTAGAGGTTTCCCAACTGAGCAATGTTTCATGTGGAGATAGGAAATGTCAGGTCTCATCCGTCAGAGGTAATGAGAAGCAGTCACAAACAGGTTCTTCCCTTATTTGGAGACCTTGTGTCCTTACCTCGTGAAGAAGTCTTAGTGTTTTGGATCCTCTAGTTCCTGGTTGTTGTAGAGTGGAGATCTTGAAAGAATCATGTACAATAGGAAACATTTCTGGGCAGCAAGATAGGATTGGGAAACCTTTGAGGAACATCCATATCCTGATCACTGAGTAGAAGTGACATGGTCCAGCCAGCATCACCTCCTGAGCATGCAGGTTGAAGAATTCTCATCTTTCCCCCCTGCTCTCTCTCTCTATAGCTTTACTCCTGCAGAAAATAATATGGATTAAAAGGCAGGTGGCGCCCTACTCTCTAGCTGAATGTAGACCTAATATTCCCTCACATGCTGCTTGGAGAAGCAGACTCCGGCTCTTCCTACATTGCATTCAGCACAAGCATGTAACAGGTCCACACACTGTAGAGGAGACAAACCTTACTGATTTTTTTTTTGCCTTTCCTTGCTGATGACTTCAAGGTTGCTTTTTTGTGTGTGGAGCTATTTTTAGGCTCTTGCACTGTCCTATATCTCAGAGGTGATGCTGTGATACAGATCAACTGCTGGATGAGCAGACCTCCCATGCTCACCAGGATCAGGCAGAGAAAGGAGGGTGATGAAGAGATTAACCCCTTAGCAGGCACGGTCACATGATATTTCTGAGCAAAATGTGCTCAGGTTCCAGCCGACAGAATGAGTTAAAATGCTGATTAACCCGTTCCGGTCCAGTATTCCTTTGGGGACGCGTGAATGGATGATGTGTTATGACAGGCAGGCAGGCAATGATTTGCATTTTCTGGCATAGTCAAACAGCACCATTAGTCACTCACATCTTCTGTTGCGTGTATGTGAGGGAAGGGAAGTGGGTATTACGGCAAATGTACAAATTTATTTCAAGACCATAATTACTGAGTTAAAGGTTCATTAACTGTTCCTTCTCAGAGATGGACTGCGCTAGAGCAAGCAGCATTGATGTGCAATGTCTTGTTCTATGTTATATACCATAGACTGCAGGGATTGATATATCATTTGTATACTTATGTGCCTGACATATATTATTTACAGAGATTTAAAGCAGGTTCATGTCTGAGGAGTACAACCCCCAGCATTCTGTTCAGAAAGGAGTGGAGTGCGGCTATTGGAAGGGTTAATAGCATCCACACAGCTCTGTAGATTTGCATGTAAATTACATTGGCCTATGTGTGTGTGTGTAAAGCAGGCAGGGTCACAAGCTATTAATTTAAAGAACTCCAGTTAGGGAGTATCCATTTTTAAAGCACAGACAAGCCTTACCCAAAATATTTATTGTGTTCTCGTTCCATACAATCCTGGGTCTCAATGGTATTTTTCGGAGGTGCTAGGAACATAATTAGCTTGTTCTAAGAAAAGATTTGCAGGGATTCGTAGAAATGGGATTTGGGGAACGATTAGACACATTAAAATCTATCTCTCATTTTAAAGCATCATAATCCAACTCAATGTGATGTTACCTTTGTACTTCAAGGCAGAAGATAGGGGATAACGAGATAACATATTTCCTGCTTTTCATTTCCTATGGCAGATTGTAATAGACACTCACAATGATCAGAAATTTAAACATAAAGCTGGAGGTGTTGAATATAGAGATATATGCATTGTCAATAAGGCTAATAGTGTACAAGTTCTTATCATACTTCTGACTCACGAAAGGGAAGAGATCTAACAGCAAAACCACAGAAGTAAAAGTTTCTTCCTATGGCTTCCTATGAGAATAATTTAGATTTTTAGTTTAACATGTTTAAAAAATGTTGGTCTTAATTTTGTTTAAAAATGCAGCGACCCCCCCCCCCCACTCCCTCCCAAAAATCCTGTTCATTCGATTAATGTAACGTGAATGGAATTGTATAGTATAGTGTAGGTTCCTGTACAGTCTTCCTTTAAATTATTATATTTTTCCAGGGCAACCATTGTCACATAAGAAAAGTTTTTAACTTGAGATCCTAGTTTCAAAACATGTCAACCCAAAATAAGAAAAAAAAAAGTACAGGAGGTGCCCGCTGCAGACAACATCTTTCCATATGCCTTTTTGGGGCAGAATTCATGCCATAGAAGGAGGTCTCCCACTTAGAACTAACCCTATGAGTTGGCCCATATGAGTCAACCTTGTATTACATGGTCTAACGTTCATTTGTATGGCCAGGAATGACTTTACCCTACAATTACAGGATGACGGTGGCCTCACACATTAAAAGTATTGTATGTGCATGTATGTGGCTTCCTGGTACTCCTCTGATGGCAGATGGCAGGGGAAAGACAGGATGAGCTATTGGATTTCAACATGCCCAATTGTTTTTGTCTTTGAGAGATATGCCACTGTTATAGGTGGGTGGCAGTGGTTTACTCCCCTCTCTTCATTGAGAGGGGATAGCATGCATGTGTACGGTGAGGTCAGAAAAGATAGCTGTTGGCTGAATGTTTCAGTTTTCTTATGTGTGTGGCCAACCTTATAAAGCCAGAGCCACGTCGATTAGCTGACTGCTTGGCTGGCTTCTGTTTGCAAAGGGATTGAATTTGTGAGACATATAAGAACTTACTGCAGATACAGCAAGTCCCTACATATGAAAACACTACTCGAAGCTGACAAACCCCTCTCTATGTTAGGAACAGGAGCTTTATCAGGTTCCAGTATCTACATCACAAAATGGTTCCCATTCACTTGTGACCAAAGTAACATCTGATCCTGGTATAGGTAGAGTACAAAGGTAGACTGTAGTCCATACATTACTTCTAGAGATGCGCAAAGTTATGACAAATTTGATAAGGCTACTTTGCCAAATTTCACAAAGAAATTCATCATGAAGCGCATTTCTTTGTATGTAGTGGGCGCAATGACGGGGAACAGCAATAGTGCCGCCCCTGTTCATTGAACCCCTCAAATGCCGAATTCATCACTGATCGCAGCATTTGGGACTAAAATTAAGGGGGTTTCAGGGGTTAATCCATTAAAAATAATTAAAATAAAAAAATACTCAACTTATCCATTTGTTCGCATAGAGGCCGCCACGGTCATCTTGATTTAATGTACCGCACAAAATCTCTTGAGGCATATGTCACCATGAGCGAGATTTCACGCATGATCTTCAATCAAGATTTCCGCAGTGGCCTCTTCGTTCGCAAATGGAGGAGGTGAGTATATATTTTTTCCCCCGCCATTTCATGGAAAATTGATTAGTTACCGCAAAGTGTTAGGGAATTTGGCTTTTTGGCGAATTACATTTTTCCTGAAATTCAGATCGAATTATACTTCAAATACTTCTATTCACTCAACACTAATTCATACATTTAAAACAAGTAGATTTCTTTATAGTTTTATTACAAAACTAGCTGCCTCCAGCCACCACTAGGGGGAGCTCATTGCATAGAAATGTATACAGTTACTATTTACTGGCGGCAGCGTGAAAATGCAGTGTTCTCTTGTCAGGAAAAGAAGATTGCATTCAGCGTCTGGAGACCCCTCCCCATATAGCCCCCTTTAGCAGTTGCATGGTCTGTTTCCATTGAAGGTATATTACTGCATGCAGTGCCAAAATAATACCTCCATAAAGTACCCAGATGAAAGACCCATACAATACCCACCTAATACTGACATTGAGTGCTCAAATGACATGATTGTAGAGAGTTTGTACAGTAGTGTTACCGCACATAATATTATATTGCAGTGCGTAAATAATGACACCATGTACTGGCAAAGTACAAGAGTCATGGGATTATCAAATGTACATTATACATAACTTGGGCACTATTTAAATCTAAACTAAAAAACTGTAGGAGCCAAATAAATTTGAATGCTTGGGAATGTTTTTCCTTCTCTCTTCATTCCATTATTTTGGTAAAATGGTGGCATGAATGAATATACAGTATACACAGGAAAAACATAGATATGTAGGTCTGCTTTATACCTATATTTTGGGCCATATAATGGTGCACATCATTAAGAAATTTGGGAAACCGGTTATTTCTAGACATTTTTCAAAACTGTCTACTGAAATGTAAAAAGGGTTTGAAACAGATAATAAATGTGGAAAACCCTGTGCATGCCAGTTATTACGTGTATTTGTCCAGAATTCTGGCACATTTAGCATTTTAAGAGTACATTTAGAAATTGCAGTGTTGAGGTGTTTTTATTGCATTTTTTTTTTTTTTTTTGTTTTGTTTTTTGCAGAGATGCTGCTGATTTGACACCAATTTCACTCTTTGCATTGCAAAGGGTCTTATGCATTAAAGAGACCAGGCCTGTATGGAGACTTATTGGCATTGCTCTATGAGAAAAGAATATGCAAAGAAAGAGAAGCATCTCGCCAGTGCCACCTATTGGACGTGGCTGCATATGAGTCAAGATATGACTTTCCAACAAGCCTTAGGCTTTGACAAGGGAATATAGCCATGGTTGTCTTTCTTGAGAGATACAATACCTCTTTGCATATTGATTTCCCATGGAGCATTGCTAATAAGTCTCCATACCATGGAGTACTTCCAGTAAATCTCCTTACAGGACTGGTCTCTTTAAGGAGATTCAGCACACTGCCTAAGCCACTTTCAAGGTATTGCACTGACTCGTCCTGAAACCTCCTGATGAGGAGCAAGCACTCTGAAATAGTTGTCTATGGATGGATGGATATCTAACTTGGTTATATTCCCTTGTCAAATTCCAAGTCTTTGGAAAGTTGGATCTTGAATCAGAGGTGGCGCTGGTGAGATGGTTCTCTTTCTTAGAAGATATATCTTTGCAAAGGGTAGAATCCACAATGAAAATCTGCAGCATCAATTGACATGCTGCAGATTTGTACCACAAGCCGTTTTCTGCTATACATTTTTTTTTCTGCAGTGTGTGGATGAGAACTGCTAAAACTCATTCACTTCAAGGAGATTTTTTTAGGTCTAAAATGGTTCAAGAATCTCCTTAATGCTATAACTAGTTTAACTGTACATTGGGGTAACATGTCAGTAATTTTTGACTGAGAAAGTCTGGGACAACCTGCATGTTTGTATACATCTGCACTAGTTTGCAAAACCCTCCATGCCTCATGCAGTATAGGATGCTTAACTTCTGTGTACATTAACAGACATTTCTCCTCATTTTTTTTATATTTCTTTGTCCCTGCCTTTCGTCAGCACAATCCATAGTTTTAACTAGAATAGCAAAGCCTGTTGAGGGCCCTTTTAGATGAAAAGCGTTTTCTTTGGGTACCGTCCGAATTTAGATTGATGGTACACAGACCGATCACTAACCTTTCAACTAAATTAATAGATGCAGATGAATGATCATCTGCATGGGCAAACGAGAAAATTGCAGCATGACACATACTCTATCCATCTGCGGTCCATTTTAAGACAAGCCTGAGTTTACGACCAGAACATGGACAAGTTTTCTTATTGAACATCTGAGATTAACTTTTTTATCTGCTGCATCACTCAGTTTACTCCTGACCCTTTATGCATTGATCTACTGATTACTCCATGGGGTTCTGTTTTTTTTTATACCGTTTTCATGCTTAGACACCTATAAAACGTTCCACGTGTAACACAAACATTTGTTTGGTGGGGTGATGGTTGTTATTTAAATGCATGTGTTGCTTGTTCCCACCTGCACATCACAAGGATTTGCACTACTAGATTCTACTTGCTCTTGGGATACTCAGCAGCATGTTGCATGTGTAGGACTACAGGTACCAGCTGTACAATGACACTGTTAATACACACATGATCTTCCCCCTACCTGTGCTTGCCATGCTCTGCAGAACTCCTCTGTCAGCTCCTGTGCCCAGCATTTGTCTCCTCACTGCCTGCAGCTACTCAGTAAAGCCTTCATCCCTGAGTCTGTGCAGCTGAAGGGGTTAAGAATCCAGGGAGAGAGCAGACAGCATCAGATGGCAGTGAAGGATGGTGTGGCCAGCACAGTGACATCATCAGAGCAGGGAGAGAAGCTGACATCACAGGTTATGTGGCCCTCATTGAAATTGGAAAAAGGAGCAACTACAGATGTAGTAAGTGCATGGTAAAGCTGTTACATTTAATTAGAAACATACAAAGAGCTAAAAAATTTACTCAGATAACCCCATTAAATATAAATACAACCTGCACTGCAATGTATTAAAAGGACTGCAGGGCTAAACATACTACAGAAGGTCCAAGGCTATATTCCATAATATGTTAACACCAGGGTAGGACATTTCTCATTAAATACCTGAATAATTAATATTAGATCTTTCACTCAGGATATATTGAAATGCAGCTCAACACAGCAGCAGCAATGAAGCTTGTATACAATTAATGAAGAGTGAAGCTAGGGTTGATTATCTTGTCTAGTTCTTCACTCTTTTAACACTGCAAAGGCAACCATTTCCTGAATACAACTAGTCAAGTTTGCTTTTCAGACTTCCATGGCTGTGATACTTAAGAAAACAGCTCACCTTTAGAAAACAGTGCCATAGACGTGCAATAAATTCCCTGTATAAATATTAGACCTTCAATACCCTGTCAAAAATGTACTAACATACATTGGTTACTTCTGAAAGGGGTATTCCGGTTGTAGCAAGCTATGCCTTATCCACAGAATAGTAGGTGGGAATTCTACCGCTCACAAAAATTGGACGTTTATAGCCTCAAAACTTCACATCTAATAGCTTTATTCATACGAATTGCAGTCAGCTTCTTACCTCCATATGATCTTTGATCTCATGTTGATTGTGATAAAAATACAGTAATATGCTAATTGCATAAGTTACCAGTATTTAATGCCAGAGATTTTTTGTACAAGTCATTCCGAGAAAGCTAGTCAGATGACTAAGGAAATGCCTTCAAGGAAAAATGCAAGTCCAGTTGTTCTAATTTATTGCTAATGATATATGGATAATTCGTTTTCTCCTTGTCAATAATGTCCATAGACTAATCAAACTGTCACTTTGGATATAATGGTAGGGCCTAATAGCTAGATTCAACTCGGACATTCCTGTTTACTATAAAACTGAATTAGTGGTCGCCATTCATTTCAGACTTCTGCTTTTTTCCAGTGGCAATCTACCACCTGTAATTGGGCTACAGCATAGTCTAAGGGTACTGCCACACATTCAGGTTTTTTATGCCAAAATAAAGTGTGGATAATGGAAAAAGTCAAAGGATTAGGCTACTTTCACACTGGCGTTTTTTGGGTCCGCTTGTGAGATCCGTTTCAGGACTCTCACAAGCGGCCCATAATGGATCAGTTCAGCCCCAATAAGGATCCGTTCAGAATGCATCAATTTGGCTGCGTTTGGTCTCCGTTGCGTTCTTTAGGCGGTCACTAAAACGTAGCTTGCAGCAAACGGATCCGTTCTGACTCAGGCCTCATGCACCGTTCCGTTTTTTGAAGTCTGCAAACCGCGGATCTGCAAAAAACAGAAGCCGCCCGTGTGCCTTCCGCTATTTGCGAAACGGAACGGGCGGCCCATTGTAGAAATGCGTATTCTTTTCTGCAAAACGGACAAGAATAGGACATGTATTTTTTTTGCGGGGCCTCGGAATGGAGCAACGGATGCGGACAGCACCCGAACAACAGTCGTGTGCATGAGGCCTTACAATGTAAGTCAATGGGGACAGATCCGTTTTTTACTGACACAATATGGTGCAATTGAAAACGCATCTGTCCCCCATTGACTTTAGATTAAGTCAAGACGGATCTATTTTGACTTAGACTTATTTTTTTTAATGAATAATGCAAATGGCTCCGTTATGAATGGATACATGCATTTGCATTATTGGTGCGGATCCGCACAGAACGGTAGTGTGAAAGTAGCCTTAAGTACAAGTACTACTTCTCCTTTTTGTTAATCCACTTTTGGTTTTGGCTTCAAAAACTGCATTAAACAAAACCTGAATGTGTAGTAACACCCTTAGGCCTCATGCACTCGACAGTATTTTTTTGCGGTCCGCAAAACGAGGTTCCGTTGTTCCGTGATCCGTTTCCGTTTTTGTTTCCGTGTGTCTTCCTTTATTTTTGGAGGATCACCAGACATGAAGGAAAGCAAAAAAAAATCTAAGTCAAGTTTGCCATGCAAATGATAGGAAAAAAACGGACGCGGACGCGGATGACAATCTTGTGTGCCTCCATGTTTTTTAACAGACCCATTGACTTAAATAGGTCTGAGAACCGTTGTCCGTGAAAAAAATAAGACAGGTCCTATTTTTTTCACGGACTGGAAACACGGATCGCGGACGCGGATAACAAACGGTGCATTAGCCGAGTTTTCCACGGACCAATTGAAAGTCAATGGGTCCGCAGAAAGCCATGAAAAACTGAACAACGGACATGGGACACAACAACGGTCGGGTTGTAGGCATAAGCAGGCATAAGCTGATGATGCAGGCATAAGCTGATGATGTAATTGATGAATGTCCATCTGCCATCTCCATTCAGCAGCAATGGGTTGGGAGAAAAGCTGCTGGGGGTCAGAGGTTGAGTATAATTTTATTTTTATTTTTAACATACCAACATTTAATTACTGTATATTAAAAAGAAGAATGACCGTACTGTCAGTGGACTAAATAGTTGCTTCAAAGTTACATAACTGACCAAAAAAAGTCTATAAAAGACTCAATTAGCAGAGCAGCACAGTATTTTTTTTTTATCTATAGAGTCTCAGCAAGTGTCATTGAGCCCCAAAACCAGGGGTCCTCTGACACCAAACCCCAGGGAGACCCAGGGCCATTAGCACCATATGCCAGCCAGATCCTTCTTGTTAAATCTTGTCAGGTCCTTCTACAGAGCCAGCTGCTCCCCTCCTCCTGCTATATTTCTTATTTCTCATATTACTTTGGATCTTGACTTCAGTCAGCCAAAGCACGCTTATCAACATGAGTGTCGAGATCACAATGGACACAATGAATGTCACAGCACTAGACTCGTGCGATGCAGCAATTAATAAAGGACGTGTGGACGCGAGCGTGTTTTTTACACAGTGTGAAAATGGAGACGGCACACAAATCATGAGCATTAAAATGTTGGAATTAAAGGTCTCGCATCAAGCAGAAAGAGAGACGGTCCACTCGCTCAAGTCATATGTTGCTCAGAATAAGGTCCCATGGGGGCTCAGGATGTATAAGGATGTGTCCCAATTTAACGATGATCCTGTTTTTGTGGCACAATGGCAATCTATTCACCTTGAATACACCTCCAAATTAATGCAACTTGTTTTGGCACGTAATGAAAAAGAATATGATAATGTGTTGGCGGAATTGAACAAAGTAAAAAGTGATTCAAAAATGAGACGCACAGAAAATCAATACAAGTAGATAAGGCTGAAGCTCAGCCTGCGTTTGTGGGAGGGGCGAAGGAAGCCTATTTAACACCGCCCCGCTTATTCTCATGGACGCCACACTCTCACGTGGCGTCCCACAACCTCGTTTCCGCTCCGTACTTGCCGCCGCTCCAAAGTTATACCAGCATCAAGTCAATCCTCTCACCTCCGGTAAGCTAAGCGGCGCCTTGAGCTGCTCCCCATCCTGGGAGCCTCCGCACCCATTCTTCTTGCGCCTCCAGCTACACCCAGCTTGGCGCACGTCTTCCCGCTAGACTGGGCCCCAACTCTCCTCTCCTGCGCTGGTCTCCTGGGCAACGCCGGACGCTCAGGTCACCGCTTTGATGACTGGTGATCGGCGTCTCGCACACTCCATCAGACCGCTCTGTTTTTATTCTGCTCGCATGCAGGACGTACTGCACACTTGCCTGTTAGTTTAAAATGCTTGCAATGATCTCAGAGCCCTTCAGTCCATATATCCATACACTGCATATAATAGTAACAAGCCAGAGAGAAAGTTCCCCCTCTTACAGTCACGTTCATATCTGCAGATCCAGTTCCAGTTTGTGTCACATGTCACCCAAATGAAGATCATGTCCCCCAGGATCATATCAATGATTTCACCAATTTTCTCATGGGGTTGTCCCATGATTAGTGCAAGCAGCGATCAGACATGTGGTGCATGCCGATCTCTTTCTGGCGGACTTGGAGCCGGCCCTGCGCCTCACATGAGATCCGGGGATCTCCCCATTCATTTGCTGCAAAAAATAAATAAAAAATTTCACATGCAAGCACTGGTTTAAAAACACAATATATTCTGTGATGCAGAAGTTAACAAGCCACCAGGGTCCGCACAATTTACACCCACTCGCTATTACCTTGCAGTTCATTTTATCCATACCTTACATCAAGAGCACTGACTCAGCTGTTCCACACGCATTACGTTTTTTCAAGTTTCCTGACACGCATCAGGTATATGTTTTATCTCCTGACACTCCTCAGAATCACGTTGCAAAAAAATAATAATAATAATTTGTTCTGACGGGCAACAGATTCACCTGACAAGGCACGCTTCAGGTACAAGTTGTTTCCTTTCCTGACATTCTTCAGGTCCATGTTCTTTGCCTGACACGCATCAGGTCAATCCGGTCATTGGTCTGCCACGCAGCAGATTCATGTCTTTTCATATTTGCCTGACACGCATCAGATCCAACCAGCTATTTGTCTGCCATGAAGCAGATTCATGTCATTTAATTTTTTGCCTGACACGCATCAGGTCCATCCGGTCATTTGTCTGCCACGCAGCAGATTCATGTCATTTTATTTTTTCCTGACACGCATCAGGTTTATTCGCCACCCTGACAGGCATCAGGTACATGCTTGTTTTCAACAGGTTTCTTTTTCTTTTATTTTGTAATTTCCTGACACGCATCAGGTACATCGGGTCGTCTGACACGCATCAGGCATATGTTCAATCAGTTTCATTTTGTTTGTTTTTGCCCTGATACCGCCTGACACATATCAGGTCATTTCATTTTCTGACTCCAGGTGAACGCTCACTTGCCTCACATGTATCAGGCACGGTTTGGTTCCTCGACAGTCTCGGGCTTCCAGCTCCCTGATCCACGTTGGGTTCTACGTTGTCTCCAGCATCTCTCAAGCCTCACCCCATGTTTTCCAGGTCATCCAAGAGGTCTGTATGGTTCGGTTTCCGTTTAGGTGGTTTCCTCCAGGTATTAGTATTAGGTCCCTGGCCATCCAGATCATTCCAGTTCCACGGTATCATACGCCAAATCCAGGTAAGTTTCGGTGTTTTCACTACTTCGTCCTTCAGGATCCTGCCGGAATCATGTATGCCTCCTTTCTTTCAGGTAATCTAGGCCAGCTCGTCAGCCACGATGTCCCACGCTTCTGATATCGCTGAGACTCGCTCCATGGAAGCAATATTTCCTTCAGGCAGTGGACCATTCTAAAGCTAATGACTGAATTAACTAGGAGAGGCATTCGCTATCCTGCCTCTGCTCGCAAAGCAGATTTGTACAGGCTTCTAGCTGTTGAGCCTATCTTAGCTGCGGAAGAACAAGTGTTCCTGTCCACAATCCAGACATCGCTGGCCCAGCTTTACTCAACTATTAACAGTCTTTCCAGTTCACTGTCCGACATCCAGATCAGGCTGCTGGCTGTGGAGACCAGGCCGTCAATGCCAGATATACCTACCTCTCCTGTCCCAGGCCCCTCCACCACTTGTGCTCCAACCCCAGGTAGGGCTCCCAGCTCCTTTACCATTGCCCCGTCACACTTCGTTCCAGACAACATCCGGAAGGATATTTTGGCAGGTAAAGACATAAACCTGGCTTCTATCCTCAATTCCACTCACGACTCCAACGAAAATAAGACCATCGCATGTGGAGACGTGTCAGTGGTTCTTAAGTCCAAAGATGCCCGCTTGCACAAAAAACTCTCCATTCCAGAATTTGTGCTGGCTTTCAGCTTATTCCAGGATATTCTATGCTCTGCCCAACCACACTGTAGGGAAGAGCTAGACACCTACCTGTACAGAGTCATTGATTTGGGTCACAAGTATGGAGGACATGCCTTTTATGACTATCACCGCTCGTTCTCTGCCAAAGCCGCTGCTGCTCTGTCCCAATTTCAGCATGACACGGATTGGTCCACACTAGACATGGAGCTGTTCTGCAGGCATTTTGCGGGTCTTAAAGCACCCACTTGTGCCACCGGTCAATCCATCTCGTATTCCTCTGACTGGTGTCCCAATTCAGGATCTCTGGCCCAAGGTAGGCCCCCTGCCATTCCTTCCGGGTCCTCAAGTTCAGGGCAGAATGCTGACAAATGGGGCAGGCCCATAGTATTTCTGGGCAGGAGTCAGGTCTGCAATAATTTCAATTGGTCAGACTGCTATTTTTCAAAATGTAAGGCGTTGCACGTTTGCTTCATTTGTTTCAGGGCCCATCCCCAGTCTTCTTGTCCGCAAAGATCATCCAAAAATTCATGTCTAGCCGGGGTCAATATCGAATTACTAACTTCTCCCCTGAAAAGAATGGCATGGTATTAGCAGGAGATGCTCAAACCCACATGCAGTCGTGCATATATATATATAGGGGAGCAAATCCTGCACTTGTGGCCCGTTGCTAATGGCGATCCCCAGCAAAAATGCATACAATGGAGGATGCCCGCAGCGATCCACAAGTACCACAATAGACATCCTACACAAGGTAGCAATTATGTGGATGTGATAATCAATATAACAATATTACAAACTAATAGCAAAGACAGGTGCACTCTGCGGTCTTACTAAACCCTCAAACTGATTTTAAAATTGAGAGATTAGTCAACGGTATAGGACATGTCTAAGCCCGGGCACCACGCCAAGGTTTCTCAAGTAGCCCGGGACCTAACACTCTCCTACCTGAGCCGTATGGGCAATACCAGGAGCCAGTGTGCAAATTACAGGAGCATGAGGCCGACTCACAAACAACTCACCAGTTACCTCCAGCATGTAACCATGCTTGCAATGGGAGGAGGGAGGAGTCTGCAAGTCCCACTCAAGACTGGCTGATATGGCCCAGGCCTCACAGGTGCACCTAAATGTGACCTGTAGATGGAAAACAGGCACATTTAAATTGGAGTTTATACACCTCCAAGAATCTCTATATATACCAACTGAAAAGAATGGCATGGTATTAGCAGGAGATGCTCAAACCCACATGCAGTCGTGCATATATATATAGGGGAGCAAATCCTGCACTTGTGGCCCATTGCTAATGGCGATCCCCAGCAAAAAATGCATACAATGGAGGATGGGTGGGTTTGAGCATCTCCTGCTAATACCATGCCATTCTTTTCAGTTGGTATATATAGAGATTCTTGGAGGTGTATAAACTCCAATTTAAATGTGCCTGTTTTCCATCTACAGGTCACATTTAGGTGCACCTGTGAGGCCTGGGCCATATCAGCCAGTCTTGAGTGGGACTTGCAGACTCCTCCCTCCTCCCATTGCAAGCATGGTTACATGCTGGAGGTAACTGGTGAGTTGTTTGTGAGTCGGCCTCATGCTCCTGTAATTTGCCCACTGGCTCTTGGTATTGCCCATACGGCTCAGGTAGGAGAGTGTTAGGTCCCGGGCTACTTGAGAAACCTTGGCGTGGTGCCCAGGCTTAGACATGTCCTAACTTCCCTCCTCCAGCATCATCATGACACCAATTTTGTGCAATTTTTGGTTTCTGGATTATCGCAGGGTTTCCACACAGGGCTGGTTTCCTCCCCGCTGGCCATATGGGAAGACTCCAATCTCCGTTGCGCTTTGGTAGATCCAGAGTCAGTTGACTCTCTCATTCAGTCTGAAATTAGCAAAGGTTTTTTCCTAGGTCCATTCACTGTCCCCCCCTTTGACATCTGGAGGGTCAACCCCATTGGTCTGGTTAAAAACAAAAAACAAAAAAAGGCTGATTTTTAACCTCTCTGCTTCTCATGCTTCCAGCACACCCAGTTTAAATTCTCTAATTCCCTTGGAAGACTTTTCCATGCAGTACTCTTCCTTGGACAAAGCCATTCGGTTGATTCTCCAGCTGGGACCAGGCGCTTGGCTTTCCAAGGCAGATATTGCCGATGCCTTTAAATTACCTCCAGTTTAACCTAAATTATGGAAGTTTTATGGCATCAAATGGAGGGACCTGTATTATTTTTCAGACAGATTGACGTTCGGATCAAAAAGCAGCCCTTGGCTGTTTGATCAATTCGCCCAAACTCTCCACTGGGTCTTGGTCAATCATGGCGGGTGTTCCAGGGTCATTCACTACCTGGATGACTTCCTGCTGATCGAAGCCTCAGATCAAGCACCCAATCAGCTCCAGGTACTTCTTGATTTATTTTCAAAATTGAACGTCCCGGTTGCCCCGGCAAAAATTGAAGGCCCATTTTTAATCATAACCTTTCTGGGCATCATCTTGGACACTGGTAAGATGGAAGCCAGACTGCCTGACGACAATCTCAAAAAAACGGCCAGGACCCTCGCCAAAGTTGAATTTCAGTCACTTCTGGGAATGTTAAACTTCGCCTCAAAGATCATGCCTCAGGGCCGAGCTTTCATTTCCAGACTGCTGCAACTTTTACCTGCTGCCTCAGATCAGGATGCTTTGATCCATCTCGATACCGCAGCGACCGCCGACTTACACATGTGGCACCATTTCCTTTCAAACTGGAATGGCATCTCCCTCTTCGTCCCTTCTTGGGACCGTAACTCACCTACAGTCTTTTCCGACGCAGCAGCTTCAAAAGGTTTTGCAGCCATTTTTAACAACCACTGGTTCGCAGGTCCTTGGCTGCTTCAGATTTCTTCAGTTCAGAGTTCCATCAAATCCTCTCCACTTCTAGAAATCTATCCTATTGTCGCAGCTGCACAGGTCTGGGGCGAGCATTGGAGGAATAAGCCAGTCATTTTCATCACAGATAATCAGGCAGTCGTAGACATACTCAACAAAGGCCGTTCCTCTTCTCCACAAATCATGCCTTTTGTCCGCAGACTAGTGTGCCTTGCTTTACAGTTCAATTTTCATTTTTCATGCAGATTCATACAGGGCTCAGCAAACACGGCTGCTGATGCCCTCTCTCGTTTCAACTTCCCTGTTTTCTTTCAGGTAATGTCAGACGCTGATCCATCAGGGGTCCCTCCACCTACCCTCGAGACACTGATAATGGACTAAGCAAGCACATCAGAACAGCAAAGTCACTCATCCATAATTCCTTGTCCCTCAATACAGCCAGGAATTATAAAACAGGGTGGGAAACCTTCAGGCAATTCTCCCTCAGGTATCCACAAGAACAATTGGATAGAACAACTTGCATCATGGCATTCCTGGCTTTTTGTCACACAGAACTTCGTCTATCGTTTAATACCATCAAGTTTTTCACTTTAGATCATCCAGCCAGCCAGTCCATATTTTCTTCTGAAGCCATAAAATCCACTCTGAGAGGAATCCAAAAGAACAGCAATAAGCCAGAGTCTATCAGAAAGCCAGTCACCGGGGCAATGTTCAGGGTCTTTTCCACCTCCCTAGACAATGATCCTTTCGGGCCATATAAAACTATAGTGATCAAAGCAGCCATGTACCTCAGTTTTTATGTTTTTTTTTGGCCTGGGGAATTTACCAGCTCTCCTGGACGCGCGGGCCCCACCATAGATCAGTTAGCCTGGCATCAGACACATTGCACCCTACTACTTCACTCCACTAAAACCTCTCAGGTGGGACCGCCAGTAAAAATCCTCTATTTCCAGACCTTCAATGATTGGTGCCCAGTTGCTGTGCTCAAACAGCTATTCGCCACTTTAAAAAACTCCACGCCAGGCAGCCCTCTTCTTCCTTTTAATTCCAAACATCTCACAGCATCACAGTTCGTTCACCACATCAGAAACTTGGCTCCCGGACTAGGTTTTAATTCCAAGGCCATTTCGGGACATTCGTTTCGCATAGGAGCAGCTTCTGCAGCGTCAAGTAATGGGGTCCCAGCGCATGTTATCCAAAAACCGGGCAGATGGAAATCTTCCTGTTTCACGCACTATGTTCCAAACCCGCAGGTTGAAATTGCCAAAGCCTTTACTAGTTTAGTCCTCTTAGTCCAGCAATAAAGTTATTTCCTACCCGATTGATTTTTGCCCCTCATTTAGCTCGCACACGGCCATGGCTTCCGGTACACCTCAGCCATTGATAGTTGACAGTCAAGTCACTTGTCCTAACCTGGTTTGTCCACTCTGTTTCCAACCATAGCCAGGACCGCAAGTGGATAAGGCTTAAGCTCAGCCTGCATTTGTGGGAGGGGGGAAGGAGGTCTATTTAACACCGCCCGCTTATTCTCATGGACGCCGCACTGTCACCCCTCCCGTCCTTCCCCTCTCTACTTCTCTCACCATCAGGACATGCCCCTCATTTAGCTCGCAGACGGCCATGGCTTCCGGCACACCTCAGCCATTGATAGTTGACAGTCAAGTCACTTGTCCTAACCTGGTTTGTCCACTCTGTTTCCAAACGTATGCCAGCTGGAGGCAGTTTAGATTTATTCCAAAAGCAGGTCCTTAAAGAAACCAAAGGTCTGATATATCCGCAGATAAAATCAAATCTCAGTGATGGTGAGAAAAAAGCATTAGAATGGCTTGCAAATTGCAAGGAGATAATTATCAAACCAGCCGACAAGGGGGGCAATGTGGATGTTTATGTATAAAACTCAATACATAAGAGAAGCTGACAGGCAACTCAGAGATTCAAACACCTATACCCCTCTTGGCTCAGATCCTACCATTAAATATCAACAACAACTTAAAACACGTTATAGAGAAACTGGGCACTCTCAAGATATTCGAACCATACAGAAGTTTATTAATCTATACATTTACCTTAAAAACACCAATAAAACAGATATAACTCACGTGTTAGAATATCATACATATACAACAGTGAATAACCTACAATAAATGGATGGTTGGTGATCTGCAGGTAGGATAGCGTACCAGTGCTAAATCCTAGATGGTATATAATGGCATATAAATAACTAAAACCACAAAGTAATTTGCATAGATGAATAATTGAATAAATAATCACATAAATATTAGAATCGGAATAAATCGTATTGAGCGCATTTTTGAACAGAACACTCTACTCCCAGGAGGACTAAATGCAGAATTTGAGTTGTTCGGTTTCCTATGAAGTGGGGGTGGGTGCCCCCTGCTGAAGGTCAACCCAACATAGTTTTTAATCAGGGGGGTTGGTCCTTGGCAGTGGGCTCCCACCTTATTTAACTCCTCTTTATCTACACCTTGGTGAATATAAAACATGGGAATCCTGAGTATGTGAAGTGGAGCACATTGTAGAAGGATGGATCCGAAAGTTTTCTGTAATTTTACCTGTTTTTAAGTGTATTTCTACATAATTAGAACTTAGTCCACAACCCAACAGACATAAAACAGCATGAAGAAGCGAGTGGGGAAAAAAACGCATGGGAATCGCATCAAAACCGCATGGGTGTTTGATGCGTTTTTTAGAGGGAACGAACCAACAGGGTTAGATGTATAATCTGTATGAAGTTTTTTTTAAATATATTATTGATATCATATGTTTTTAATGGTTTTGTCAGGTTTAAATGAACAATTTTTTTAATGTGATTATGGATCAATGACATATAGAAGACAATATATTAGAAGTCAAAAGTAAAAAGGAGAATGTGGTATAAGACGGAATGCAAATCTCAGAAAAGGTTTTATCCCAAATCCCGAAAAAGATCCATGACGAGTCTTGAAAGTGGATCATTGCAGTATAAAAATAAGTACTTTAAGGGGGAATGGTAGCTACTGAGGAAGGGGCGATTAAATGCCCCGAAACGCGTCTAGCCTATACAGGACCCCGAACCTCTAAATACTGGAGATTGAAAGACATTGCCAAATCCTCACAACATTTTTCATCACCGCGGAAAGGGTAAAGGAGAAAGAATCTCTGAAAGACCTCAGTCTACAGCAAAGATCGGACTGCACATGTCAAACACTTACCAATGTGGGAGGTGAATATTACTATCGCTCGAATAACTGGTTACTAATAGAGTTGAGCGAACACCTGGATGTTCGGGTTCGAGAAGTTCGGCCGAACATCCCGGAAATGTTCGGGTTCGGGATCCGAACCCGATCCGAACTTCGTCCCGAACCCGAACCCCATTGAAGTCAATGGGGACCCGAACTTTTCGGCACTAAAACGGCTGTAAAACAGCCCAGGAAAGGGCTAGAGGGCTGCAAAAGGCAGCAACATGTAGGTAAATCCCCTGCAAACAAATGTGGATAGGGAAATTAATTAAAATAAAAATTAAATAAATAAAAATTAACCAAAATCAATTGGAGAGAGGTTCTATAGCAGAGAATCTGGCTTCCCGTCACCCACCACTGGAACAGTCCATTCTCAGATATTTAGGCCCCGGCACCCAGGCAGAGGAGAGAGGTCCCGTAACAGACAATCTGGCTTCATGTCAGCAGAGAATCAGTCTTCATGTCATAGCAGAGAATCAGGCTTCACGTCACCCACCACTGTAAGAGTCCATTTTCATAAATTTAGGCCCAGCACCCAGGCAGAGGAGAGAGGTCCCGTAACAGAGGATCTGGCTTCATGTCAGCAGAGAATCAGTCTGCATGTCATAGCAGAGAATCAGGCTTCACGTCAGCCACCACTGCAACAGTCCATTGTCATAAATTTAGGCCCAGCACCCAGGCAGAGGAGAGAGGTCCCGTAACAGAGGATCTGGCTTCATGTCAACAGAGAATCAGTCTGCATGTCATAGCAGAGAATCAGGCTTCACGTCAGCCACCACTGCAACAGTCCATTGTCATAAATTTAGGCCCAGCACCCAGGCAGAGGAGAGAGGTCCCGTAACAGACAATCTGGCTTCATGTCAGCAGAGAATTAGTCTGCATGTCATAGCAGAGAATGAGGCTTCACGTCAGCCACCACTGCAACAGTCCATTGGCATATATTTAGGCCTAGCACACAGGCAGAGGAGAGAGGTCCCGTAACAGACAATCTGGCTTCATGTCAGCAGAGAATCAGTCTGCATGTCATAGCAGAGAATGAGGCTTCACGTCACCCACCACTGCAACAGTCCATTGGCATATATTTAGGCCTAGCACACAGGCAGAGCAGAGAGGTCCCGTAACAGACAATCTGGCTTCATGACAGCAGAGAATCAGTCTGCATGTCATAGCAGAGAATGAGGCTTCACGTCACCCACCACTGCAACAGTCCATTGGCATATATTTAGGCCTAGCACACAGGCAGAGCAGAGAGGTCCCGTAACAGACAATCTGGCTTCATGTCAGCAGAGAATCAGTCTGCATGTCATAGCAGAGAATGAGGCTTCACGTCACCCACCACTGCAACAGTCCATTGGCATATATTTAGGCCTAGCACACAGGCAGAGCAGAGAGGTCCCGTAACAGACGATCTGGCTTCATGTCAGCAGAGAATCAGTCTGCATGTCATAGCAGAGAATGAGGCTTCACGTCACCCACCACTGCAACAGTCCATTGGCATATATTTAGGCCTAGCACACAGGCAGAGCAGAGAGGTCCCGTAACAGACAATCTGGCTTCATGACAGCAGAGAATCAGTCTGCATTAGAGTTGAGCGAACACCTGGATGTTCGGGTTCGAGAAGTTCGGCCGAACATCCCGGAAATGTTCGGGTTCGGGATCCGAACCCGATCCGAACTTCGTCCCGAACCCGAACCCCATTGAAGTCAATGGGGACCCGAACTTTTCGGCACTAAAACGGCTGTAAAACAGCCCAGGAAAGGGCTAGAGGGCTGCAAAAGGCAGCAACATGTAGGTAAATCCCCTGCAAACAAATGTGGATAGGGAAATTAATTAAAATAAAAATTAAATAAATAAAAATTAACCAAAATCAATTGGAGAGAGGTTCCATAGCAGAGAATCTGGCTTCCCGTCACCCACCACTGGAACAGTCCATTCTCAGATATTTAGGCCCCGGCACCCAGGCAGAGGAGAGAGGTCCCGTAACAGACAATCTGGCTTCATGTCAGCAGAGAATCAGTCTTCATGTCATAGCAGAGAATCAGGCTTCACGTCACCCACCACTGTAAGAGTCCATTTTCATAAATTTAGGCCCAGCACCCAGGCAGAGGAGAGAGGTCCCGTAACAGAGGATCTGGCTTCATGTCAGCAGAGAATCAGTCTGCATGTCATAGCAGAGAATCAGGCTTCACGTCAGCCACCACTGCAACAGTCCATTGTCATAAATTTAGGCCCAGCACCCAGGCAGAGGAGAGAGGTCCCGTAACAGAGGATCTGGCTTCATGTCAGCAGAGAATCAGTCTGCATGTCATAGCAGAGAATCAGGCTTCACGTCAGCCACCACTGCAACAGTCCATTGTCATAAATTTAGGCCCAGCACCCAGGCAGAGGAGAGAGGTCCCGTAACAGACAATCTGGCTTCATGTCAGCAGAGAATTAGTCTGCATGTCATAGCAGAGAATGAGGCTTCACGTCAGCCACCACTGCAACAGTCCATTGGCATATATTTAGGCCTAGCACACAGGCAGAGGAGAGAGGTCCCGTAACAGACAATCTGGCTTCATGTCAGCAGAGAATCAGTCTGCATGTCATAGCAGAGAATGAGGCTTCACGTCACCCACCACTGCAACAGTCCATTGGCATATATTTAGGCCTAGCACACAGGCAGAGCAGAGAGGTCCCGTAACAGACGATCTGGCTTCATGTCAGCAGAGAATCAGTCTGCATGTCATAGCAGAGAATGAGGCTTCACGTCACCCACCACTGCAACAGTCCATTGGCATATATTTAGGCCTAGCACACAGGCAGAGCAGAGAGGTCCCGTAACAGACAATCTGGCTTCATGACAGCAGAGAATCAGTCTGCATGTCATAGCAGAGAATGAGGCTTCACGTCACCCACCACTGCAACAGTCCATTGGCATATATTTAGGCCTAGCACACAGGCAGAGCAGAGAGGTCCCGTAACAGACGATCTGGCTTCATGTCAGCAGAGAATCAGTCTGCATGTCATAGCAGAGAATGAGGCTTCACGTCACCCACCACTGCAACAGTCCATTGGCATATATTTAGGCCCAGCACCCAGGCAGAGGAGAGAGGTCCCATAACAGACAATCTGGCTTCATGTCAGCAGAGAATTAGTCTGCATGTCATAGCAGAGAATCAGGCTTCATGTCAGCCACCACTGCAACAGTCCATTGGCATATATTTAGGCCTAGCACACAGGCAGAGGAGAGGTTCATTCAACTTTGGGTAGCCTCGCAATATAATGGTAAAATGAAAATAAAAATAGGATTGAATGAGGAAGTGCCCTGGAGTCCAATAATATATGGTTATGGGGAGGTAGTTAATGTCTAATCTGGACAAGGGACGGACAGGTCCTGTGGGATCCATGCCTGGTTCATTTTTATGAACGTCAGCTTGTCCACATTGGCTGTAGACAGGCGGCTGCGTTTGTCTGTAATGACGCCCCCTGCCGTGCTGAATACACGTTCAGACAAAACGCTGGCTGCCGGGCAGGCCAGCACCTCCAAGGCATAAAAGGCTAGCTCTGGCCACGTGGACAATTTAGAGACCCAGAAGTTGAATGGGGCCGAACCATCAGTCAGTACGTGGAGGGGTGTGCACACGTACTGTTCCACCATGTTAGTGAAATGTTGCCTCCTGCTAACACGTTGCGTATCAGGTGGTGGTGCAGTTAGCTGTGGCGTGTTGACAAAAGTTTTCCACATCTCTGCCATGCTAACCCTGCCCTCAGAGGAGCTGGCCGTGACACAGCTGCCTTGGCGACCTCTTGCTCCTCCTCTGCCTTGGCCTTGGGCTTCCACTTGTTCCCCTGTGACATTTGGGAATGCTCTCAGTAGCGCGTCTACCAACGTGCGCTTGTACTCGCGCATCTTCCTATCACGCTCCAGTGCAGGAAGTAAGGTGGGCACATTGTCTTTGTAGCGTGGATCCAGCAGGGTGGCAACCCAGTAGTCCGCACAGGTTAAAATGTGGGCAACTCTGCTGTCGTTGCGCAGGCACTGCAGCATGTAGTCGCTCATGTGTGCCAGGCTGCCCAGGGGTAAGGACAAGCTGTCCTCTGTGGGAGGCGTATCGTCATCGTCCTGCCTTTCCCCCCAGCCACGCACCAGTGATGGACCCGAGCTGCGTTGGGTGCCACCCCGCTGTGACCATGCTTCATCCTCATCCTCCTCCACCTCCTCCTCATCCTCGTCCTCCTCGTCCTCCAGTAGTGGGCCCTGGCTGGCCACATTTGTACCTGGCCTCTGCTGTTGCCAAAAACCTCCCTCTGAGTCACTTCGAAGAGACTGGCCTGAAAGTGCTAAAAATGACCCCTCTTCCTCCTCCTCCTCCTCCTCCTCCTGGGCCACCTCCTCTTCCATCATCGCCCTAAGTGTTTTCTCAAGGAGACATAGAAGTGGTATTGTAACGCTGATAACGGTGTCATCGCCACTGGCCATGTTGGTGGAGTACTCGAAACAGCGCAACAGGGCACACAGGTCTCGCATGGAGGCCCAGTCATTGGTGGTGAAGTGGTGCTGTTCTGTAGTGCGACTGACCCGTGCGTGCTGCAGCTGAAACTCCACTATGGCCTGCTGCTGCTCGCACAGTCTGTCCAGCATGTGCAAGGTGGAGTTCCACCTGGTGGGCACGTCGCATATGAGGCGGTGAGCGGGAAGGCCGAAGTTACGCTGTAGCGCAGACAGGCGAGCAGCAGCAGGATGTGAACGCCGGAAGCGCGAACAGACGGCCCGCACTTTATGCAGCAGCTCTGACATGTCGGGGTAGTTGTGAATGAACTTCTGCACCACCAAATTCAGCACATGCGCCAAGCAAGGGATGTGCGTCAAATTGGCTAGTCCCAGAGCTGCAACGAGATTTCGCCCATTATCACACACCACCAGGCCGGGCTTGAGGCTCACCGGCAGCAACCACTCGTCGGTCTGTTGTTCAATACCCCGCCACAACTCCTGTGCGGTGTGGGGCCTGTCCCCCAAACATATGAGTTTCAGAATGGCCTGCTGACGTTTACCCCGGGCTGTGCTGAAGTTGGTGGTGAAGGTGTGTGGCTGACTGGATGAGCAGGTGGAAGAAGAGGAGGAGGAAGCCGAGAAGGAGGAGGTGGCAACAGGAGGCAAAGAATGTTGCCCTGCGATCCTTGGCGGCGGAAGGACGTGCGCCAAACAGCTCTCCGCCTGGGGCCCAGCTGCCACTACATTTACCCAGTGTGCAGTTAGGGAGATATAGCGTCCCTGGCCGTGCTTACTGGTCCACGTATCTGTGGTTAGGTGGACCTTGCCACAGATGGCGTTGCGCAGTGCACACTTGATTTTATCGGATACTTGGTTGTGCAGGGAAGGCACGGCTCTCTTGGAGAAGTAGTGCCGGCTGGGAACAACATACTGTGGGACAGCAAGCGACATGAGCTGTTTGAAGCTGTCTGTGTCCACCAGCCTAAATGACAGCATTTCATAGGCCAGTAGTTTAGAAATGCTGGCATTCAGGGCCAGGGATCGAGGGTGGCTAGGTGGGAATTTACGCTTTCTATCAAATGTTTGTGAGATGGAGAGCTGAACGCTGGCGTGTGACATGGTTGAGACGCTTGGTGACGGAGGTGGTGGTGGTGGTGTTGGTGGTACATCCCCTGTTTGCTGGGCGGCAGGTGCCAACGTTCCTCCAGAGGCGGAGGAAGAGGCCGAGGCGGCAGCAGCAGAATAGGCCGAGGCGGCAGCAGCAGAAGAGGTAGCAGGGGGAGCCTGAGTGACTTCCTTGGTTTTAAGGTGTTTACTCCACTGCAGTTCATGCTTTGCATGCAGGTGCCTGGTCATGCAGGTTGTGCTCAGGTTCAGAACGTTAATGCCTCGCTTCAGGCTCTGATGGCACAGCGTGCAAACCACTCGGGTCTTGTCGTCAGCACATTGTTTGAAGAAGTGCCATGCCAGGGAACTCCTTGAAGCTGCCTTTGGGGTGCTCGGTCCCAGATGGCGGCGGTCAGTAGCAGGCGGAGTCTCTTGGCGGCGGGTGTTCTGCTTTTGCCCACTGCTCCCTCTTTTGCTACGCTGTTGGCTCGGTCTCACCACTGCCTCTTCCTCCGAACTGTGAAAGTCAGTGGCACGACCTTCATTCCATGTGGGGTCTAGGACCTCATCGTCCCCTGCATCGTCTTCCACCCAGTCTTGATCCCTGACCTCCTGTTCAGTCTGCACACTGCAGAAAGACGCAGCAGTTGGCACCTGTGTTTCGTCATCATCAGAGACATGCTGAGGTGGTATTCCCATGTCCTCATCATCAGGAAACATAAGTGGTTGTGCGTCAGTGCATTCTATGTCTTTCACCGCTGGGGAAGGGCTAGGTGGATGCCCTTGGGAAAACCTGCCAGCGGAGTCTTCAAACAGCATAAGAGACTGCTGCATAACTTGAGGCTGAGACAGTTTCCCTGGTATGCATGGGGGTGATGTGACAGACTGATGGGGTTGGTTTTCAGGCGCCATCTGTGCGCTTTCTGCAGAAGACTGGGTGGGAGATAATGTGAACGTGCTGGATCCACTGTCGGCCACCCAATTGACTAATGCCTGTACCTGCTCAGGCCTTACCATCCTTAGAACGGCATTGGGCCCCACCATATATCGCTGTAAATTCTGGCGGCTACTGGGACCTGAGGTAGTTGGTACACTAGGACGTGTGGATGTGGCAGAACGGCCACGTCCTCTCCCAGCACCAGAGGGTCCACTAACACCACCACGACCATGTCCACGTCCGCGTCCCTTACTAGATGTTTTTCTCATTGTTATGGTTCACCACAACAACAAATATATTATTTGGCCCAATGTATTGTATTCAAATTCAGCGGGATATAAATTTGAGGCCTAGTATTTAGGCGCTGGGTGACCGGTATGGATTTAGTGACAGAATTAGACTTGGAAATGCACAGAAGCGTGTGTGTGTGAAGTTATTCTGAATGACCCAATGTGCACCTTGAATATTATATACCCTTTTAGGGATAGATTTCAAATAGCTCTGATATAGCAGAAACCACTAAATTATGAAATTGTTAAATTGGGAATTGTATTTAAACCCAGAACAAAAAATGTGCTTTGACGGACACTAAATAACTTTCCCAGCCACAACAGGACAGCGTTAACGAGAGATTTAGCAGGATATAAATTTGAGGCCTAGTATTTAGGCGCTGGGTGACAGGTATGGGTTTAGTGACAGAATTAGACTTGGAAATACACAGTAGCGGGTGTGTGTGAAGTTATTCTGAATGACCCAATGTGCACCTTGAATATTATATACCCTTTTAGGGATAGATTTCAAATAGCTCTGATATAGCAGAAACCACTAAATTATGAAATTGCTAAATTGGGAATTGTATTTCAACCCAGAACAAAAAATGTGCTTTGACGGACACTAAATAACTTTCCCAGCCACAACAGGACAGCGTTAACGAGAGATTTAGCAGGATATAAATTTGAGGCCTAGTATTTAGGCGCTGGGTGACAGGTATGGGTTTAGTGACAGAATTAGACTTAGAAATACACAGTAGCGGGTGTGTGTGAAGTTATTCTGAATGACCCAATGTGCACCTTGAATATTATATACCCTTTTAGGGATAGATTTCAAATAGCTCTGATATAGCAGAAACCACTAAATTATGAAATTGCTAAATTGGGAATTGTATTTCAACCCAGAACAAAAAATGTGCTTTGACGGACACTAAATAACTTTCCCAGCCACAACAGGACAGCGGTAACGAGAGATTTAGCAGGATATAAATTTGAGGCCTAGTATTTAGGCGCTGGGTGACAGGTATGGGTTTAGTGACAGAATTAGACTTGGAAATACACAGTAGCGGGTGTGTGTGAAGTTATTCTGAATGACCCAATGTGCACCTTGAATATTATATACCCTTTTAGGGATAGATTTCAAATAGCTCTGATATAGCAGAAACCACTAAATTATGAAATTGTTAAATTGGGAATTGTATTTAAACCCAGAACAAAAAATGTGCTTTGACGGACACTAAATAACTTTCCCAGCCACAACAGGACAGCGTTAACGAGAGATTTAGCAGGATATAAATTTGAGGCCTAGTATTTAGGCGCTGGGTGACAGGTATGGGTTTAGTGACAGAATTAGACTTGGAAATACACAGTAGCGGGTGTGTGTGAAGTTATTCTGAATGACCCAATGTGCACCTTGAATATTATATACCCCTTTAGGGATAGATTTCAAATAGCTCTGATATAGCAGAAACCACTAAATTATGAAATTGTTAAATTGGGAATTGTATTTAAACCCAGAACAAAAAATGTGCTTTGACGGACACTAAATAACTTTCCCAGCCACAACAGGACAGCGTTAACGAGAGATTTAGCAGGATATAAATTTGAGGCCTAGTATTTAGGCGCTGGGTGACAGGTATGGGTTTAGTGACAGAATTAGACTTGGAAATACACAGTAGCGGGTGTGTGTGAAGTTATTCTGAATGACCCAATGTGCACCTTGAATATTATATACCCTTTTAGGGATAGATTTCAAATAGCTCTGATATAGCAGAAACCACTAAATTATGAAATTGTTAAATTGGGAATTGTATTTAAACCCAGAACAAAAAATGTGCTTTGACGGACACTAAATAACTTTCCCAGCCACAACAGGACAGCGTTAACGAGAGATTTAGCAGGATATAAATTTGAGGCCTAGTATTTAGGCGCTGGGTGACAGGTATGGGTTTAGTGACAGAATTAGACTTGGAAATACACAGTAGCGGGTGTGTGTGAAGTTATTCTGAATGACCCAATGTGCACCTTGAATATTATATACCCTTTTAGGGATAGATTTCAAATAGCTCTGATATAGCAGAAACCACTAAATTATGAAATTGCTAAATTGGGAATTGTATTTCAACCCAGAACAAAAAATGTGCTTTGACGGACACTAAATAACTTTCCCAGCCACAACAGGACAGCGGTAACGAGAGATTTAGCAGGATATAAATTTGAGGCCTAGTATTTAGGCGCTGGGTGACAGGTATGGGTTTAGTGACAGAATTAGACTTGGAAATACACAGTAGCGGGTGTGTGTGAAGTTATTCTGAATGACCCAATGTGCACCTTGAATATTATATACCCTTTTAGGGATAGATTTCAAATAGCTCTGATATAGCAGAAACCACTAAATTATGAAATTGTTAAATTGGGAATTGTATTTAAACCCAGAACAAAAAATGTGCTTTGACGGACACTAAATAACTTTCCCAGCCACAACAGGACAGCGTTAACGAGAGATTTAGCAGGATATAAATTTGAGGCCTAGTATTTAGGCGCTGGGTGACAGGTATGGGTTTAGTGACAGAATTAGACTTAGAAATACACAGTAGCGGGTGTGTGTGAAGTTATTCTGAATGACCCAATGTGCACCTTGAATATTATATACCCTTTTAGGGATAGATTTCAAATAGCTCTGATATAGCAGAAACCACTAAATTATGAAATTGCTAAATTGGGAATTGTATTTCAACCCAGAACAAAAAATGTGCTTTGACGGACACTAAATAACTTTCCCAGCCACAACAGGACAGCGGTAACGAGAGATTTAGCAGGATATAAATTTGAGGCCTAGTATTTAGGCGCTGGGTGACAGGTATGGGTTTAGTGACAGAATTAGACTTGGAAATACACAGTAGCGGGTGTGTGTGAAGTTATTCTGAATGACCCAATGTGCACCTTGAATATTATATACCCTTTTAGGGATAGATTTCAAATAGCTCTGATATAGCAGGAACCACTAAATTATGAAATTGCTAAATTGGGAATTGTATTTCAACCCAGAACAAAAAATGTGCTTTGACGGACACTAAATAACTTTCCCAGCCACAACAGGACAGCGGTAACGAGAGATTTAGCAGGATATAAATTTGAGGCCTAGTATTTAGGCGCTGGGTGACAGGTATGGGTTTAGTGACAGAATTAGACTTGGAAATACACAGTAGCGGGTGTGTGTGAAGTTATTCTGAATGACCCAATGTGCACCTTGAATATTATATACCCTTTTAGGGATAGATTTCAAATAGCTCTGATATAGCAGGAACCACTAAATTATGAAATTGCTAAATTGGGAATTGTACTTCAACCCAGAACAAAAAATGTGCTTTGACGGACACTAAATAACTTTCCCAGCCACAACAGGACAGCGGTAACGAGAGATTTAGCGGGATATAAATTTGAGGCCTAGTATTTAGGCGCTGGGTGACCGGTATGGATTTAGTGACAGAATTAGACTGGGATATGGCCAAAAAATAACCACACTATTGCTGGTTAAATGCACTTGGTGACGGGCGCAGCTTGCCCCTGATTTAGTATATGGCCAAAAAATGAACAGACTATTGCTGGTTAAATGCACTTGGTGTCACAGCTTGACGCACCACACTACTGAGGGTTAAATGCACTTGGTGACGGGCGCAGCTTGCCCCTGATGTAGTATATGGCCAAAAAATGAACAGACTATTGCTGGTTAAATGCACTTGGTGTGACAGCTTCACCCTGATGTAGGCTTTAGCCAAAAAAACAACCACACCATTGAGGGTTAAATGCACTTGGTGACAGGCGCAGCTTGCCCCTGATTTAGTATATGGCCAAAAAAATGAACAGACTATTGCTGGTTAAATGCACTTGGTGTGACAGCTTCACCCTGATGTAGGCTTTAGCCAAAAAACAACCACACCATTGAGGGTTAAATGCACTTGGTCGCAGCTTGGATGCACTTGGTCGCAGCACCGCACAAGACACAAAATGGCCGCCGATCACCCCAGAAAAAAGTGACTGACAAACGGTCTGGGCAGCCTAAAAACAGTGAGTGAGCATTTGAATTTCAGCAGCTCAATGATGCACAGCTGCAGATCGATCGATTAATCAAGTGAAGTCCTTTGGAGGAGTTAATCTGCCTAATCTCGCCCTACTGTCGCATCCGCAACCTCTCCCTACGCTAATCAGAGCAGAGTGACGGGCGGCGCTATGTGACTCCAGCTTAAATAGAGGCTGGGTCACATGGTGCTCTGGCCAATCACAGCCATGCCAATAGTAGGCATGGCTGTGACGGCCTCTTGGGGCAAGTAGTATGACGCTTGTTGATTGGCTGCTTTGCAGCCTTTCAAAAAGCGCCAAGAAAGCGTCACAAAAGCGCCAAGAAAGCGACGAACACCGAACCCGAACCCGGACTTTTACGAAAATGTCCGGGTTCGGGTCCGTGTCACGGACACCCCAAAATTCGGTACGAACCCGAACTATACAGTTCGAGTTCGCTCATCCCTAGTTACTAACACAAAGAAAGAATCAGCAGAGCGATTTTGTAACGTTTGTTTGAGGAAAGACATACGGTAGGAAAACTTTTGAATTATTGTCGCATTTTACCGGAAGAATATTCACTAGAACTTTTATGCTAAATATTCCAGTGAGACGCCGCTGGTTTGAATATATAGCAGGACGCCGCTACACCTTGCCGGGGTGGGACAAGAAATAATCAACGTTGCCCCCAATCACTATTTTACTGGATGTTTTAGTACAGTATGAACTATGAAATTGTTGGCAGTATTTTATTCTGGGATTAATTTGTGTCAGAAGGGAGAGAGCTAAAGGACAGTTGTAGCTATTATATTCCCTGCAAAGATTCAATACGATTTATTCTGATTCGAATATTTATGCGATTATTTATTCAATTATTCATCGATGCAAATTACTTTGTGGTTTTAGTTATTTATATGCCATCTAGGTTTTAGCACTGGTACGCTATCCTACCTGCAGATCACCAACCATCCATTTATTGTAGGTTATTCACTGTTGTATATGTATGTTATTCTAACATGTGAGTTATATCCGTTTTATTGGTGTTTTTAAGGTCATTGTATAGATTAATAAACTTCTGTATGGTTTGAATATCTTGAGAGTGCCCAGTTTCTCTATAACGATTTCTGGTATTAAGTTGAGTGGATAGGGTGAGTCCACTTTTACTGAGTGCACCTCATTTTGGCGAGCGTGGGATTCTGTGCGCCACATTCACATTGCCAACAACTTAAAACACTATTGTGGAAGTATGTAGATAGAGGCTTCCTAACCAAGACTCTACCCCCAGTTCCCCACTAAACCAGTATGGTATATAGTACCCAAGGTCCACCAGTTGGTGATGCATCAACCTGGGCGCCCCATTAACAGAACCCCTTTCCCAATATTTGGATTGGATGTTGAGCCCGGTGTTAAAAGGAGTCCCATCTTATTTGGAGGACACCACCGACTTTCTGGAAGCCTTGGGGGAAATTACATGGCAAGATGGCTTTTATTTAGCCGCTGTGGATGTGGAGAGTATGTATACTAGGATTCCACAGGAGCTGGGGGTGGAATCTATCCGCAACATTCTACAAAAAAAGGGAAAAAGTGAACAACACATTGAGTTTGTGACAGAGTCCCTGTCATTCATTCTGACAATGCGTTTATTTTTAATCAGGAATGGTTTAAACAGCTATCAGGAACAACTATGGGGATACCCACCTCATGCACTTTCGCAAATTTATTTTTAGCGATGATTGAAGAAAGATATATTTACACTGTTCAGAATCCCTTTATACAATACATCAAAGTCTTTTTAAGGTACATAGACGATATATTTATTGTCTGGATGGGGGAGAAGGATATGTTCAATGTATTCGTGGATTATTTAAACAACACCAATGATATGAATATGCGGTTCACCAGCACTTTAAGTGAAGATGAGCTGGACTTTCTTGATGTTAAAGTCAGAGTGAGAGATGGGGAACTATATCCCACTATTTACAGGAAATCTACATCCACGAATGCATAGTTACATTACATGAGCTACCATCCACCACACATTAAAACTCCTATCCCATATGGCCAATTTATGCGCCTTGCCAGAATCATGAAAGATGACATGATCAAAATAATTTATACCCGTCCACCATGGCAAGGCAATTTAATTTAGACAGAAAGCTATGCTAAATGTTATCTCTTTTGGTGCCAAAAGGCCTCTGACAAATTTATGGAAGGCAAGTTCCACATATATACTGAGCTCACTCTGTATATATGTGGAACCTGCCTTCTGTAAATTTATTGGAGGGCACCATGAGGGCACCATAAGAAGTAGCATTTAGCATAGGTTACTGTACAAATTTAGATTACCTTGCCGTGGTGGACGGGCACAAATTATTTTGATCAAAATATATTTGCCAAAAATCTCACATTTATTTAATGAGCATAGCATTAGTACTAGTATATATTTTTGTAGTGAGCATGGCATTGGTCTGTATGTTTTGTGTTTGCATAGAGCTGTTGCATTGTGTTTGGTTTTATATTTTCAGCTATGGCAATGTGTACCTGGGCATTGGGATGTGCTGACTAATTTAGTTTTTTGCTGAAAGAGCAAGGCGTCACCACAGATTTCGGCAGTTTTAAAGCAAGTACAGGTGAAGCTATGGCAACTTGTACCTGGGCATTGGGATGTGCTGATTAATTTAGTTTTTTGCCTAAAAGAGTAAGGGGTCACCACAGATTTTGGCAGTTTTAAAGCAAGTACGGCAATTCATGGTAAATCACGTCAGGTTTGCCATGTGGTTCATAACTTGGGAAAGTATATATTTTCGAAACATAAAAGAATAACTTAACTTTTAATTAAGTTTTTTGTAAAATGGCCTAAATAGTTTTTGTAATATACTTGATGGATATATTGATGGATTTTGAATTTCTAATAGAGGTCTTCCTCCCTAAAGTGCACCTTTCCCTGTATGCTTTAAATTCAATTTTCTGTAGGCCGCTGACTTCTCAGCGGTGTACGGAGTACGTAGTCTACAATTTATCAATGGGGCAGCAACGCACGGAATATAGGCAGGAGCACACATTGCTGCTCCTGCCTGTGACCCCCTGAGGTTTACCCAATCGTGGCATAGCACATGGTTACCTCTGCACAGGGAAACATGCACTTTAAGGAGGAAAAAAATCTATTACAAATTCTAAATCCATTATAGTAATGTATATTGCAAAAAGTATTATTAGGACATTTAGGACATTTTCTGGGTACTGTTTACCAATGTGTTTGTAAGATGATTATATGGCACCTTACTAATGTAACTGTTGGTGAAATTCTGCACCATTTTCTGTATTTCATGAAGTACGTTCCATTGTTTGCAAAGTTTTTTTGCATAGTCCACAAAGAGGTCTTGTTCATAAAATGGCTGGTGATGGAGGGTCATGTGACCAGGCCAATCACCTCCATAGGTGCAGTGTGTTTGAATGGAGGAGGCTGAATAATATATCTGAAGTGATGTGTCTAGTCAGCAGCCATCTTATATCTTATAGACAGGACCTTTATGAAAACAGCACAATAGATTTGCCTAACAAGGGGACACACCATATGAAATCTAGCAAGTGGCACAGAAAATCAACAAAGCCCATATTTGTAAGTGCCATATAGTCATCTTACTAGTGTTGATCGGAAAATTTTCTAGTCGGGAATTTTTATCCCGAATATTGGCACTTTGAGAATTCGCGAAGATGTAGAATATAGTGCTATATATTCGTAATCAAGAATATTCTAGATTTTTTTTTCATCAATAGCCTCCCTTCTTGCTTGTGGGCCAATGAGAAGACTGCAATATATTTTTCAAAGCTTATCAACATCTCTAGCAACCAATAGGAAACTTGCCTACCCCATTGCTATATAAGAAACTCCCCAGCAGCCATTTTCTGCAGTTATTTTTGCAGTTCTGAGAGAGAGCAGTGCCATTGCTGTGCTCTGTGCTTTCATCTGGATCATATTCCTTATCCAATTACATTATATAGTTAGCTCATATATATAATGCAGATAGATAGCGGGAGATAGTCATTGCAGGTTAGCTAGTGATATAGTGTAGCTGATAGATTTTATTGCAGGGTGTTAGGTAGTGTGATAGGAATTACTATTTCTCTGCTGTCCATACATACATGCTACAGACATAGTGCTGTGATGTCACAACAATACTTAGTGCACCAATCAGTAATATCTACACAGACCTCATAAAATGTGAAGTTGCATGTATTGCGCAAAAAATATACGCATCATTAGTGACGATTTGCACAATCGCTAAAATAATGACTGGAGATCACGAATTCTAGAATTTGCTAATTTATTGCGAATATTATGCAAAAAATTTGCGAAATATTGCAAAAATGAATATTGCCTATGCAGATCATCATTACATCTTACATACACATTGGTCACAAGTAGCCAGAAGGTGGCCAACCCCCTTAATTTTAATTAAATAACAAATAATATTGCACACAAAATCAGAATGTGTAATGAGACACATAAAGAGATAAGTAAACAATTAGTATATAATGTATATACACAAGAGGGCTAAGCTAGAATTTCTACAGACAATTGCATGATTTTCCTAGTCTTTGATGTAAAGTCATGATTTTATGAAAGACACAGAGGCTCATATTGCTATCTCTCTCTTTACTGAAAATCCACAGCAGCAAAGAAGAATAACAAAAGTAACGTACTGAACCACCCCTAAGGGTAACCCCTCCCACCAACCAGTCCATAAATAGGCCCTCCTTTCTGACAAACTTCCTCTTTCTTCCTCTTTCTTTGTCAAACTGCAGAACCAACGGGCCCAAAAGAGACACTGGAACTTCTTCAAACCGGTGAAACTCCAACGGGAGATAACCATAACGCTGTTCCAAACTGGAGTGACAGCACTGGAACGTGAAGGCATAGGACTTTAAGGAACCAATCTGGAACCAGGGATCTCAACCTAAGGAAAAGGAGAACAAAATGCGTGGTAATTGCACAGCCAAATCGACCAATAATAAAAATAATATAATAACTGTAACAAAGCTTGGCAGGGTACCAGCCTACATAATAACATAATGTAAACACAGTAAGTATCTAGCAGATATACTATCCTCGGAAAATAGAGCTCAAACCCAGCAAGGCGGAAGGGGAAGGGAGGGCAATACTCGCCTCCGTGTCTTTCATAAAATCATGACTTTAGGTTATAGACTAGGAAAATCATGCAATTTTATTTCAAGACACGGAGGCTCATATTGCAAGTTTAAAGTGAGGAAATAACCGAAGAAAATACATGAGAACTAGGTCTGAAATAAAACTCCCTAAACATAGAAGCCCTGGACCAGTCCACCAATCTCAAAATATCCTCCAGACGGGCTCCCGAGAACGCCATGGACGTGGCAGAAGCACCCCGAAACGAATGGGCTGTGAAGACAGAAGTATCTATGTCCACGAGGGACAGAATCCACTTGACCCAACGAGACAGGGTAACACTGGTGACCGGTGCAAAAGTTCTACGAAAGGAAATAAAAAGCTGCGGGGAGTTCGAGGGCCGCAGGGATGAAGTCCGTGAAAGGTACTCCCTGAAACACGAAACCGCAGGAGACTTGGGAAAGACAGGGTAAGAGACCGATCTGATACTGGTTTTGGTACGGCGGAAAATGTTGAAAGAGACCCCATCCGGGGTAAAGGAAACCGCGTCAAATTCCAAAGCGCAGATATCAGAAACTCGTTCACAAGATACAAGGCAAAATAAGGACGAGTTTCGCAGAAAGTTGACAAAGAGATAGATCCGAATTAAGCGGCCATTGAGAAAGGAAATCACTGACCAAAGAGACGTCCCACGAAGAATTGAAACGGGGTCTAGGAGGCCGAGAGAGACGAGCCCCCTTGAGCAAACGGCACACCAATGGATGCTGATCCGCCGGGAAACCGGAAAACCCTTGATGACGGGAGGAAATAGCCGACCTGTACAAATTAATAGTTTGATACGCATTGCCGTCCTCAAAAAGGGAGGACAGAAACTCTAGAATATCCGCTACAGGGGCCGTAACGGGATCCAGGTTCCGGACCATACACCAACGAGACCAAGATCCCCAGGCCGCTGGTCCCGGGGGCCCACGCACTTTCCAGTAGGAATCTAGTTGTCTCCAATACTCCAGCGACGTCCCAGCGACCCCCTGAAACTCTGCACACCAGAAGACTAAGAGAATTGTCCATAAGGAGGGGATGGTGCTGGCCCATTGGGCCCAGAAGGAGATCCGGCAGGGACGGGAGATACCTGGGCCTGCCAAAAGGGAGCCACCAGGACTATCTCTGTCGATTGGCGACGCACCTGAGACAGTACTCAGGGAATCAAAGCGAAGGGTGGGAAGGCATAGGAGAGGGCACCTGACCAGTCCTGGAGAAGTGCGTCCACCGCCTCTGACTGAGGATCTGGTCTCCAACTGTAAAACCTGGCCAACTGGGAGTTCCATCGCGAAGCAAACAGGTCTAAGGTAAAAGGCCCCCAGAGGGCCTCGATGGAAGAGAACACCGTCGACTCCAATCTCCAGTCGCTGAAGTCTGAGATGTACCGTGAATTCCAATCTGTGTGGTAATTAAGCAGATCTGGAATATACTCCGCCTCTACCATGAAGCCCCTGTCCAGACAGTAAGACCAGAACTCCTTCGCTAGATGCGTTAACTTTGCAGAACGAGTGCTGCCCATGGTGTTCACATAGCGAACAGCTGACACATTGTCCATCCTAAACCTTATGCAAGCACTGACTCTGTCACTGGCAAAGCTCCGAATCGCGAAGGAGCCAGCTAAAATCTCCAAAGCGTTCATGTGCAAAGTCGCCTCTGACGTTGACCAAGGACCTCCGGTGGAAACGCTATTGCAGCGAGCACCCCACACCTGCTGGCTGGCGTCCGACTCTATAATAAAATCCGGCTGGCCGGAGATATGGGCCAAGTGACGTAGGGAAACCCGGGGAAGCCGTAGAGTGTGACGCAGCTCTTTGTGGATGGATCGGACCTTGGTGAGGGGAAGTCAAAGAGTGCGTGCAGTTAAATCCACTCTGAATCCCAAGAACTCCATGGATCTCGACGGTCGAAGACAAGACTTCTCTCGATTGATAAGGAACCCGAGGCCGGTGAGAAGGGAAATATATAAACGTAGGTGAGCCAGAAGAATGGACGGATATTGGGCAATGAGCAGCATGTCGTCCAAGTATATTATCAGACGGACACCCTGACTGCGAAGCCATGAGACCACTGGCTTCATGAGCTTGGTGAAGCACTATGGAGCCGAGGAAAGGCCAAACGGGAGACAGGTGAAGCGCCAGACCTGCCCCTTCCAAAGGAAACGTAGCAGGTCCCTGGACTGTAAGGCAACCGGCACTGTAAGGTAAGCATCTTTCAGGTCGAACTTGACCATCCAGTCCCCCGGAAGAAGGAGGTCCCTGAGTAGGTGGATACCCTCCATTTTGGATACCCTCCACATAAATGTTTAGGTTTTTTAGGTTTATAACTGGACGAAATTGTCCTCCCTTCTTCTCTACCAGAAAAATGTCGCTCATTACACCTCCATGGGATAACGGGGCTCTATCTATAGCCCTTTTTTCCTGAAGGGATAGGAGTCCTGCGTCTATGCGACTCTGGTGAGAGCTCCCTCGGCCTGGATGGAGGAAGACAAAGTGGGGTGTCTATCAGTTCTATCTGAAAACCTCTGATAGTAGCCAGGACCCACGGGTCGGATGTGATGAGAGACCAAGCATGTAAAAAATTTTGGAGTCTGCCTCCTACGTAACTGGAAGAAGAAAGAAGCGTATTTTGAGGACTCACCGAAAGGATGTCTTGAACCCGGAGTTCCTCTGAAACATCTGGACCTTCCGAAAGCGCCTCTGGACGGGAAGAAAGAGGCTTGTTGTCCTGCATGGTGGAACGCTGGATGGTGGTTGAAGGGACCCTGACCTGTGTTACGGGTCTGAAAATGTGCTCGGCCGGACAGACGGCCCCTAACACTGCCGGCCCTGGTAGAGAACCTACCGTGAAAAACATTGCGCATAGATGATTGCGCCTTGTCCAAGGCCATGAAGGCACCCAAAAACTTTCCTAGTTCCTTTATAAAGAAATCGCCAAAAATGAGCCCCTGAGCATCCTTGCCTGCTTCAGTCAAAGCCATTTTGGCCAGTTTTGGCTCTATTTTCATGAGGATAGCCTTCCTCCTCTCAATCGCGAGGGATGTATTTACGTTCCCCGCAAAGCAGATCACACGCTGCACCCATCCTCGGAGCTCCTCCAGGTCTATCGGTGTGCTGTCCGCTCTAGCAGACTCTGCTATATCAAAGATCTTTGCAAGGGGTCCTAAAATATCCAGGAGCTTATCTTGGCAAGACCATAGTGCAGAATCCAGGCCCCTGTGGGGTTTAAACCCTGTCTTGGCCAGGAACTGGACCATTTTTGGGTCAACATTAGGGGTCTCACAGACCTTATTGGGTATCAAAGGGCGTGGGCATTCGGCCCTTAATTTAGTTTGTGTCTCTTTGCAGAAGGGCGTTCTAATCCTGGCCTCTAAATAATGAGCAACATGTGGGGCGGGGATTCACTCCGCAGATCTAGGATGATGTAAATTATCAGGATCAAAAAGGGGCTCCCCTGTAGGATCCATAAGGGAGACAGAGCCCAAAGTGGTAGCATCTGGGGCCACACTAGTAGAAGGCCATGACAAAGGGACGTTATCGTCCACCTCAGGGTCCACCATAGCGCCCTCAATATCATTATCTGAATCACCGTGGTGGTAAATCAAAGCCTCCTCATCAGACTCCATGTCAGAGTTCGAACTAGGCTCGGGCTGAGTGCGAGCTGATTTCCACGGCCGCGCCTTTTCCGCCTGGCGTGGACAGGCTCTCTTGTGTGTGCTGAGCACGCTCTCATTTGATAGAACTACGCTATCTTTCGCTAGATTTCTGGAGGCAAAAGTATCAGGTGGAGGAATGCGGGGAGACCCCAGAGGGTCAAGAGACGGTAATATGGAATGGGAGATAATAGAGGACATAGACCCCATAGCGGAAGCAATGGCATGGGAGATTGATTGCTGTAGGGCCAGGGTCTGGACATCCACCACCGAGGGCATAGAAGCAACCCCAGGAGGAGTAGGGGAGGATACCTGAGTTAGGGCAACCTGTGAACTGACAGATACTGAAGGGCTAAAATCGGCAGGATGGGACATGGTTGCGTCACTGTAGGGAGTTAGTCACTCCTGTAGGGAATCGCCACAAGATGAGGGATACAAGAGGAGACCACAGGCACAGCAGAGGAAAGCACAAAATGGCGACCAAAAATCACGAGAACGGGCAGTGAAGCGTGGGGGGACATGCCCCCACCCTCTCCGGGCGCCAATAGGAAGAGGAGTAAGAGCAGGACAAAAGCGCCGCCCTAACAAAGGTGCCGCTCAGGGAAAATTAAGTCTCGAGCGCAGTGGGAAAACCAAGATGGCGCCCAAAATCCTGTCACTCGCGAGATCTCGGGCACAAAAACAGTGAGCGGGGATGCCGCGTCGGAGGTGCCAAGTGTGGAAATATGGCACTAGAAGAGGGAAGGAAGGATAGCGAGGGTAAGGTGCCAGCGGCGAGTTGCCAGAGAGGATAAGGGAACACTGGGGAGGGTATAAGGGCAAAACTGAGGCAAAAATATAGCAAGAGAATATAATCCAATAAAATATAAACAATACCAATGAGGAAAAACCTAAAATGAGGGAAAATTTAAGAGAACCCCAATCTTTTTTGGGGAAAAATCCTTACATGGAAAGCAAAATATTATGAACAGCCAAACTTGAATACTTATCTGCCGTGGAGCAGCAAAGAAAGAGGAAGATGTCAGAAAGGAGGGCTTATTTATGGACTAGTTGGTGGGATGGGTTACCCTTAGGGGTGGTTCAGTATGTTACTTTTGTTATTCTTCTTTGCTGCTGTGGATTTTCAGTAAAGAGAGAGATAGCAATATGAGCCTTCGTGTCTTGAAATAAAATTATAATTACTAGACAACCAAATGTTCAATTTTGTCTTTAACAGGAGCAACTGGTTTGGAGCTGAGGGCAACATTCATTTAAACTAACAATTATTACTGATATTGTTGAGCTAATTGAAGCATCCAAAAATTGGAAATTGATCCGAATTTTAGGAAAAATTTCCTGGAGCTTTGTGGTAACAAATTGAGTTTTTCCTAAAATGGTTGAAGCATGTTTTACAAAGTGAAAATAAGAAGCCTAGGAACAAGAGATCACCCATACTGAAGTGCAGCCAGCCAATCAGCAGTTAGCCAGCCTCAGTGATAACGCAGCCCTATAAAAATCCTAATTCCACCCGGTAGCCATTTTACAGTGAACTGGGCATGGGGAGAGACGTGAAAAGTGCTAGGGACAGTGTTTTACAAAACTTTAATTGCAGAGTCACTGCAGGGACAGTGAAGGGACAGTGTAGCAAGATCGTAGGGAGAGTTTTTAAACACTGTAGGGGGAACATAGGGAGACTGCAGGGACGGTAATCAGAAGCTGAAAGGATCCATAGGAGACAGCTCAGTTTGCATCAAATTCCTGAACAGAGCTATCTAATTGAACAGCGTAAACTTGGTTAATAGATTAGCAATTCTAATACTCCTTGTTTCTCAAATTGGGGTGAATAAGCTGTATAATTTAACTATTATTGGGGTGTCCCCTTGCTTTATAGATAAGTAATAGTGATGAGCGGAAGGGGCAATATTCAAATTCGCGATATATCACAAATATTTAGGTGAATATTTGCCAAATATTCGTGATATCCGTGAAATTCTTTTCTATTGTGCTATAATGCGTGTGCGCACATACACACGCACGCACTATTAGCTAATAGCTACATAAGTGATGAAAATGGTTGGCAGCAACTTTCGAGATGGCGAGGAAGAACTCATAATCACGATAAGTAAATGTACATTACAGCACTGTTTTAGATTTAAATTCCATGCATGTCATAACAATAGCTTTATATGCAGATAGAGTTTTTAAAAGTATTCAAGATCGCACAAATCGCCACTATTGATTCAAATATATTAGCACAATACATACAACTTCACCTTTAATCAGGTCTGACCACATAATACTGATTGTTGAACTTAGTATTGTTGGGACATCACAGCACTATTTCTGTAGCATGTATGTATGGACAGCAGAGAAATCTTTCTCACATGCACATTGCACATTTATTAGAATAACACACACTATATACCCCACACATACATAGTCTATAGATTAAAGTTTTTGTTCTGTTGGTCAGGAGAAGCTTTCTATGTCGTTATAATTTGCTGGTTCATTTAGCGTTACCCAGGGTGCACCACGGGGAGGCAAACCAGCTGCACACTCCATAACGTACCGTCACTTCACTAGACAGGTACATCTGCTAAGCTGGCCAATATATACAATTGCTCAGACCCCACACACATACAAAAGCAATACAATGCAATCTTATAACGGTAACTTTACAAACGTATGCCGCCCTTGGCCGTATTGCGGCCCGCATTACGGATCATGTTCCCATTCACTTCAATGGGTCCGCGATGAGAGTTGCGTGGGAGCAGGTGTTACGACAAAATGTGGTGCTGTAACTATGGTCAAGAACAATATATGTACTTTACGGCCCACTTGGAAAATGTGGTTCCTGCCAAGGCACACTGGGAACTTGGCCAGGTGATGGCAATACCACCTCTGCGTTCTTATGCTATGATTGTGGTGCCAATTTTCTCCTCTGTCTCTTCATTCTCCACTTTCCTCAGCGTCCACTGTAGCCACAGTTCTGAGTGGTCCTCCAGCATACCACCTATACAGAGCACAGTGGTGTCATGCTGTTCTGCATCACTGTCCTTCATGTCACGTGGAACAGATGCTGATAAATATGGCTGGCCAGGGGACAGGAAATGTGGAAGCTACATTTCACAGCCAACTGAGCCCTGTGGGGGCTGAACTGGAGGAGGAGGACATTAATGCCCAGGAATTGTATACAGGACTAGCTGGTTTATCTGCCCAAGCGACAGGAGAGGAACAGGAGGAGCATGAAGGAGGAGCTGGAGGACGATTAGGAAGACCAGGCAGATGACCCCGACAGACAATGGCAGTATGCTGTGGATATGGAGGCAGGGAGTCCCTCTGAGTCCCTTGCACAAATCGGCAGATGCATTTTGAGGTGCTTGTGTAGTGACAGCCGCATTATAACCATTCGGCAGAGGGATAACTACTGGCTCTCCACCATGTTAGATCCTCATTACTGGGCCAAAATGGGTAATACACCTGCTGAAAGGGATGATAAACTCAACTGCTATAGAGATATCCTATGTAGTGAGTTGGTTGCTGTCTATGTGCGCCATCGCCCATCCTCATGAACGTCTGACAGGGGAGGACCCTCTGTGCTCACGCTCCACTGCCATGAATGCTTGGGGGGGAAGGAGTAGCACCAGCTCCATCAGCAGTAACTTGAGTCTTGAATCTCTGATGAGCAGTTTCTTCACCTGCCTACTGAAGAAACCAGCCAGCAGCAGGACATGGAGCAGAACCTGAACCAACAGATGGTGGAATACTGGGGTGATGTCTCTGTCACCCCAGTTCCAAAGTCCCCAAGACTGCTGGGCAGCCAAACTCAAATTGTGACCGCAACTGGATGAGATTACCCTGGACAAGCTTTCCGCATCAGAGCAGGTGTTTAGTGTGGTGGGTGGGCCTAGTTACCCCAAAGAGAACGTACCTTTCAACACAAAATGTTGAGAGATTTACGTTTCTAAAGATAAATCAGGCATGGATCAGCCAGGATTTCCACAAGCTGGTGTCTGATGGATCAGACTAGATCACTCTGGCAGTAATGTTGTGACTGCAGTATGCTGCCAAGCCATAACATTGTGAAAAATGGCCCGTTACTTTTGGCTAGCGATGGAAGAACATCGGCCGAGAAATTTTGCAAACGCGATCGCGTGAACACGATCAAATGTTCGCGGCGGGCCCCATTCACTTTAATGGCAGGCGAACCTGAAAAACCTTCAGGTCATATTTGCAGCCACCAAATACTTACTAGAAGTGCACAAATCATCCCACAACATGGACAGTGACATACTAGAGGGGGATCAATGGCAAAAATTCCTTAAATTTTTATTTTATTTTAATCAGGGGCCATTTTTATGCGTCTTAAAGGGAAACTCTCAAAAATGTGCCCTGCTGGAGCATAGAAGAATTTTATTTTAGGCCACGGGAGTACAGGCCTCAAACATTAGGCATTCATCGCACAGAAAAGATCAAGTGATTATGTGGCTGGAGGTATATTAGACAGTCATTGGATATACATTTTTCTGCAGGCCAGTGTAGTACAGGCCCCAAACATTAGGCATTCACTGGACAGAAAACATCAAGTGATTATGTGACTGGAGGTATATTAGACAGTCATTGGATAACAATTTAACTTCAGGATAGAAGACTACAGGCCCCAAAAATTATTCATTCACCGTATAGAAAAGAAGAAGTGATTATGTGGCTAGAGGTATATTAGACGGACATTGGATAGCAATTTATCTGCAGGCCAGTGTAGTATGGGCCCCAAACATTAGTCATTCACTGGACAGAAAACATCAAGTGATTATGTGGCTGGAGGTATATTAGACGGTCATTGGATAACAATTTTACTTCAGGCCAGTGGAGTACAATTATTCATTGAAATTCGATAACATGTGGTCGTCATAGGTGTTGAAATCCTCTGAGGTCCCAAACATTAGGCATTCACCAAACAGAAAAGGCCTTTTATGCCACTGTATTTACATAAGACAGGAATCATTATTTGTTCTGGGTTGTGGTGGATATGTGTGGGCTGGCATGAGGAAATTCAATTAAACGTGGTCATCACAGGTGTTAAATTCCCCCGAGATCCATGCCTCATTCATTTTTAGAAATGTGAGGTAGGCCACATTGTCGTGAGCTAGGTGAATGCACTTATCGGTCATGATCCCCCCTGCTGCACTGAACGTCCTTTTGGAAAGGACACTCGACGAAGGGCAAGCCAAGAGTTTCATGGCAAATTGTGCCAGCTCTGGCCACAGGTCAAGCCTGCACACCCAGTAGTCCAGGGCTTCCTCACTTCTCAGAGCGTCCACATCGGCAGTTAACCCGATGTAGTCGGACAGCTGTCGGTCTAGGCGTTCCCTGAGGCTGGATCCGAAGGGCCGCTGTCGATGGGTTGGCTGCAAGAATGATCTCATATCCGAAGTGACTAACACATCTTCAAACAGCCCTCTTCTTGCATGCGCGGTAGGATTAGTACCCGCAACTGTTTCTCTGTAGGTGGAAATTCCTCTGTCAGCACCTGCAACAGCAGAATGCAGAATTTCTCGAAGCACGGTCTGGAAATGCTGCATTCTGACAGCCCTCTGTGATGCTAGTAACATGTCTGCCATTTTGTGTTTGTACCGGGGGCTAAGTATGTTGCCACCCAGTACTGTTCCTTGCCCTAATTGCTTTTTATACGGGGGTCCCTCTTCAAACAATGGAGCATGAAGGCCCCCATTTGCACTAAATTAGAAGCAGTGAAGCGGCCTGGCTCCTGCTCATCACCCAGGAGAATGTCGTCCTCTTTCTCCTCCCCCCATCCACGGACAACAACAGGGATCCCAGAAAAGTTTAAAGCCTGCTCTTCTTGCTCCTCGTCCTCCTTTCCCCAGCCACCATCCTCCTCTGACTCCTCTTCAGACTCCTGCTGACTTGTCTCAGATGGAGTAGCCGCCCCCCCACCCGGGAATTCATTCAGCCTTGCAACTTCCTCATCTTCCAGCTCCTGCTCCTCGACGGCTTGATCAATGACACAACGCAATGCATGCTCCAGAAAGAAGGCGTAAGGTACAATGTCACTGATGGTGCCCTGGCTTCAACTGACCAGTTTGGTGATCTCATCAAATGGCCGCAGAAATCTGCATGCGTGGCGCATGAGCAGCCACTGGCGCGGTGAAAAGAAACCAAGCTCCCCAGAACCTGTCCTGCCGCAGAGTTTGTACAGGTAGTCGTTAACGGCACGTTTCTGCTGGAGCAGCCTATCAAGCATATACAAGGTGGAGTTCCAGCACATCAGGCAGTCACAAATCAGACGTTTGACGGGCAAGTGGTGTCGGCGCTGAACGTCAGCAAGGCGAACCATGGCCATGTAAGATCTTCTAAAATGGACAGAGATTTTCCTGGCCTGCCGCAAAACGTCCTGGACCCCGGAGTATTTGGCAACAAAATGCTGGACAACTAAGTTCATGACGTGTGCCATTAACGGCATGTGTGTCATTTTGCCCTGTTTTACCGCGCTCATCAGATTGGCACCGTTGTCGCACACCACTTTACCAACTGTAAAATTAAGTGGGGTTAGCCGCTAATTGGCCAGTGAGCGCAAAGCTAAAAACAGTGCAGGACCAGTGTGGCTCTTGGCTTCCAGGCACAACAGCCGCAGCACAGAATGGCAGCATCTCACCTGGCGCGTCGAACAGTTCAGGGGAACTTGGGGGGTGCAGTGGAAGAGGCGGTAGCAGTGGAAAAGAAGGAGTCAGTCAAGGAGAAGATGGAGGATGGAGTAGGAGGAGGAGAAGAATAGGCAGGCCTGCATGCAATCCGTGGTGGTAACACCAAATCCACACAGGTGCCACGGGTTGCATGCTTGGCAGCCGTCAGAAGGTTCACTTAGTGGGCAGTAAAAGTTATGTATAGAGTTGAGCGAACACCTGGATGTTCGGGTTCGAGAAGTTCGGCCGAACATCCCGGAAATGTTCGGGTTCGGGATCCGAACCCGATCCGAACTTCGTCCCGAACCCGAACCCCATTGAAGTCAATGGGGACCCGAACTTTTCGGCACTAAAAAGGCTGTAAAACAGCCCAGGAAAGAGCTAGAGGGCTGCAAAAGGCAGCAACATGTAGGTAAATCCCCTGCAAACAAATGTGGATAGGGAAATGAATTAAAATAAAAATTAAATAAATAAAAATTAACCAAAATCAATTGGAGAGAGGTTCCATAGCAGAGAATCTGGCTTCCCGTCACCCACCACTGGAACAGTCCATTCTCAGATATTTAGGCCCCGGCACCCAGGCAGAGGAGAGAGGTCCCGTAACAGAGAATCTGTCTTCATGTCAGCAGAGAATTAGTCTGCATGTCATAGCAGAGAATGAGGCTTCACGTCAGCCACCACTGCAACAGTCCATTGGCATATATTTAGGCCCAGCACCCAGGCAGAGGAGGGAGGTCCCGTAACAGAGAATCTGTCTTCATGTCAGCAGAGAATTAGTCTGCATGTCATAGCAGAGAATGAGGCTTCACGTCAGCCACCACTGCAACAGTCCATTGGCATATATTTAGGCCCAGCACACACACAGGCAGAGGAGAGAGGTCCCGTAACAGAGAATCTGGCTTCATGTCAGCAGAGAATCAGTCTGCATGTCATAGCAGAGAATGAGGCTTCACGTCAGCCACCACTGCAACAGTCCATTGGCATATATTTAGGCCCAGCACACACACAGGCAGAGGAGAGAGGTCCCGTAACAGAGAATCTGGCTTCATGTCAGCAGAGAATCAGTCTGCATGTCATAGCAGAGAATGAGGCTTCACGTCAGCCACCACTGCAACAGTCCATTGGCATATATTTAGGCCCAGCACCCAGGCAGAGGAGGGAGGTCCCGTAACAGAGAATCTGTCTTCATGTCAGCAGAGAATTAGTCTGCATGTCATAGCAGAGAATGAGGCTTCACGTCAGCCACCACTGCAACAGTCCATTGGCATATATTTAGGCCCAGCACACACACAGGCAGAGGAGAGAGGTCCCGTAACAGAGAATCTGGCTTCATGTCAGCAGAGAATCAGTCTGCATGTCATAGCAGAGAATGAGGCTTCACGTCAGCCACCACTGCAACAGTCCATTGGCATATATTTAGGCCCAGCACACACACAGGCAGAGGAGAGAGGTCCCGTAACAGAGAATCTGGCTTCATGTCAGCAGAGAATCAGTCTGCATGTCATAGCAGAGAATGAGGCTTCACGTCAGCCACCACTGCAACAGTCCATTGGCATATATTTAGGCCCAGCACCCAGGCAGAGGAGGGAGGTCCCGTAACAGAGAATCTGTCTTCATGTCAGCAGAGAATTAGTCTGCATGTCATAGCAGAGAATGAGGCTTCACGTCAGCCACCACTGCAACAGTCCATTGGCATATATTTAGGCCCAGCACCCAGGCAGAGGAGGGAGGTCCCGTAACAGAGAATCTGTCTTCATGTCAGCAGAGAATTAGTCTGCATGTCATAGCAGAGAATGAGGCTTCACGTCAGCCACCACTGGAACAGTCCATTCTCAGATATTTAGGCCCCGGCACCCAGGCAGAGGAGAGAGGTCCCGTAACAGAGAATCTGTCTTCATGTCAGCAGAGAATTAGTCTGCATGTCATAGCAGAGAATGAGGCTTCACGTCAGCCACCACTGCAACAGTCCATTGGCATATATTTAGGCCCAGCACCCAGGCAGAGGAGAGAGGTCCCGTAACAGACAATCTGGCTTCATGTCAGCAGAGAATCAGTCTTCATATCATAGCAGAGAATCAGGCTTCACGTCACCCACCACTGTAAGAGTCAATTTTCATAAATTTAGGCCCAGAACCCAGGCAGAGGAGAAAGGTCCCGTAACAGACAATCTGGCTTCATGTCAGCAGAGAATCAGTCTTCATATCATAGCAGAGAATCAGGCTTCACGTCACCCACCACTGTAAGAGTCAATTTTCATAAATTTAGGCCCAGAACCCAGGCAGAGGAGAAAGGTCCCGTAACAGACAATCTGGCTTCATGTCAGCAGAGAATCAGTCTTCATATCATAGCAGAGAATCAGGCTTCACGTCACCCACCACTGTAAGAGTCAATTTTCATAAATTTAGGCCCAGAACCCAGGCAGAGGAGAAAGGTCCCGTAACAGACAATCTGGCTTCATGTCAGCAGAGAATCAGTCTTCATATCATAGCAGAGAATCAGGCTTCACGTCACCCACCACTGTAAGAGTCAATTTTCATAAATTTAGGCCCAGAACCCAGGCAGAGGAGAAAGGTCCCGTAACAGACAATCTGGCTTCATGTCAGCAGAGAATCAGTCTTCATATCATAGCAGAGAATCAGGCTTCACGTCACCCACCACTGTAAGAGTCAATTTTCATAAATTTAGGCCCAGAACCCAGGTAGAGGAGAAAGGTCCCGTAACAGACAATCTGGCTTCATGACAGCAGAGAATCAGTCTGCATGTCATAGCAGAGAATCAGGCTTCACGTCAGCCACCACTGCAACAGTCCATTGTCATAAATTTAGGCCCAGCACCCAGGCAGAGGAGAGAGGTCCCGTAACAGACAATCTGGCTTCATGTCAGCAGAGAATTAGTCTGCATGTCATAGCAGAGAATCAGGCTTCATGTCAGCCACCACTGCAACAGTCCATTGGCATATATTTAGGCCTAGCACACAGGCAGAGGAGAGGTTCATTCAACTTTGGGTAGCATCGCAATATAATGGTAAAATGAAAATAAAAATAGGATTGAATGAGGAAGTGCCCTGGAGTCCAATAATATATGGTTATGGGGAGGTAGTTAATGTCTAATCTGGACAAGGGACGGACAGGTCCTGTGGGATCCATGCCTGGTTCATTTTTATGAACGTCAGCTTGTCCACATTGGCTGTAGACAGGCGGCTGCGTTTGTCTGTAATGACGCCCCCTGCCGTGCTGAATACACGTTCAGACAAAACGCTGGCTGCCGGGCAGGCCAGCACCTCCAAGGCATAAAAGGCTAGCTCTGGCCACGTGGACAATTTAGAGACCCAGAAGTTGAATGGGGCCGAACCATCAGTCAGTACGTGGAGGGGTGTGCACACGTACTGTTCCACCATGTTAGTAAAATGTTGCCTCCTGCTAACACGTTGCGTATCAGGTGGTGGTGCAGTTAGCTGTGGCGTGTTGACAAAAGTTTTCCACATCTCTGCCATGCTAACCCTGCCCTCAGAGGAGCTGGCCGTGACACAGCTGCCTTGGCGACCTCTTGCTCCTCCTCTGCCTTGGCCTTGGGCTTCCACTTGTTCCCCTGTGACATTTGGGAATGCTCTCAGTAGCGCGTCTACCAACGTGCGCTTGTACTCGCGCATCTTCCTATCACGCTCCAGTGCAGGAAGTAAGGTGGGCACATTGTCTTTGTAGCGTGGATCCAGCAGGGTGGCAACCCAGTAGTCCGCACAGGTTAAAATGTGGGCAACTCTGCTGTCGTTGCGCAGGCACTGCAGCATGTAGTCGCTCATGTGTGCCAGGCTGCCCAGGGGTAAGGACAAGCTGTCCTCTGTGGGAGGCGTATCGTCATCGTCCTGCCTTTCCCCCCAGCCACGCACCAGTGATGGACCCGAGCTGCGTTGGGTGCCACCCCGCTGTGACCATGCTTCATCCTCATCCTCCTCCACCTCCTCCTCATCCTCGTCCTCCTCGTCCTCCAGTAGTGGGCCCTGGCTGGCCACATTTGTACCTGGCCTCTGCTGTTGCCAAAAACCTCCCTCTGAGTCACTTCGAAGAGACTGGCCTGAAAGTGCTAAAAATGACCCCTCTTCCTCCTCCTCCTCCTCCTCCTGGGCCACCTCCTCTTCCATCATCGCCCTAAGTGTTTTCTCAAGGAGACATAGAAGTGGTATTGTAACGCTGATAACGGTGTCATCGCCACTGGCCATGTTGGTGGAGTACTCGAAACAGCGCAACAGGGCACACAGGTCTCGCATGGAGGCCCAGTCATTGGTGGTGAAGTGGTGCTGTTCTGTAGTGCGACTGACCCGTGCGTGCTGCAGCTGAAACTCCACTATGGCCTGCTGCTGCTCGCACAGTCTGTCCAGCATGTGCAAGGTGGAGTTCCACCTGGTGGGCACGTCGCATATGAGGCGGTGAGCGGGAAGGCCGAAGTTACGCTGTAGCGCAGACAGGCGAGCAGCAGCAGGATGTGAACGCCGGAAGCGCGAACAGACGGCCCGCACTTTATGCAGCAGCTCTGACATGTCGGGGTAGTTGTGAATGAACTTCTGCACCACCAAATTCAGCACATGCGCCAAGCAAGGGATGTGCGTCAAATTGGCTAGTCCCAGAGCTGCAACGAGATTTCGCCCATTATCACACACCACCAGGCCGGGCTTGAGGCTCACCGGCAGCAACCACTCGTCGGTCTGTTGTTCTATACCCCGCCACAACTCCTGTGCGGTGTGGGGCCTGTCCCCCAAACATATGAGTTTCAGAATGGCCTGCTGACGTTTACCCCGGGCTGTGCTGAAGTTGGTGGTGAAGGTGTGTGGCTGACTGGATGAGCAGGTGGAAGAAGAGGAGGAGGAAGCCGAGAAGGAGGAGGTGGCAACAGGAGGCAAAGAATGTTGCCCTGCGATCCTTGGCGGCGGAAGGACGTGCGCCAAACAGCTCTCCGCCTGGGGCCCAGCTGCCACTACATTTACCCAGTGTGCAGTTAGGGAGATATAGCGTCCCTGGCCGTGCTTACTGGTCCACGTATCTGTGGTTAGGTGGACCTTGCTACAGATGGCGTTGCGCAGTGCACACTTGATTTTATCGGATACTTGGTTGTGCAGGGAAGGCACGGCTCTCTTGGAGAAGTAGTGCCGGCTGGGAACAACATACTGTGGGACAGCAAGCGACATGAGCTGTTTGAAGCTGTCTGTGTCCACCAGCCTAAATGACAGCATTTCATAGGCCAGTAGTTTAGAAATGCTGGCATTCAGGGCCAGGGATCGAGGGTGGCTAGGTGGGAATTTACGCTTTCTATCAAATGTTTGTGAGATGGAGAGCTGAACGCTGGCGTGTGACATGGTTGAGACGCTTGGTGACGGAGGTGGTGGTGGTGGTGTTGGTGGTACATCCCCTGTTTGCTGGGCGGCAGGTGCCAACGTTCCTCCAGAGGCGGAGGAAGAGGCCGAGGCGGCAGCAGCAGCAGAATAGGCCGAGGCGGCAGCAGCAGAAGAGGTAGCAGGGGGAGCCTGAGTGACTTCCTTGGTTTTAAGGTGTTTACTCCACTGCAGTTCATGCTTTGCATGCAGGTGCCTGGTCATGCAGGTTGTGCTCAGGTTCAGAACGTTAATGCCTCGCTTCAGGCTCTGATGGCACAGCGTGCAAACCACTCGGGTCTTGTCGTCAGCACATTGTTTGAAGAAGTGCCATGCCAGGGAACTCCTTGAAGCTGCCTTTGGGGTGCTCGGTCCCAGATGGCGGCGGTCAGTAGCAGGCGGAGTCTCTTGGCGGCGGGTGTTCTGCTTTTGCCCACTGCTCCCTCTTTTGCTACGCTGTTGGCTCGGTCTCACCACTGCCTCTTCCTCCGAACTGTGAAAGTCAGTGGCACGACCTTCATTCCATGTGGGGTCTAGGACCTCATCGTCCCCTGCATCGTCTTCCACCCAGTCTTGATCCCTGACCTCCTGTTCAGTCTGCACACTGCAGAAAGACGCAGCAGTTGGCACCTGTGTTTCGTCATCATCAGAGACATGCTGAGGTGGTATTCCCATGTCCTCATCATCAGGAAACATAAGTGGTTGTGCGTCAGTGCATTCTATGTCTTTCACCGCTGGGGAAGGGCTAGGTGGATGCCCTTGGGAAACCCTGCCAGCGGAGTCTTCAAACAGCATAAGAGACTGCTGCATAACTTGAGGCTGAGACAGTTTCCCTGGTATGCATGGGGGTGATGTGACAGACTGATGGGGTTGGTTTTCAGGCGCCATCTGTGCGCTTTCTGCAGAAGACTGGGTGGGAGATAATGTGAACGTGCTGGATCCACTGTCGGCCACCCAATTGACTAATGCCTGTACCTGCTCAGGCCTTACCATCCTTAGAACGGCATTGGGCCCCACCATATATCGCTGTAAATTCTGGCGGCTACTGGGACCTGAAGTAGTTGGTACACTAGGACGTGTGGATGTGGCAGAACGGCCACGTCCTCTCCCAGCACCAGAGGGTCCACTAACACCACCACGACCATGTCCACGTCCGCGTCCCTTACTAGATGTTTTTCTCATTGTTATGGTTCACCACAACAACAAATATATTATTTGGCCCAATGTATTGTATTCAAATTCAGCGGGATATAAATTTGAGGCCTAGTATTTAGGCGCTGGGTGACCGGTATGGATTTAGTGACAGAATTAGACTTGGAAATGCACAGAAGCGTGTGTGTGTGAAGTTATTCTGAATGACCCAATGTGCACCTTGAATATTATATACCCTTTTAGGGATAGATTTCAAATAGCTCTGATATAGCAGAAACCACTAAATTATGAAATTGCTAAATTGGGAATTGTACTTCAACCCAGAACAAAAAATGTGCTTTGACGGACACTAAATATCTTGCCCAGCAACAACAGTACAACGGTGGGTAACGAGAGATTTAGAGGGAATTAAATTTGAGGCCTAGTATTTAGGCGCTGGGTCACCGGTATGGATTTAGTGACAGAATTAGACTTGGAAATACACAGTAGCGGGTGTGTGTGAAGTTATTCTGAATGACCCTATGTGCACCTTCAATATTATATACCCTTTTAGGGATAGATTTCAAATAGCTCTGATATAGCAGAAACCACTAAATTATGAAATTGCTAAATTGGGAATTGTACTTCAACCCAGAACAAAAAATGTGCTTTGACGGACACTAAATATCTTGCCCAGCAACAACAGTACAGCGGTGGGTAACGAGAGATTTAGAGGGAATTAAATTTGAGGCCTAGTATTTAGGCGCTGGGTCACCGGTATGGATTTAGTGACAGAATTAGACTTGGAAATACACAGTAGCGGGTGTGTGTGAAGTTATTCTGAATGACCCTATGTGCACCTTCAATATTATATACCCTTTTTGGGATAGATTTCAAATAGCTCTGATATAGCAGGAACCACTAAATTATGAAATTGCTAAATTGGGAATTGTACTTCAACCCAGAACAAAAAATGTGCTTTGACGGGCACTAAATAACTTTCCCAGCTACAACAGGACAACGGTAACGAGAGATTTAGAGGGATTTAAATTTGAGGCCTAGTATTTAGGCGCTGGGTGACAGGTATGGGTTTAGTGACAGAATTAGACTTGGAAATACACAGTAGCGGGTGTGTGTGAAGTTATTCTGAATGACCCTATGTGCACCTTCAATATTATATACCCTTTTTGGGATAGATTTCAAATAGCTCTGATATAGCAGAAACCACTAAATTATGAAATTGCTAAATTGGGAATTGTACTTCAACCCAGAACAAAAAATGTGCTTTGACGGACACTAAATATCTTGCCCAGCAACAACAGTACACCGGTGGGTAACGAGAGATTTAGAGGGAATTAAATTTGAGGCCTAGTATTTAGGCGCTGGGTCACCGGTATGGATTTAGTGACAGAATTAGACTTGGAAATACACAGTAGCGGGTGTGTGTGAAGTTATTCTGAATGACCCTATGTGCACCTTCAATATTATATACCCTTTTTGGGATAGATTTCAAATAGCTCTGATATAGCAGGAACCACTAAATTATGAAATTGCTAAATTGGGAATTGTACTTCAACCCAGAACAAAAAATGTGCTTTGACGGGCACTAAATAACTTTCCCAGCTACAACAGGACAACGGTAACGAGAGATTTAGAGGGATTTAAATTTGAGGCCTAGTATTTAGGCGCTGGGTGACAGGTATGGGTTTAGTGACAGAATTAGACTTGGAAATACACAGTAGCGGGTGTGTGTGAAGTTATTCTGAATGACCCTATGTGCACCTTCAATATTATATACCCTTTTTGGGATAGATTTCAAATAGCTCTGATATAGCAGAAACCACTAAATTATGAAATTGCTAAATTGGGAATTGTACTTCAACCCAGAACAAAAAATGTGCTTTGACGGACACTAAATATCTTGCCCAGCAACAACAGTACAGCGGTGGGTAACGAGAGATTTAGAGGGAATTAAATTTGAGGCCTAGTATTTAGGCGCTGGGTCACCGGTATGGATTTAGTGACAGAATTAGACTTGGAAATACACAGTAGCGGGTGTGTGTGAAGTTACTCTGAATGACCCTATGTGCACCTTCAATATTATATACCCTTTTTGGGATAGATTTCAAAGAGCTCTGATATAGCAGGAACCACTAAATTATGAAATTGCTAAATTGGGAATTGTATTTCAACCCAGAACAAGAAATGTGCTTGAACGGACACTAAATAACTCGCCCAGCTACAGCACTAGGGACAGATTTAGCTGGATATAAATTTGAGGCCTAGTATTTAGGCGCTGGGTGACCGGTATGGATTTAGTGACAGAATTAGACTGGGATATGGCCAAAAAATGAACAGACTATTGCTGGTTAAATGCACTTGGTGTGACAGCTTCACCCTGATGTAGGCTTTAGCCAAAAAACAACCACACCATTGAGGGTTAAATGCACTTGGTGACAGGCGCAGCTTGCCCCTGATTTTGTATATGGCCAAAAAATGAACAGACTATTGCTGGTTAAATGCACTTGGTGTGACAGCTTCACCCTGATGTAGGCTTTAGCCAAAAAACAACCACACCATTGAGGGTTAAATGCACTTGGTGACAGGCGCAGCTTGCCCCTGATTTTGTATATGGCCAAAAAATGAACAGACTATTGCTGGTTAAATGCACTTGGTGTGACAGCTTCACCCTGATGTAGGCTTTAGCCAAAAAACAACCACACCATTGAGGGTTAAATGCACTTGGTGACAGGCGCAGCTTGCCCCTGATTTTGTATATGGCCAAAAAATGAACAGACTATTGCTGGTTAAATGCACTTGGTGTCACAGCTTCACCCTGATGTAGGCTTTAGCCAAAAAACAACCACACCATTGAGGGTTAAATGCACTTGGTCGCAGCTTGTGCTGGCGCACCACAAGACACAAAATGGCCGCCGATCACCCCAGAAAAATGAGACTGACAAACGGTCTGTGCAGCCTAAAAACAGTGAGCAATTGAGGATCAGCAGCTCAATGATCCACAGCTGCAGATCGATCAGTTAATCAAGTCCTTTGGAGGAGTTAATCTGCCTAATCTCGCCCTACTGTCGCAGCCGCAACCTCTCCCTACGCTAATCAGAGCAGAGTGACGGGCGGCGCTATGTGACTCCAGCTTAAATAGAGGCTGGGTCACATGGTGCTCTGGCCAATCACAGCCATGCCAATAGTAGGCATGGCTGTGATGGCCTCTTGGGGCAAGTAGTATGACGCTTGTTGATTGGCTGCTTTGCAGCCTTTCAAAAAGCGCCAAGAAAGCGTCACAAAAGCGCGAAGAAAGCGACGAACACCGAACCCGAACCCGGACTTTTACGAAAATGTCCGGGTTCGGGTCCGTGTCACGGACACCCCAAAATTCGGTACGAACCCGAACTATACAGTTCGAGTTCGCTCATCCCTAGTTATGTACCTTCCCTGCCTGTGATTGATAGAAGATGTGTCTGTGGCCAGATGTATCTTGGCACCGACACTCTGTGCCAGAGATGCATTCACTTGCCGCTGAAAGTGGCCACATAGCTCTGGGATGCCCTTCTGGGAAAAATGTTTCCTTCCGGGGACCTGCCATTGTGGTGTGCCAATGGCCACAAATTTTCTAAAGGCCTCCAAGTCTACCAGTTTATATGGCAGTAGTTGGCGGGCTAGCAGTTCCGACAAGCCAGTGGTCAGCAGTTGGGCAAGAGGGTTAGCCGGCGTCATCAACTTTTTAACGTTTGAACATTTGGGCCATGGAAGTCTGCCTTTTGCCAGATGAACACGACGACGGCATGGTGGAAGGTGGAGTGGAGGACAAATGGGAGGAGAGAGGAGAAGTAGAAGAGGCAGGACGAGGAGCGCCAGGAGTGTGGCTTTGTGGTTTCTGTAGGCGTTGCTCCTACTGGGCTCGGTGATGGGAGGCCAAGTGCCTTCTTAAGAAGGTAGTCCCTAGGTGAGTGTTGGGCTTACCGTGACTTATGCGTTGACAGAACAGGCTGCAGATGGCAACAGTATTGTCAGCAGCTGACATGTTAAAAAAAGCCCACACTGCGGAGCCATGTGCCGGCATCCTGGGAGCACCAGATGTGACCGTGCATGGTGGCTGGTTCACTCCAGATACAATTGAAGCCTGCTTTTTGCCTCCTGTGTACTGCGAGTTCTTCCTGATTCTTCTCCTTCTACCCCCTATTGCTGCTCTATCTCTCCCTTCCTCTCTTGTGGGCTCCCACGTGACATCCATCGACACGTCATCATCGTCACCTTCACCACCACTGACATTAGAGATCTCAGAGTAGGCAGCAACATCGGGGACCGCCGACCTGATCTGGGTACTGTCATCAGACCGCTGGGTGGCGGCCGTTGCTATCTCCTCTTCCTGATCCAATGCCAAAAATGGCTGCGCATCGGTAAGGTCTGGGAATGGATGTGAAAATAATTCCTCTGACTCAAGTCGAGGAGCTATGGTGGAGGTGTCTTTGGGGGTGCACACAGCAGCGAGTGAGGAAGGGTGCAGAAGCGGCAGGCTGAGTGGGCCACTCAACCAACTCTAGTGCGTCCGTAAAAGTAATCGCATGCACCTTCTCCAACTTCCCACTTAGCGTCCGGCCTTGTGCACCTTCCCGACCCCTAACACCCCTGCAGAATGGCCTGCCTCTTCCTCTGCCTGTTATTTTCAAAATAACCCTGTGACAAAATCCCTATAGAAGAGCAGTATTTGTGAAAGCAGTTATATCGCAGGCCTCAATCAATATTTGGTGGAAGCCAGTATATCAATCCCCTCTATCAGGTAGTCCTTAGGTGCGTGTTGGGCTTACCATGACTTTTGCGTTGACAGAACAGGCTGCAGATGGCAACGGTATTGTCAGCAGCTGACACATTAAAAAAAGTCCACACTGCGGAGCCATGTGCTGCCTTCCTGTGAGTAACAGATGTGACCATGCATGGTGGATGGTTCACTCCAGATACAATTGAAGCCTGCTTTTTGCCTCCTGTGCACTGCGAGTTCTGCCTGATTCTCCTTCTTCTACCCCCTATTGCTGCTCTATCTCTCCCTCTGAACTCCCCTCCTCTTCCTCTCTTGTGGGCACCCACGTGACATCCATCGACACATCGTCACCTTCACCACCACTGACATTAGAGATCTCGGAGTAGACAGCAATAGCAGTGACCGCCGACCTGATCTGGGTACTGTCATCAGACCGCTGGGTGGCGGCCGTTGCTATCTCCTCTTCCTGATCCGATGCCAAAAATGGCTGCGCATCGGTAAGGTCTGTGAATGGATGGGAAAATAATTCCTCTGACTCAAGTCGAGGAGCTATGGTGGAGGTGTCTTTGGGGGTGCACACAGCAGCGAGTGAGGAAGGGTGCAGAAGCGGCAAGCTGAGTGGGCCACTCAACCAACTCAGGTGCGTCCTTTGACGTAATCGCACGCACCTTCTCCAACTTCCTACTTAGGGTCCAGCCTGGTGCACCTTCCTGACCCCTAACACCTCTGCAGAATGGCCTGCCTCTTCCTCTGCCTGTTATTTTCAAAATAACCCTGTGACAAAATCCCTATAGAAGAGCAGTATTTGTGAAAGCAGTTATATCGCAGGCCTCAATCTATATCTGGTGGAAGCCGGTAGGTATATCAATCCCCTCTTTCAGTATTTTGTGGAAACAGGTATATAGAATCCCATAATGAGTATTTGATGGAAGCTTGTAAATAGAACCCCTTAATCAATATTTGGTGGAAGCTGATGTATCGCAGGCCTCAGTTAATATTTGGTGGAAGTCGGTATAAAAATACCCTCTATCAGTATTTTGTGGAAACAGTTGTATAGAACCCCTAAATGAGTATTTGCTGGAAGCTGGTAAATAAAACCCCTTAATCAATATTTGGTGGAAGCTGGTGTATCGCAGGCCTCAATCAATATTTTGTGGAAGCCGGTATATCAATCCCCTCTATCAGTATTTTGTGGAAACGGGTGTATAGAAACTTATAATGAGTATTTCCTGGAAGCTGGTAAATCAAAACCCTCAATCAATATTTGGTGGATGCCAGTATATCAATCCCCTCTATCAGTATTTTGTGGAAACAGGTATATAGAACCCCTAAATGAGTATTTGCTGGGAGCTGGTAAATCAAACCCCTTAATCAATATTTGGTGGAAGCTGGTGTATCGCAGGCCTCAATCAATATTTTGTGAAAGCTGGTATATCAACAGCCTATATCATTATATTGTGGAAACAGGTATATAGAACCTCTAAATGAGTATTTTCTGGAAGTCAGTTAATCAAACCCCTTAATCAATATTTGGTGGAAGCAGGTGTATCGCAGGCCTCAAACTATATAGCTGCGGTATCTCAGCAGAACCGCATGCAACTGCTGCACAATACAAATGCACTATAATATACTTTCTATGTTAGAAGGTATATTATAGGTATATAACACCCCTCAATCATTTTTTTTAGGGCAACAGGTATATCACACCAGTTGCAATTAGTTGTTCCAATAGCGCTTGTCCCTCTATCTAGCTGCGGTATCGCAGCAGAACCGCACACAACTGCTGCACAATACAAATGCACTATAATATACTTTCTTTGTTAGAAAGTATATTATAAGTATATCACACGTATTGATAACACACCTATACCAGTCCTTAAAAGGACTTTTGTGCCCCTATTAGCTAGTGTTTGGTGTCCCTAATAGTCTGTCCCTACTCAACACAGCAACCTCTCCCTACACTGGCAAAAAACAGAATGTAAAATGTCTGCCAGATCGGGTTTATTTATAGTGTAGGGGGTGTGTCCATGTGCTGAAACGTCTCAATTGGCTGTCCTGTCCAACCTGATGGATTTGTCATGGGTCAAATGCACAATGCAAAAGAATATGGCGCCGGCGGACATTGCCATATGTTCGCCTGTTCGGATAACTGCCGGGCGAACCGCAAGGCCATCTCTACTTCTGGCCACGTGCTTGAGCCACTTCTGATGCTGCCACCCACCTGATTCTACACACCTGCTGTCATCTACTCCTACTGCCACTATATTGTGATGTTCCTGCCACTGCTGTTGCTTCCCACCTCCCCACTCTGTGACTGGGCCACTATGTTGACTCCTCTTGCGTCTAACACCCTTCCTACTCTATCATGGCGCCTCTACTTGTAACAGGTTCTTTCGCAATCTATGTGGAAACAGCAGATGGTGTAAAATGAGACCATTCTTTCACTCTATAGTAGAATGAGTGGGTAACACAATATTTTATCTATCAATAAATGTGGACACCTCACAAACAGTGAAATGAGACCGCTCTTTTACAATTTAGTAAAATCAGTGGCTAACAGTTTAACTAGCAATCTATGTGGACAGAGCAGATTGTATAAAATGAGACTGCTCTTCCACTCTATAGTAGAATTTTGGGCCACTGCATGGTTAAGTACATTATACCTGACACAAACATTCATACTTCAGTTATTTGGTCAGTTAATTCCAGCAGTTACTGTATGGTGAGCCAAAATCAGGAGCCAATCCTCACTCACAGATAATGTATCATGAAAAGATCGGCACCTGTTCTTTATTTTGGACCAATAACTGACCAAATAATTGAACTGTGAACTGAGACTACTAGTGACGTATGTTGTATGTCATCCATATACTGTATGTGACCTGCCTGTCATACTGATGCACAGTAAGTGTTTCACTACCAGAATTTGTAGTTGCTGCAATGTACTGTGATGTACACCGACATACACTCTTCCTGCAGGCCAGGATATACAGTAGCTAATTTAATGAGCTTCCTGACAAATTAATTCGTAACAGAGCAAATTTTTAGAATAATTCGGCAAAGTGTCCGAATAGAATATTTGAAAACCGCTTATCTCTAATGACTGATACCATTAAAGGGATTTTGGCCATAGAGCTGGGGACATGGGCTGCTAGATGGCCACTAGCACATCCACAATACCCAGTCCCCATAGCTCTCTGTGCTTTTATCGTGTTAAAAAAACGTTTTGATCGGGGGGGCGAAGCCTGAGCCGGAGCTGTATGGCCGCATGAGGTGAAGCTCTGCTGATATAGTATCCCTCACAGCCTGATTCTAGCGGCACTTACTCTCTAAAATGGTCAAGATCGGTGGCCTTAGACCCACTGAAGCACAAGGGCAGGCTAAAATACCGACAAATGGAGAAACTATGGAGAAATTCATTAAAAAAGCCGCTCAGATCCATGCAGCTAAAGAAATCAAGATGGCGCCTGGAACGCCGAAAGCTGCAGGGAGCGCTCCGAAACACACAGCGACTACTGAAAAGGTAAGGGAGGTCTCCCCTGAGGCTGATACCCTACCCATCTCCAGATCCTTTCTGAAAGACGCCTTATTAGAAGCCCTTGAGCCCCTCAGGTCGGATCTCTCCTCTATAAAAGAGGACATGCGTCACATTGGAAGGAGAGTTGAATTCGTTGGAGGATAATCAGACTGCCATTGTGATTCACCAGAACGCAGTCTCCTCCACGCTATCACTACATCAAGCGCACATGAACTCACTGTATACACTCCTTGAAGATCACGAAAATAGGAGCAGGAGAAATAACTTGCGGTTCAGGGGCATTCCAGAATCGATCGGCCCTGCAGAAATCCCGGAGGCCATTATGAATATTTGCCTGCAATTGCTTGGTCCTGATTCAGCTCACGATATCACCATTGAGAGAGCTCACAGGGCATTGCACCCTAAACCACAACCTATGGACCCACCAAGGGACGTAATCTGCAAATTTCTGCACTACCCAGTTAAGGACGCAATCCTGAGTAAAGCGAGGAACTCTCAACAACTGGCTCTAGAGGACTGTCCTATTACTATATATCAAGACCTGGCCCAGTCCACACTCAAAAAGAGAAGAGCACTTAAACCGCTTACTGATTGGCTTTGTAGCAAAAGAATCTTATACAAGTGGCTTTTTCCTTTTGGGCTATACTTTTTATACGAAGGCCAGCGCATATCCATCTCCTCCTTCAGTGATCTGCCTAAAGCATATGGTATTTAGCAAATTAATCAGCTCCCCATCGAGAACTGGGACCATATACAAAATAGCAACCCACTACCGGACCTCCCTTCCGCGGATCCCTGGGAGACACCTCGTCCCGGCAAACCTCAAAGATCCAGGAGAGGCCGACAATCTACTCCAAGATGACTTACACGCCAGGACTCTTGAAGGACTCTGGATCCAAGCTAAAGAAAAATCCCAAGCTCTTCAGCAATTTTCCTGAGTATTGGTTTAATAATAATTTTTAATATGTATATCCTGATGTGGGTCTTACACATTCAAACTTCTCCTGAATCTGGAGTTGTTACTTCACAGTGTAAATTATATGCCTCTTACAAAGTGCCTAATTTTTGCATATTATGAGGGTACTAAACAAGTCACATTACAATGTGCATATTACCCCCCCTACTCTATTCCCGGAGTATTCTTACTCTAATATTAATGATCTATCTGATTGTTCAACATTCCAAACTGTTCTCATTATTGTTATTTTATTATTGGTTTTATGACAGGTATCATAGAAAGTCAACTCTATATCTCCAAAAGAGAGGGAGACGCTTCTGCAGCCCTGTAGCTCCACCTTGGATGGATAAGTACAAACAATTTACAAACACACATCTTTTACAGAAAAAAAAATTCTGCGACGCACAGTCAGTTATTTTATTTTTAGATGGCTGACCTGTGCATTGCTACCCTCAATGTTAAGGGTTTTAATGCCCCATCAAAACGTAGTCAGATATTTTCCCTAGCTAAAAAAGAAAAATGCTCAGTCCTGTTGCTCCAGGAGACGCATTTCAAATTCAATAAATACCCTGATCTATCCAGGTCCTTGTACCCACAAAGGTACCACTGTGGTTCGAATTCTGCGGCATCCAGAGGTGTGAGTGTGGGGTTCCGGAGGGGTCTGCCCTTCTCTTATACTTCGCATATTCAAGATGTTGAAGGCAGATATATTCTGCTTAAGGGTAAAATAGCCAATCAGACCTATACCTTTGCAAACTTCTACGCCCCGAATGTTAGGCAAATCCCTTGGTTGATAGAAACACTTGCCCTTTTGGAGTCATTCAAGGAGGGAGTGGTAGTGCTTGGAGGGGATCTAAATTTAGCCTTAAATCCTTTTATAGACTCATCATCCCAAAAATCAGTTCAACCCGCTAGGGCACTGAGACAACTCAGGAATAGATTACATCAGAGCGCACTGCATGACGTATGGCGTCTCCGTAATCCTTCCGGGAAGGACTACACCTTCTTTTCCCACCCCCACAACTCGTATCAAAGGCTAGACTATATATTTGTGTCAAAAGAACACTTACATTTATGTACTCAGGCCTCTATAGGGGATATACTTTTATCGGACCACGGTCCAGTATTTATTACAATCCAAGCTCCAACATTGGAACCCAAGGCTTTTAGATGGCGTCTAAACGAACAGCTGATCTCGTCAGAAGAAAACAAAACACACATCCAAAAACTTATGGAAGAATTTTTTGCCCTCAATTCCCTCCCTGACACATCCCCCCATATACTTTGGGACACTCACAAGGCCTACATGAGAGGCCAATTCATTTGTATGGGGTCAAGAATCAAAAAGGAGAGAAAGAAAAAAATAGATGAACTTCTATCCCAGATTCATAGGTTAGAAACTATTCATAAAAGTTCCCTATCGGTTTCCCACCTGAATGAACTCACAGATTTAAAAAGTACTCTAAAGACCCTGCTCAATACAGCTTCTGCTAAGTATTACCTCCATGCGCAATATAAATACTATGCGCATGGTGATAAAGCATCCAAGTTTATGATGCAGCGTATTAAGCAGAGGAAATCCCATAACTATATACACAAAATTAGGACTGGTAACAAAGATGAGGTATCTAGTACCTCAGAAATAGCCAAACAATTCCAAAAGTACTATTATTCCCTTTATAATATAAAAGAAGAAGAAAAAGAAGGTGGTGGTCCCCCCCCCCCCTTCATCCAAAAGAATCAGTAACCTCCTTCCTTGATTCCCTTGCTTTGCCCACACTGACGGATTCCCAAATCCAAACTCTACAAGCCCCTTTTACATTATTGGAACTTGAGACAGCTATTAGACAACTTCCTAATGGGAAAAGCCCGGGACCTGATGGATACCCTGCTTTATACTACCGCACCTTCCATAATATATTAGGTCCATACCTTCTCTCTATATTTAACAGCTCCCTGTCTGGTGTCCCCCTATCCCCAGATATGACCAGAGCACATATCACACTGATCCCTAAAGAGGGAAAGGATAGCTCCCAATGCTCTAATTATCGCCCAATCTCCCTGCTAAATTTGGATTTGAAATTATTAGCTAAGATACTTGCAACTCGCCTATCATCTTTTCTCCCATCACTGATCAAAGAAGATCAAGTTGGCTTCGTCCGTGGTAGGGAGGGCAAAGACAACACTGCTAAGGTGTTAAACGCAATTTACTTCTCAAAAAAGTGGAAACGGCCTCTAGTCCTCCTTAGCACGGATGCGGAAAAAGCCTTCGATAGGGTGAGCTGGGACTATATGAAGGAAGTCCTTAAAACAATTAAATTCCCCATCCAATATATTAACGCCATCTTTTCCTTGTATACCCACGCCTCAGCTTCTATCATAGTTAATGACACTCTGTCCCCCTCCTTTAATATCAGGAATGGCACCAGACAGGGATGCCCACTTTCACCACTACTTTTTGTCCTTGTAATGGAGACACTGCTCCAGGCCATTAGATTGGAGAAAGAGATAGTGGGGATAAAAGTAAATCAAAAGGAGCATAAGGTTGCTGCTTTCGCAGACAACCTTTTAATAATGAATACAAATCCGACAATAGCCCTTCCTATGATTTATAAGATTTTAGAACAGTTTAGTTCATATTCAAACTTCAAAATTAACTTGAACAAATCCCATATTATCTCTATAGATCTCCCACCCTCAATTAAGAACTTGTTAAAGGCAAACTCCCCCTTTAACTGGGACACCCCATATATTACCTATCTGGGTGTCAAGATAGGACCCGACCCTTCCACTCTCTTTAGATTGAATTTCACTCCTCTTCTTCAGTCTATCTCTGAGCAATTAGCCGGATTAAAGTATCCGATGCTATCATGGTTTGGGAGGAAGAATATGGTCACCTCATTGGTCTTACCAAGATTAACTTACTTGCAGCAAGTACTTCCGATCCCAGTCCCTAGAAAATACTACATTAAACTTCAGAGACAAATTAGCTCATTTATCTGGGCCGGGAAAAAGGCTTGACTGGCTCGCTCTGTTCTTTGTAGACCTAAGGCCAAGGGGGGAATAGGTTTACCTGACCCAGAACTATACGGGAGGGCAGTAATGCTTTCTAGACTGGTAGATTGGATGACATATCCAAATCAGAAGCCTTGGGTGTCCATGGAGCAGGGTGATCTGGGTTCGTTCCCCTCAGGCCTTCTAGTGGGAGCAAAAAATTTCCTACCCCAAGATAGACATATCAATCCAATAGTGAAGTCGACAATTGAGACTTGGAAATGGTTCCAACAATCGCAACATGCCATACCATTACCATCGCCATTAATACAGATTAAAGACATATTAGCATATGCTCCATCTAACTTAAAAGAATGTCTTCCCCACTCAGTTCGGAATTCGAACCTGCCCCTCTTCTCATTTTTTGATGATGAGGGGGAGGTATTGAAAAGTAAAGATATTTTAATTATCTTCCCAGAATGCAAAAATCTCCCTTTTTTGCTGACCTTCATACGCTCTTTTATGTCGAAGAATATTTCTAAAAATGACATACTACGCCCACTGACATGGTTTGAGGGTATAATAGCGGATAGATCCAAACATACCAAACTAATCTCCCAAATTTACAGGAAATTAAACAACCCAATCTTAATGACTAAACCTGCATTCATTGGGCATTGGGAAAAGGATTTGGATGCTAGCTTCTCTCAAACAGAGACCTTGAAACTCTTGGCATTGCCCCACAAGACTTCTAGATGCGTTCGCACCCAAGAAAATGGGTACAAGATTTTGACAAGATGGTATAGAACACCAGATATCACTTGTCGCTATAGCCCAAATAATATAGATACATGTTGGAGATGTAAAGCGGACAGAGGTTCATTTTTCCATATTTGGTGGGAATGCCCCCTGATTTATGAATGGTGGAAAGAAATTTTTGCCAAAATTAACATGATATGTAAAACAAATTTTCCATTCTCTCCTCAGTTAGCTTTGTTAGGTCTACCACCGTCTGCTTCTAAAATACCACCTACTAAAGTATTTCTCTCTATGTTGAGTGCAGCACGTCTCTTAATCCCTAAATTTTGGCTTTCTGAAGACATACCCTCCTTCTCTCAATGGACAGGGAAGGTCGATCAACTGTGTAGGTTTGAGGAAATAGCAGCTTGGGAGAATCGTAACATACAATTATATAGGAAACAATGGAAAGTCTGGTTCTCATACAGGAACTTGAATACCTTGCTCTTGTAGATTTCTTATGTCGTACCAGCCTAAGCCAGCGTTCTATATCTGACCTATGTCATTACCCATACAGAAAATGTTAGATGTGGATTAAATTCTATATTACCTGCTGCACTGTCCATCCTAAGGAAATCTGTCTAATAATGCCTGTCACTTCACCTGTTATCTTATGTTACTCTTATGTTTTTGTCTACATTCAACATCAGATATGTGGATTAACATATCGGTTCGTATGTAATGATTTTTATTTTCAATAAAATTATTAAAAAAATAAAAAGAAACGTTTTGATCCATATGCAAATGAACCTCATATGTGTCCTGTATCCGGAGATGAGTCCAGCGGAAAGGAGCCCAGCACCGCCCCGCGTCCTCCGAATCTCCTCCTTGCTGGCTGACGTCACAGAGCTGGAGCGCCGAAATCTCGCGATGCGCGAGCTAGCTAGAGATGGCATCGCTAGAGATGGCATCGCGAGATACAGCTCATGAAAACCCCAAATTCCTATCTAAAATAATTAGCATATCATGAAAAGGTTCTCTAAACGAGCTATTAACCAAATCATCTGAATCAACTAATTAACTCTAAACACCTGCAAAAGATTCCTGAGGCTTTTAAAAACTCCCAGCCTGGTTTATTACTCAAAACCGCAATCATGGGTAAGACTGCCGACCTGACTGCTGTCCAGAAAGCCATCACTGACACCCTCAAGCAAGAGGGTAAGACACAGAAAGAAATTTCTGAACGAATAGGCTGTTTCCAGAGTGCTGTATCAAGGCACCTCAGTGGGAAGTCTGTGGGAAGGAAAAAGTGTGGCAGAAAACGCTGCACAACGAGAAGAGGTGACCGGACCCTGAGGAAGATTGTGGAGAAGGACCGATTCCAGACCTTGGGGGACCTGCGGAGCCACCATGAGCCACCATGTACAGGCGTGTGAAGGAAATGGGCTACAGGTGCCGCATTCCCCAGGTCAAGCCACTTTTGAACCAGAAACAGCGGCAGAAGCGCCTGACCTGGGCTACAGAGAAGCAGCACTGGACTGTTGCTCAGTGGTCCAAAGTACTTTTTTTGGATGAAAGCAAATTTTGCATGTCATTCGGAAATCAAGGTGCCAGATTTTGGAGGAAGACTGGGGAGAGGGAAATGCCAAAATGCCTGAAGTCCAGTGTCAAGTACCCACAGTCAGTGATGGTCTGGGGTGCCATGTCAGCTGCTGTTGTTGGTCCACTGTGTTTTATCAAGGGCTGGGTCAATGCAGCTAGCTATCAGGAGATTTTGGAGCACTTCATGCTTCCATCTGCTGAAAAGCTTTATGGAGATGAAGATTTCATTTTTCAGCACGACCTGGCACCTGCTCACAGTGCCAAAACCACTAGTAAATGGTTTACTGACCATGGTATTACTGTGCTCAATTGGCCTGCCAACTCTCCTGACCTGAACCCCATAGAGAATCTGTGGGATATTGGGAAGAGAAAGTTGAGAGACGCAAGACCCAACACTCTGGATGAACTTAAGGCTGCTATCGAAGCATCCTGGGCCTCCATAACACCTCAGCAGTGCCACAGGCTGATTGCCTCCATGCCACGCCGCATTGAAGCAGTCATTTCTGCAAAAGGATTCCCGACCAAGTATTGAGTGCATAACTGAACATAATTATTTGAAGGTTGACTTTTTTTGTATTAAAAACACTTTTATTTTATTGGTCGGATGAAATATGCTAATTTTTTTAGATAGGAATTTTGGGTTTTCATGAGCTGTATGCCAAAATCATCAATATTAAAACAATAAAAGGCTTGAACTACTTCAGTTGTGTGTAATGAATCTAAAATATATGAAAGTCTAATGTTTATCAGTACATTACAGAAAATAATGAACTTTATCACAATATGCAAATTTTTTTAGAAGGACCTGTACAGTATATTACTAAGATGCACCCTCAGATAATGTTCTAGAGGTGCGTGCTAGAGCCCCTCAGTGTGCTGTAAAAAAAAAAGATCAGCAGCCTATTCACTATACCCTGCAGTTGTATTATAACAGAGATATCGCAGGCAGCTAAGATAAAGGGTAATACCCCAAATATAATATCTAGAGGAGTGCATATAATATATTTGACAAGGGGAAAACAGCTGAAGACTAAAACTAAGGGTACTTTCACACTTGCGTTGTTGGATTCCGGCAGGCAGTTCTGTTGCCAGAACTGCTGCTGGATCCATAAATCCATATGCAAACGGATAGCATTTGTTTCCGGATCTGGATACGGATCAGGCTGACAAATGCATTGAAGCACAGGATCCGTCTCTCAGGTGTCATCCAGAAAAAAACAGATCCGGTATTTATTCTTTTCTCTTTTATAAAGGTCTGCCTATGCGCATATCAGGAAACCAGTTTTCCGGAACATTAAGTACCGGATCCGGCATTAATACATTTTAGTGGAAATTAATGCCGGATCCAACATTCCGCCATGTGTTCTGGAATTTTGGCCGGAGAAAATACCGCAGCATGCACCATAAGAGTGACTGAATTGAAGACACCCTGATGCATACTGAACAGAATGCTCTCCATTCAGAGTGCATTAGGATAAAACTGAAGCGTTTTTTTCCGGTATTGAGCCCCTGTGACAGAACTCAATACCGGAAAACTAATTTGAACTGTATTCTAAAATGTTACAAGCACTAAATAAAAGGGACATCTCATCTCATTGTAAACTGCCGAGAAGTAATGTTATTCTATTTGCACACTATATTATTCATGCACTTGACACCATGTTCGTGCCAAAAAGTATGCTGCTCCTCCTCCCGCCAAGATAGAAGTCCAGGTGCGTGGTGGCTTTATGGTAGGGAGATGCCGGTCCGAACCATGGAAATCCAGGTACCTATCCATCTGATTAACATCCATTGTGTTTTAGATATCTGTCTAGTTAAGTGAGGTTCCCACTTTTTCTTAATATTTGATAAAGAGTCCCTACTGGAAACATTAAGCAGTTTATGGAATAATGAGATCCTTCCAGAATTAGGATAAATAGAAGCCAGACATTTTTCTATAAAAGAAGGGTTGTTATTCAATGGTTTATTAAGAGTAATAGAGTTGACTGCGTGTCTTATTTGAAGATACTTGAAAAAGTTGTGATTAGGGATATCGTAACAAGAAGTGAGGTATTAAAATACAGAAAATGAATCATCCTACTATAAGTCAGCTACACATAATATACATTTGGAAATCCAAATAGATATGGATAAGATTGGGATCTCTATTTCAAAAGTAAATAACAGTTCTCTCAGTAGGTTTGCAGTAGAAACCAATTATTTAGCTTGAAGAGGCAACAATACTTCAAAAATAGCTTTAAGAGCAGGGGAAAGTGTCATTAAAGGAGATTTAAACAGGGTTCTGGTTGACAAATGGGTTTGAATATCATGACAGTGTAAAATAAATTCTTCAATATGAACCCAGGTCTTGGACATATGTTTAGTCCATATAGTTGGAATAAAATTACTTTACACATTCAGAGATGAACAAAGTTCTGGAAAATTAGATTTTTTTTTGTAAGTAGCCCCCCATTTTGTAAGTAGCTCCCGATCATTGTACCCCTCTGATGCCACATTCATACATGATCGCGGCATCTGAAAGTAATAATACAGGGTAAAATTAGCACAAAAAATAAATAAAAATCATCCTCACTGCCTCCATTTGCTTGTGATAGCTGCTGCCATCTTGCTTGAAGATCTTGCTCGAAATCTTGCACGGCCTAAGATGATGTTGTCAAGCCGGTCGGTGTTATGACATCATACCTCAACGCGGATGGGATTTCGGCCGAGATCTTCAATCAAAATGGTGGAGCCTGGCCTGTCGCAAGCAAATGGAGGAGGTAAGCATAATTATTTTATTTATTTTTACATTATTTCATGTTAAATCGATTTGCTATCACAAAGCACGAGGAAATTCGGATTTGATTCACTGATCTTTATTCATAATTAAGTCCCCTTTGGCTAAGGGTAAATATAAAATATCTGCTCCAATTCTTGCTTCTCAGCCCCAAATAAAACACATAATAATCCTTTGTATATGTGTAAGGCTACTTTCACACTGGTGTCAGAGGATTCCTGCAGGCAGTTCCGTCGCCAAAAATCTGGACGCAAACCAATGTATTTGTCAGACGGATCCGGATGCGGATCTGTCTGACAAATGCATTGAAATACCGGATCCGTCTTTCCCGTGTCATCTGGAAAAATGGATCCGGTATTTATTTTTTTCACAGATTTAAAGGTCTGCGCATGCGCTGATCGGAAAAACGGATTAGTCAATGTGGCAATTTTAATACCGGATCTGGCACTAATACATTTCAATGGAAATTAATGCCGGATCTGGCATTCCTGCAAGTGTTCAGGATTTTTGGCCGGAGAGAAAAATGCAGGATGCTTCTGTATTTTCCACGGCCAAAAGAATGTAAGACGGATGCTCTCCATTCAGAATGCATTAGGATAAAACTGATCATTTTTTTCCAGTATTGAGCCTCATGGACGGAAATCAATACCTGAAAAGAACATTGGAAGTTCCATGTAAATTATGGGAATGTTTCTAAAGAAGTTTCTCAAGAGGTTTTATACTTGATAGGCCAGACTTAATAGTTCTTAACAAGTTGACATAGTTTAAATCAAACAAGTGTACTGGAAAAGATAGATTAATACCCAAATATGGAAGTGCTTTTATTAACCCATTTAGAGATAGTGTTGAGTGCAAATATTTTAATCGTGAATTTTTATCATGAATATTGGCATTTAGAGAATTTGCGAAGATCTAGAATATAGTGCTATATCTTCGTAATAGCGAATATTCTAGATTTTTTTTATCACTAGATAAACCTATAAACTTTTCTCATTTATTGTATATAGCTTCTCTTAATCCTCATTATGCTATCATCCATACTTTTTTTTTATAGTTATTATTTTACCTATCATTAATTAACTTTTACTATAAGTATTTTCCTACTTTTCATTAATAATTAAATTTTATGGATGCTAGTTTATTTTATTTTTAAAATAAATCATTACCTATAACATACAATAAATAACATGTAACAAACAGTCACACAAAGTCTGTATGCCAAAAGCAATGTATGTGCAAGCCAACAACCTATCTTAGAGACCGGTATAGTCAGCATACATTACAATGGCAGCCTTGTGCACTATGAGACATACAATACCAGCTAACATTTTTATTATAAAATTAAAAAACTTACAACACAATCTGAAAATAGAAAAAAAAAACAATAAGCATACTAAGCTCAAAAACATCCTATCTCTAAACACAAATCTATCTTATCTAAAAAAAAAAACTCCTATACTATGAATTAAACTAAAACATTCCATATATCTGTATTCCATATCATGGCAGCTGTTTTCCCCATTTTCTTCTGATCTTGTAAATAGTATACAGTCGTGGATTTTTTTTTTGAGAATTTCATAAATATTGGAAATTGGAAAAGTTGCTGCTTAAGTTTTTATAATAGCAATTTGCATATACTCCAGAATGTTATGAAGAGTGATCAGATGAATTGCATAGTCCTTCTGTCATGGTCTGACCATCTTGCTGTTCTCCTTCGTTTGACATGTGCTGGCGGCCATCTTGGTTTCTGGGTTTCTTGTAGCCTCCCACCCTGCGGCTTCTCCTTCCCACTGGGAGGAGCTGGATGCCTAGCTCATATATATAGGAGGTCTGTGGCTTCAGTTCCTTGCTTGGTCCTCCTGTGTTCACATGCTTCTAAGACTGCTGCTGCTTCTGGTTCCTAATCCTGGCCTCGTCTGACTACCCCGCTGGTTCCTGATCCTGGCCTCGTCTGACTACCCCGCTGGTTCCTGATCCTGGCTTCGTCTGACTACCCTTCTGGTTCCTGACCTCTGGCTACGCAAGACCCTGCTTCGGTTTAGCCATCCGTTTGGACTTTTGCTCACAGCTTGATTTTCAATAAAGCCTTCTTATTCCCAACTATCTCTTGTTGTACGTCTGGTTCATGGTTCCATGACATTAGGACCAAGCCATGAATTCTGACGGTACAGGGCCATCCTCGCTACCTACGCTGTTTGCCAGACTTGATCAGCAGGATCACCTGTTGGGTCGGTTCGCTGTGGCGTTGCAAACCCTGCTTGAACGCACGGCTCATTTCGCTTCCGTTGCCGATGGGTCGGTTGTCGCTCCTGGGCCCGCTCCTACTGCCGCTCCGGTTGTTGCGCCAGAGTCTACCCCGACACCTGTTGCTGCGCCTGCGGTGTCTCGGGGTATGACCGGTTCTGCCCCCCTTCCACAGCGCTTTGGGGGAGAGCCAACTCAGTGCCGAGGTTTCCTTAACCAGGTGGGCATTTATTTCGAGTTGCTGCCACATGCCTTTCCTACTGAGAGATCAAAGGTGGGCTTCTTGATCTCGCTGCTCTCGGACAAGGCCTTGGCCTGGGCCAGCCCTTTATGGGAGAACAACAATCCGGTGGTTGCCGAGTTTTCCGGTTTTGTTGCTTCTCTTCGGAAGGTATTCGATGTGCCGGCTCGTGCTGCCTCTGCTGCGAAGCTCCTTATGTCCATCAGACAGGGTTCACGATCCGTAGCTGAATACGCCATTGAGTTTCGTACCCTGGCAGCAGAGGTGGGCTGGAATAATGAGGCTCTGGTCGCTGCTTTCTCTCATGGTCTCTCGGATGCCTTGAAGGATGAGGTTGCAGCTAAGGACCTACCAGTGGAGCTCGAGTCTCTTATTTCTTTCCTGATTTTGATTGACACCAGACTCAGGGAGAGACCTTCCTTTAAGGAGAGCCTGCGGAGGCCTTCTAACAGATTGGCGCCTACGTTTGCTGTCCCACCCGTGCCTCCCTCTCCTCCCACGCCTCCTGGGGATGACTTGTCTGGGGGTGAACCCATGCAGCTGGGGTTTGCTCGCCTGTCCGAGGGGGAGAGGGTACTCCGGAGACGCGAGGGCCGATGCATGTACTGTGGTCTCGGTGGGCATTTTCGGTTGGCATGTCCGAACCGTCCGGGAAACGCTCGCACCTGAGATCCTGTCGGGGGCAGATCTTGGGTGGAGTCTCCTTGTCCCCGGTTTCCCGTGTTGACAAACCACTGATCACTGTTGTCCTCTCCTGGGTCGGGGGCTCGGTGACGACCCAGGCGTTGGTGGACTCTGGTGCTGGTGGTTTGTTCATTGATAGTGTGTTCGCTGCCGCCAATTCCATTCCTCTGCAGCCTCGAGGTTCCCCACTGGCTCTTGAGGCGATAGACGGCAGACCCCTTCTGCCGCCACACGTGACTCATGAGACCCTTCCAGTGGGGATAGCCATTGGTGCCGTTCACAGAGAGTCGGTCTGTCTCCAGGTGATTTCGTCTCCACACTACTCGGTGGTCTTGGGGTACCCCTGGCTCCAGAAGCATAATCCGACTTTCGATTGGAGATCGGCCGAGATCCTCTCGTGGTCACCGCAGTGTGGGGCTAGTTGCATCCATGGGCCTGTCAAGTTGCTGTGTACTTCCTCGGACTCTCTGTTGCCTCCTGAATACGAAGAGTATCGGGATGTATTCAATAAGGTGCGCGCGGTTGCCCTACCTCCGCACCGTCCATACGATTGTGCCATAGAGTTACAATCTGGTGCCGTTCCTCCTCGTGGCAAAGTCTATCCACTGTCGGTAGCGGAGAATGAGGCCATGGAGGAGTACGTGAGGGAGGCGCTTTCACGCGGACACATTCGCAAATCCTCGTCCCCGGCAGGGGCTGGATTTTTCTTTGTGAAAAAGAAGGGCGGTGAGTTGAGGCCTTGCATCGATTACAGGGGTCTCAATCGCATCACGATCAAGAACGCTTACCCGATACCCTTGATTTCCGAGCTGTTCGATCGCCTCAAAGGGGCCACGGTCTTTACCAAACTCGACCTGAGGGCGGCATATAACCTGGTAAGGATCAAGGCGGGCGATGAGTGGAAGACCGCGTTTAACACCAGGACCGGTCATTATGAATCCTTGGTTATGCCCTTTGGGTTGTGCAATGCGCCCGCAGTCTTCCAGGAATTCATCAACAATGTTTTCCGTGACCTGTTGCAGCAGTGTGTGGTGGTCTATTTGGATGACATCTTGGTATATTCTGAATCCATGGAGGCCCACATTATGGATGTCAGACGAGTGTTGCAACGGTTACGAGAGAACAGGCTGTTCGGTAAGCTTGAGAAATGCGAATTTCACCGATCCCAGGTAACCTTCTTAGGTTACATCATTTCCGCTGAGGGGTTCTCCATGGATCCTGAGAAGGTTTCGGCTGTCTTACAGTGGCCCCAGCCCAGTGGTCTCCGTGCCCTGCAGCGCTTTTTGGGCTTCGCCAATTATTATCGGAAGTTCATCAGGGACTTTTCTATGCTAGCCAAGCCTCTCACGGATCTGACCAGGAAGGGCAGTAATTTCCAGGTCTGGTCGCTCGAGGCCATCCGAGCTTTTGAGGCTCTAAAGTCCGCCTTTGTGTCGGCTCCGATTCTGTCGCATCCCAACCCTGGGTTGCCCTTTGTCCTCGAGGTGGACGCGTCTGAGACGGGAGTAGGCGCCCTTCTGTCTCAGCGTAGAACACCAGAGGGTCCTCTGCTTCCTTGTGGGTTTTACTCCCGGAAACTGTCTTCCGTGGAGTGCAACTATCAGATTGGTGACAGGGAGTTATTGGCCATCGTGCAGGCCCTTAAAGAATGGAGGCACTTGCTCGAGGGTTCGGTGGTTCCGGTTCTCATCCTGACGGACCACAAGAATCTGACCTACCTTTCTGAGGCCAAGAGATTGACACCACGTCAGGCCAGATGGGCTCTGTTCTTGTCACGTTTTAATTACGTGGTCTCCTACCTACTCGGTTCCAAGAACATCAGAGCGGATGCCTTATCACGGCAGTACTCCGAGCTGTCCAGGGAGGAGTTGATTCCGACTTCGGTCATACCTCCGAATCAGATCCTGGCCGCCATTCGCACCAGTCTGACCTCTCCCCTGGGTGAGCAGATTTTGGCGGCTCAATCTGGTGCTCCCTCTGGGAGACCCAACGGCAGATGTTTTGTGCCTGAGGAGTTGCGCACTCGGTTGTTGCAAACCTACCATAACTCCAAGGCCGCGGGGCATCCTGGAAAGAATCAGCTGTCCTGGGCTGTTTCACGTCTGTTCTGGTGGCCTTCTCTACGTTCCGACATCGCCGCATATGTAGCGGCATGCTCCGTTTGTGCCCAGAGTAAGTCCCCTCGGCACCTTCCGTTGGGCCTTTTGCAACCCATAGCCACCGGGGAGCGCCCATGGTCACACCTGGGGATGGATTTCATTGTGGACCTCCCTGCATCCCGAGGCCATACGGTCATTCTCATGATTGTGGATCGGTTTTCCAAAATGTGCCACTGTGTTCCTCTCAAGAAGTTACCCTCTGCACAAGAGTTGGCCACGATTTTCGCCAGGGAGGTCTTCCGGTTGCACGGTTTGCCCAAGGAGATTGTGTCGGATCGGGGGAGTCAGTTTGTGTCCAGGTTCTGGCGCGCCTTTTGCTCCCAGTTGGGGATTCATCTCTCTTTCTCCTCAGCCTACCACCCTCAGTCCAATGGGGCCGCAGAACGATCCAATCAGGCCTTGGAGCAATTCCTTCGTTGCTATGTCTCCGATCACCAAGACAATTGGGTTGACCTCCTGCCTTGGGCTGAGTTTGCCAGGAACACGGCGGTGAACTCTTCCTCTGGGACGTCTCCCTTCATGGCCAATTATGGGTTCCAACCTGCCGTGTTACCGGAGGTATTCTCTCCCCAGGATATTCCGGCTGTGGAGGATCACCTTTCCGTCCTACGTGCTTCTTGGGTACAGATCCAGAGGTCCCTTGAGGTCTCTGCGCAGCGCCAGAGACTCCAGGCTGATCGCAGACGAGCGCCCGCTCCTTCCTACCAGGTCGGAGACCGTGTATGGTTGTCCACCCGCAACCTCAACCTTCGAGTGCCCACTACCAAGCTGGCGCCTCGCTTTGTTGGTCCCTTCCAAGTGCTTCGCAGGGTAAACCCGGTAGCCTATGCCCTTGCGCTTCCTCCTGGCATGCGGATCTCCAACGTGTTTCATGTCTCCCTGTTGAAGCCATTGGTGTGTAATCGTTTCACTTCCTCGGTTCCTCGGCCCCGTCCGGTCCAAGTGGGCAATCGTGAGGAATATGAGGTGAGCAATATCCTGGACTCACGCCTGGTCCGCGGTCGGTTGCAGTTTTTGGTCCATTGGCGTGGTTATGGTCCAGAGGAGCGTTCCTGGGTTCCCTCCGCAGATGTCCATGCTCCCGCTTTGCTCCGAGCCTTCCACGCACGCTTCCCTCAGAAACCGTTCCTTACTCCGCGGAGGAGGGGCCCTTGAGGGGGAGGTACTGTCATGGTCTTACCTTCTTGCTGTTCTCCTTCGTTTGACATGTGCTGGCGGCCATCTTGGTTTCTGGGTTTCTTGTAGCCTCCCACCCTGCGGCTTCTCCTTCCCACTGGGAGGAGCTGGATGCCTAGCTCATATATATAGGAGGTCTGTGGCTTCAGTTCCTTGCTTGGTCCTCCTGTGTTCACATGCTTCTAAGACTGCTGCTGCTTCTGGTTCCTGATCCTGGCCTCGTCTGACTACCCCGCTGGTTCCTGATCCTGGCCTCGTCTGACTACCCCGCTGGTTCCTGATCCTGGCTTCGTCTGACTACCCTTCTGGTTCCTGACCTCTGGCTACGCAAGACCCTGCTTCGGTTTAGCCATCCGTTTGGACTTTTGCTCACAGCTTGATTTTCAATAAAGCCTTCTTATTCCCAACTATCTCTTGTTGTACGTCTGGTTCATGGTTCCATGACACCTTCTTTGCCATTAAAATTAACTTAATCCCCAAAAAAACATTCCACTGCATTTCATTTGTGTCATTAAAGGACCTGCTGAGATCATTTCAGCAATCGTCTTGTTAACTCAGGTGAGAATGTTGACGAGCACAAGGCTGGAGATCATTATGCCAGGCTGATTGGGTTAAAATGGCAGACTTGACCTGTTAAAAGGAGGATGATGCTTGAAATCATTGTTCTTCCATTGTTAACCATGGTGACCTTCAAAGAAACGCGTGCAGCCATCATTGCGTTGCATAAAAATGGCTTCACAAGCAAGGATATTGTGGCTACTAAGATTGCACCTCAATCAGCAATTTATAGGATCATCAAGAACTTCAAGGAAAGAGGTTCAATTCTTGTTAAGACGGCTTCAGGGCATCCAAGAAAGTCCAGCAAGCGCCAGGATCGTCTCCTAAAGAGGATTCAGCTGTGTGATTGGAGTGCCACCAGTGCAGAGCTTGCTCAGGAATGGCAGCAGGCAGGTGTGAGTGCATCTGCAAGCACAGTGAGGCGAAGACTTTTGGAAGATGGCCTGGTGTCAAGAAGGGCATCAAAGAAGCCACTTCTCTCCAAAAAAAACATCAGGGACAGATTGATCTTCTGGAGAAAATATGGTGAATCGACTGCTGAGGACTGGGGCAAAGTCATATTCTCAGATGAAGCCTCTTTCCGATTGTTTGGAGCATCAGGAAAAAGGCTTGTCTGGACTCTTTGCATAAATGTCATGTAATTGTCGATAAAAGCCTTTGAAACGTATGAATTGCGTGTAATTATATTTCACTACATCACAGAAACAACAGAAACAAATATCTAAAAGCAGTTTAGCAGCAAACTTTGTGAAAACTAATATTTGTGTCATTCTCAAAACTTTTGGCCACGACTGTATATACATTTTGCTCAGAGCCAAATTCACACAGTCTTTTTCTTCAATGCTATCTCTTTTGAAGAGCAAGATGTTGCACACCTTCCAAATTGCATTTTTTATACAGTTGAGCATGATCTACATTACTCTCTTCTTTTCTGGCTTTACTGTATTTTCTAAGCCATATAACACAATCTCATCTAATGTCTGGAGGTCACATGTATGTTTTAAGATTACCCCGACTCTTCTCCATACATTTTTGGCAAAGAAACAATTCCAGAAAACACGCATCGTTGTTTCATTACTTGCATAGTTCCTTCTGGGACACTTAGATTTTACACTTAATACCCTTCGATGCTGAAAATCTTTAGCTGGCACACACTCATGCATTATCATCCATGCAAGGTCTTTCAAACTGTTGGACATATAAGGCATGTTACACATTCTCCAGCACTCAAGGGATTTATTTAGAGAATAATTTGCCACTAGTACTGATCGAACACCGTGGAGCTCGGGTGCTGGGGGGCTCGGGCCAAACAAATAGGGATGTTCGGGTGCTCGAGAGTGTTGGAGAGTGTTGCCCTGCCTCTATTGGAACTGCTTTGTGTCCCCCTTGTCTAACCTCCTCGGTTGGCCAAGGAACTACGGACTCTGCCACCAGCATTGTCACTGTCAGATGGAAATATTTCAACAAGGATATTCTGGTATTGCACCGTTTTGCTCGTCCTCTCCACCAGAGGAATGACAGATGAGAAGTTCTCTTTGTAGCGGGTGTCGAGAAGGGTGAACAACCAGTAATCCTTGTTGTCTAAAATGCGTATAACGCATGGGTCAGGGGAAAGGCAGCCTAACATGAAGTCAGCAATGTGTGCCAGAGTACAAACAGGCAAGACTTTGCTGTCATCATCAGGAGGATCATGGTCAATCTCCTAATCCTCTTCCTCCTCTTCTGCCCACCAACGCTGAACAGATAGAATTAAACTTCCATGGGTATACCATCTGTAGTGGAGGCAACAGTCTCCTGCTTCTCCTCCTCCTCCTCTTCATCGTCCAATTAGTGCTGAGAAGACGAACTGAGGGTGATCTGACTATCACCCTGTGTAATGTCTTCCCCCATTTCCACCTATTCAACCTGCAAAGGATCGTCCTTAATTGTGAGCAGCGAGCTTTTGAGTAGACACAGAAGTAGGATGGTTACGCTGATGATAGCAGTATCACCGCCCACCATCTGTGTTGATTCCTCAAAGTATCTTAAAACCTCACAGAGGTCAGACATCCATGCCCACTCCTTGCTTGTGAATAGCGGAAGTTGGCGAAAGGTGAAGACCATGTTGCAGCTGGTATTCCACTACTGCCCTCTGCTGCTCACAAAGCCTGGCCAACATGTGGAACGTAGAGTTTCAGCGCCGATGAGCTAGCAGATTCAAGCGCTGCTGCAGCGTTGATAGACCGGCTAAAGCTGTTGGTGACTTGTGTAAATGTGCACACACGCAGCACACATTCACCAGTAGCTCAGGCAAATTGGGGTAGGTTTTAAAAAACCACTGAACCACAAGGTTGAAGACGTGGGCAAGGCATGGGATGTGTCTAAGCTTGCCGAGCTCTAAAGCCGCCACCAAGTTACGGCCATTATCTGACCCAACCATGCCTAGATCTAGGTTGAGTGGCAAGAGCCACAGCTCAGTCTAGTCTCTTATCCCCTGCCACAGCTCTGTGGTGGTGTGCTGTTTGTCACCTAAGCATATCAGCTTCAGCACGGCCTGTTGCCGCTTCCCCGCTGCAGTGCTACACTGCTTCCAGCTTCCGACTGATGACTGACCAGTGCTGCACGTGGATAATTCGGAGGTGGAAGTGGAGGAGGAGGCGGAGAAAGAGTCCAGGGGGTAGGAGCCACTAATGTAGGTGCTGGTGGAAACCCTAATCGACGTAGAGCCCACAATCCTTGGCGTTGGTAGCACCTGAGCATCCCAGGGTAAGACTCGTTCCCAGCCTCCACAACTTTCACCCAGTGTGCCATCAGGGAAATGTAGCATCCCTGGCCGAATGCACTTGTCCATGTGTCTGTGGTTAAGTGGACATTCCCAGTAACTGTGTTGGTCAGGGCATGTGTGATGTTACGGGACACATGTTGGTGTAAGGCGGGCAGGGCACACCTTGAAAAATAGTGGCGGCTGGGGACTGAATAATGCAGGACGGCCGCTGATATCAGGCTGCGGAAGGCCTCAGTGTCCACTAGCCACTAGCAACATTTCCAGGGCCAGTAATTTGAAAAGTTGCGCATTTAGTGTTATGGCCTGTGGGTGGGTGGCAGGGTATTTTCGCTTGCATTCAAAGGCCTGGTGTAAGGACATTTGGACGCTGCGCTGGACACGGAAGTGGATGTGGTCGCTGATGGTGCTCGCGAAGGTCCAGGTGCAGGGTGGGAGGCATCCGGGCATGCGGATTGCTTAACCGACTGGAAGCATTTTCTGCTGCACTGGGCTGACTTCAAGACTGGTGTCCTGCACCGCCCTGCAAACTTGGACATGAATCTAGGTATCTTGGATGATTGTTTTTCTTGTGCTCTGGCAGCAGGCACAGTTTCTCCGCGCCCAGGGCCACGGCCTCTACATGCACCATCAGCATCACGGCCACTTCCCCATCCCCTACTGCTCGCCTTCTTCATTTTAAATGTGATGTATTCTTGAAAGTATTCTTGTCATGATGAAGAACCCGAATTAAAAGCGGTCTGAAACGCTTAACATTATATCCTGTACTGGAAGTTTTTAACCGCTAAAGAGTCCCCTGTTTTTACTTTGAGCTGGATTCCTAAAGTTTTTTGGGATTATCGTTGGAACAGCAAAGCCAAGGGCTGTTGTCCATGCTCTGCATAGTAGGGAGCAGGTGAGAGCTGCTTTTCTTCGAATTTTTCATTCTTGAAAGTATGTCACAAGTATGTCACACGTACAGTCTTTGTGATGAGGAAACGTTATACAGAACAAGTACCACAGGTAATGTCACAGTTCGCAGTGTCTACAGAAAAACTGCACTGGATCACATTTGAGACAGGAGATGTGGCGTGGATAATTTAACAGTCCGCAGCGGACACCGTCTACGGAAAAACAGCAATGGATGTCACTGATATTTTAGGGATGTGCACACTTTAGACAGGAGATGTGGCGCAGATAATTTAACAGTCCGCAGCGTACACCATCTACAGAAAAAATGCACTGGTTGGCACTGATATTTTAGGAATGCGCGCACTTTAAACGGGAGATGTGGCATGGATAATTTAACAGTCCGCAGCGGACACCGTCTACGGAAAAACTGCACTGGATTTCATTGATTTTCTAAGGATGCATACACTTTAGAGAGGAGATGTGGCGCAGATTATTTAACAGTCCACAGAGGACACCATCTACAGAAAAACTGCACTGGATGTCACTGATGTTTTAGGTATTCACATACTTTAGACAGGAGATGCAGCGTGGATAATTTAACTGTCTGCAGGGGACCCCTTCTACAAAAAACTGCACTGGATGTCACTCATATTTTAGGGATAACTGCAGAAAACTGCATCATGGGTTTGGTTGGATACTATATATATATATATATATATATATATTAGGAAGGTGCAAGGGGCCATCATTGATGTAAGGTATGTGTCACCGAGATTCCTGGCCTCGGTGAGGTAAGAGCCAGTAGTTTTAAGTGTCAGCAGCAGCTAGTGCTGACTGACACCGTTTATTGTTAGTATGGCTGTAAAGCCGATTCGGGCCGGCTCTTACTGGGAGTAGCCAAAGTGCTAGGTGGGTGGCCGCTCCCCACACTCTAGGCCGGGTCTTTTTTGACCTATATAAAACCCAGCCAGCAGTCTCAGCTGGTGGTGGTTTATCCTCCATCTGACAGAGAAGCTGGGCAGTCTTTGTGTTTTAGGACCTGTGAATTTGTGCCGTGCTAAAGGGCTGAGAGCCGAATGCCTGGAAACAGGCTGCTAAATCCTTTTGTGGTCTGCGGGTGGAAAACTGGTAAACCAGGTGAACATTTTGTTTTATGGACATTGCATGGTGTGAACAAAACACCAAGATTGTGAATGGTCATTTTGTTTTTCCTTATCTGTGAAATAAAACGGAACTGTTAAAGTTAAAGACTTTCTGATTGCCTCTATAGCCTTTCTACCAAAACAAAATCCCACAATATATACGGTATAAATATATATATATATATATATATATATAAAATGAGAAAAAAATGGCATCACAGATAATAATAATAATAAACGGGTGCAGCGCCCTATGGGAATAAGCAATTACCCACCAATTACCCACCATATAGAATACCAAGAGAAGGGCAGCACTCCAAAAATAGAAAAAAATAAATCTTTTTATTCAGCGATGCGGCATAGCAACATTTCGGCTCAAAATTAGAGCCTTTCTCAGAATGCAGCTTAAAATTAGAATTTTGTGAAAAGGTTCAATATTCTAGGTTCAAAGTGTCACACTCTAGTCTCAGCTAATTAAGCCATACCCACTGAGCAAAATTGGTACCTCAAAATTGAGAATTTGGGGTTTCATAAGTGGTAAGCCATCATCATCCATATTATAACAAATAAAGGCTTGAATTATCTCGCTTTGCATGTAATGAGTCTGTCTCATATGTTAGTTTCACATTTTAAGTTGCATTACTGAAATAAATAAACTTTACACGATATTCTAATTTTTCGAGTTTCACCTGTGTGTGTATATATATACATATATATATATATATATATATATATATTTTATATGTATAAATATATATATATATATATATATATATATACAGTACAGACCAAAAGTTTGGACACACCTTCTCATTCAAAGAGTTTTCTTTATTTTCATGACTATGAAAATTGTAGATTCACACTGAAGGCATCAAAACTATGAATTAACACATGTGGAATTATATACATAACAAAAAAGTGTGAAACAACTGAAAATATGTCATATTCTAGGTTCATCAAAGTAGCCACCTTTTGCTTTGATTACAGCTTTGCACACTCTTGGCATTCTCTTGATGAGCTTCAAGAGGTAGTCACCTGAAATGGTCTTCCAACAGTCTTGAAGGAGTTCCCAGAGATGCTTAGCACTTGTTGGCCCTTTTGCCTTCACTCTGCGGTCCAGCTCACCCCAAACCATCTTGATTGGGTTCAGGTCAGGTGACTGTGGAGACCAGGTCATCTGGCGCAGCACCCTTTCACTCTCCTTCATGGTCAAATAGCCATTACACAGCCTGGAGGTGTGTTTGGGGTCATTGTCCTGTTGAAAAATAAATGATGGTCCAACTAAACGCAAACTGAATGGAATAGCATGCTGCTGCAAGATGCTGGGGTAGCCATGCTGGTTCAGTATGCCTTCAATTTTGAATAAATCCCCTACATTGTCACCAGCAAAGCACCCCCACACCATCACACCTCCTCCTCCATGCTTAACGGTAGGAAATTCTTTCAAGATGGCAGCGTGCATGGATGCAGCAGCCTGGAGCTCTCCATTTAGATGCCAATTTCTTATTTTTTACATAGTTATTACCTTCATTTTAAGCACAGCGAGCAACTGTATTCAGTCTGCTACAGCACACACAGCGTATAGTGTGCAAGAGCTACTGGACATCAGAATGAAAGGTCCTGTTCCACCACCACCCCCTAATATCCCGGATGAGATTCTAAGGACCGTCGAAGCGATGGCACAGGAGGAGACGGGAAAGGAAGCAGAAGTGGGGCAACAGGGGTGGCATCAATACTCGATTAACCACTTCAACCCCGCTAGCTGAAACCCCCTTCATGACCAGGCCACTTTTTACACTTCTGCACTACACTACTTTCACCGTTTATCGCTCGGTCATACAACTTACCACCCAAATGAATTTTACCTCCTTTTCTTCTCACTAATAGAGCTTTCATTTGGTGGTATTTTATTGCTGCTGACATTTTTACTTTTTTTGTTATTAATCAAAATGTAACGATTTTTTTGCAAAAAAATGACATTTTTCACTTTCAGCTGTAAAATTTTGCAAAAAAAACTACATCCATATATACATTTTTCGCCAAATTTATTGTTCTACATGTCTTTGATAAAAAAAAATGTTTGAGCAAAAAAAAAAAAATGGTTTGGGTAAAAGTTATAGCGTTTACACACTATGGTACAAAAATGTGAATTTCCGCTTTTTGAAACAGCTCTGACTTTCTGAGCACCTGTCATGATTCCTGAGGTTCTACAATGCCCAGACAGTAGAAAACCCCCACAAATGACCCCATTTCGGAAAGGAGACACCCCAAGGTATTCGCTGATGGGCATAGTGAGTTCATAGAACTTTTTATTTTTTGTCACAAGTTAGCGGAAAATCATGATTTCTTTTTTTTTTTTCTTACAAAGTCTCATATTCCACTAACTTGCGACAAAAAATTCTAGGAACTCGCCATGCCCCTCACGGAATACCTTGGGGTGTCTTCTTTCCAAAATGGGGTCACTTGTGGCGTAGTTATACTGCCCTGGCAATTTAGGGGCCCATATGTGTGAGAAGTACTTTGCAATCAAAATCTGTAAAAAATGACCGGTGAAATCCGAAAGGTGCACTTTGGAATGTGGGTCCCTTTGCCCACCTAGGCTGCAAAACAGTGTCACACATCTGGTATCGCCGTACTCAGGAGAAGTTGGGGAAAGTGTTTTGGGGTGTCATTTTACATATAACCATGCTGGGTGAGAGAAATATCTTGGCAAAAGACATCTTTTCCCATTTTTTTTATACAAAGTTGGCATTTGACCAAGATATTTTTCTCACCCAGCATGGGTATATGTAAAATGACACCACAAAACACATTCCCCAACTTCTCCTGAGTACGGCGATACCAGATGTGTGACACTTTTTTGCAGCCAAGGTGGGCAAAGGGGCACATATTCCAAAGTGCACCTTTCGGATTTCGCAGGCCATTTTTTACACATTTTGATTGCAAAGTACTTCTCACACATTTGGGCCCCTAAATTGCCAGGGCAGTATAACTACCCCACAAGTGACCCCATTTTGGAAAGAAGACACCCCAAGGTATTCCGTGAGGGGCATGGCGAGTTCCTAGAATTTTTAATTTTTTGTCACAAGTTAGCGGAAAATGATGTTTTTTTTTGTTTTTTTTTCCTTACAATGTCTCATATTCCAATAACTTGCGACAAAAAATAAAAAATTCTAGGAACTCGCCATGCCCCTCACGGAATACCTTGGGGTGTCTTCTTTTCAAAATGGGGTCACTTGTGGGGTAGTTATACTGCCCTGGCAATTTAGGGGCCCAAATGTGTGAGAAGTACTTTGCAATCAAAATGTGTAAAAAATGGCCTGCGAAATCCGAAAGGTGCACTTTGGAATATGTGCCCCTTTGCCCACCTTGGCTGCAAAAAAGTGTCACACATCTGGTATCACCGTACTCAGGAGAAGTTGGGGAATGTGTTTTGCGGTGTCATTTTACATATAACCATGCTGGGTGAGAGAAATATCTTGGCAAAAGACAAATTTTCCCATTTTTTTATACAAAGTTGGCATTTGACCAAGATATTTTTCTCACCGAGCATGGGTATATGTAAAATGACACCCCAAAACACATTCCCCAGCTTCTCCTGAGTACGGCGATACCAGATGTGTGACACTTTTGCGCATCTAGGCTGCAAAAGTGCCCAAATTCCTTTTAGGAGGGCATTTTTAGACATTTGGATCTCAGACTTCTTCTCACGCTTTAGGGCCCCTAAAAAGCCAGGGCAGTATAAATACCCCACATGTGACCCCACTTTGGAAAGAAGACACCCCAAGGTATTCAATGAGGGGCATAGCGAGTTCATAGAAATGTATTTTTTTGGCATAAGTTAGCGGAATTTTTTTTTAGTTTTTTCTCACAAAGTCTCACTTTCTGCTAACTTAGGACAAAAATTTAAATCTTTCATGGACTCAATATGCCCCTCAGCGAATACCTTGGGGTGTCTTCTTTCCAAAATGGGGTCAGTTGTGGGGTGTTTGTACTGCCCTGGCATTTGAGGGTCTCCGCAATCATTACATGTATGGCCAGCATTAGGAGTTTCTGCTATTCTCCTTATATTGAGCATACAGGTAATGAGATTTTTTTTTCCGTTCAGCCTCTGGGCTGAAAGAAAAAAATGAACGGCACAGATTTCTTCATTCGCATCGATCAATGTGGATGAAAAAATCTCTGCCCAAAAAAAAAAAAAAGGAGGGGAAAGGCGTCTGCCAGGACATAGGAGCTCCGCCCAATATCCATACCCACTTAGCTCATATGCCCTGGCAAACCAGATTTCTCCATTCACATTAATCGATGTGGATGAATAAATCATTGCCGGGATTTTTTTTATTTTTATTTTTTACATACAAAGTGTTTGCCAAAGCATAGGAACGCCGCCTCCTCCTCAGCTCGTATGCCTCGGCAAACGTATCTGTTACTGCAGAGTAGAAATTTCATCTTGCAGCGCCGCATACACCGACTTGCGTGTAATCTGACAGCAGCGCAATGCTTCTGTCAGAATGCACATCAGTGCTGCAGCTAGTCGATCGGTTGGTCCACCTGGAAGGTAAAAAAAAAAAAAAAAAAAAGAAAAAACCAGGCCACAACGCAATAATTTTATTAACTTTGCAACAGAACATATAAACTTTTACTTTTTGAACTAAACATTAACCTTTTTGCTTACTGGTGTTTTTTTGTTTTTTTTTACCTTTATAGAACAAACCTCTCCTTCCCCATGGGTCAATGTGCAAAGCGCAAATCTCCCAAAGATGTGGCGAAGTGCGTTATGCACTTTGTCCCAGGTGAAAGGAGACGTTTGCAGCAGCTGTGTGAGTGAATGGGCCCTAATAGCCCTGTGTGCCTGTCCTGGTGAGATGATCCCTATGCTAGGTGTACCTGTGTGTGGTACTTCCGGAAACACTCCCCTAAGCATAGGGCAGGATGGTCAGGACAGTCAGGACAGAAATAGCGGGTGTCACGCCTTATTCCACTCCTGCTACAGACACAACATTTTTTTCGGGGTGGCGGTCGGTTTGAGGTACCAGGAACGACACTGGGGAAATGTCGCTCGTGTAGACGGCTAACTACACTGGTGGATGGGGCCACGGAACCTCCTGGGTACAGGAGGTTCGCGATGATCTCTTCCTGAAATTTGAGGAAGGATCCAGTTCTCCCAGCCTTACTGTAGAGAACAAAACTATTATACAGAGCCAATTGAATTAAATATACAGACACCTTCTTATACCAGCGTCTGGTTCTGCGGGAAACTAAATACGGAGACAACATCTGGTCATTGAAGTCCACCCCTCCCATGTGAAGGTTATAGTCGTGGACTGAGAGGGGCTTTTCAATGACACGGGTTGCTCGCTCAATTTGTATTGTCGTGTCTGCGTGAATAGAGGAGAGCATGTAAACGTCACGCTTGTCTCTCCATTTCACCGCGAGCAGTTCTTCGTTACACAGTGCGGCCCTCTGCCCCCTTGCAAGACGGGTGCTAACGAGCCGTTGGGGGAAGCCCGCGTGACTAGTTCGCGCGGTACCACAGGCGCCAATCCGTTCTAGAAACAAATGCCTAAAGAGGGCCACACTTGTGTAGAAATTGTCCACATAAAGATGGTACCCCTTGCCGAATAAGGGTGACACCAAGTCCCAAACTGTCTTCCCACTGCTCCCCAGGTAGTCAGGGCAACCGACCGGCTCCAGGGTCTGATCTTTTCCCTCATAGACACGAAATTTGTGGGTATAGCCTGTGGCCCTTTCACAGAGCTTATACAATTTGAGCCCATACCGGGCGCGCTTGCTTGGGATGTATTGTTTGAAGCCAAGGCGCCCGGTAAAATGTATCAGGGACTCGTCTACGCAGATGTTTTGCTCTGGGGTATACAAATCTGCAAATTTCAGGTTGAAATGGTCTATGAGGGGCCGAATTTTGTGGAGCCGGTCAAAAGCAACGTGGCCTCTGGGACGGGAGGTGCTGTTATCACTAAAGTGCAGGAAACGCAGGATGGTCTCAAATCGTGTCCTGGACATAGCAGCAGAGAACATGGGCATGTGATGAATTGGGTTCGTGGACCAATATGACCGCAATTCATGCTTTTTAGTTAGACCCATGTTGAGGAGGAGGCCCAGAAAAGTTTTAATTTCGGAAACTTGGACTGGTTTCCATCGGAAAGGCTGGGCATAAAAGCTTCCCGGGTTAGCGGTTATAAATTTTGTGGCATACCGGTTTGTCTCTGCCACAACTAAGTCTAAGAGCTCCGCAGTCAAGAACAGCTCAAAAAATCCCAGGGACGAATCGATCTGAGCTGTCTCAACCCGAACTCCAGACTGGGCGGTGAAAGGGGGAACTACAGGTGCGGCTGAAGTTGGGGACTGCCAATCAGGGTTTGCCAGCACCTCAGGGATTCTAGGGGCTCTACGGGCACGTCTTTGCAGTGGCTGCGACGGGGTCACTACTGCACGTGCCACTGTACCAGCTTCAACTGCCCTTCTGGTGCTCGCTACTTCACCATGTTCTACGGCAGTGCTGGTACTAGGTCCAGGAAGGGCTGGGCTGCTGGTGTATGCCTCACCACGTAATCCGACAGCACCAGCCCCACTCTGCTGCTCTTGAAGCGGATCCTGCGCAACCTGCAGTCTAGCGACACGGGGCCGGGTACGCCTGGTGCTATCAGGGACCTCAGCCTCCTCGTCCGAACTTTGGGTCAGAGAGCCACTGCTTTCTACAGGTTCGTATTCTGACTCGCTAGATTCATCAGATGAGGGTTCCCATTCCTCATCCGACTTTGTCAGAAGCCTGTAGGCCTCTTCAGAAGAATACCCCCTGTTTGACATGTGGGCAACTAAATTTAGGGGTATTCCCTGAGACTACCCAAGAAAAAAAGAAGCAAGCCTGTCTTACAAATGGGAGGCTAGCGAAGTACCGGAGGCCGCTGCGGTTGATAAAAAATATCAAAGCTGATTTTTTTATCGCCGCAGTGCGTGTAAAGTGAATGTGCAGTGATAAAAAAAATTAAAATGTTGTCACTGCGGTGGGGCGGGCGTGGGTGAACGCACGTGTGGGCGACCGATCAGGCCTGATCGGGCAAACACTGCGTTTTGGGTGGAGGGCGAACCTAAAGTGACATTAATACAATTATAGATCTGACCGTGATCAGTTTTGATCACTTCCAGATACTATAAAAGTACAAATGCTGATTAGCGATACGCTAATCAGCGAATAACGGACTGCGGTGCGGTGGGCTGGGCGCTAACCGATCCCTAAACTACCTAACCAAGGGGCCTAAACTATACTAAAACCTAACGGTCAATACCAGTGGAAAAAAAAAGTGACAGTTTGCACTGATCACTTTTTTCCTTTCACTAGTGATTGACAGGGGCGATCAACTGGTGATCAAAGGGTTAATTGGGGTTCAGGGGGGTGATCGGGGGCTAGTATGAGGTGTTTGGTGTACTCACTGTGTAGCCTGCTCCTCTGCTGGATCCAACCGACGAAAAGAACCAGCAGAGGAGCAAGCAGCCATATAACAGATCATATTTACAAATATGATCTGCTATCTGGCACTCTGATTGTTTTTTTAAAAAATCAGCAACCTGCCAGCCGCGATCATTGGCCGGCAGGTTGCTGACAAAATACTCCTTGACGAAATGCCGGCCCGCGATGCGCATGCTCATCTGATAGGATGAACACTTGTGCCTCATTTTTCACAGAAACCTGGCTAAATACTAACATCCCGGACGAGGCTATTGAACTTGCGGATCGGACTGCCTACCGAATGGATCGAACTGCTGAGTCCGGTAAGAATAAGGGAGGTGGAGTGTGTATTTATGTCAATAAGGCTTGGTGTACCTCCACAGTCATTGCTGAACAATATTGCTCTGCTAATTTAGAACTTATGACACTTAAATGCAGACCGTTTTACTTCCTGAGTGAATTCACAGTCGTGTATCTCACCATAGTCTATATTCCTCCACAAGCTAATGTTAAGCTGGCACTGTCCAAATTGCATGATATTACGAACAGTCTGCAAAATATCCATCCAGATGGAGTGTTCATCTTAGCGGGTGATTTTAACCAAGCCAATCTCAAAACTGTGCTCCCCAAATTCTACCAGTTTGTTGAATTCCCTACTAGGGGGAGAAATACATTGGACCGTGTTTATTACAACATAGCAAATGCATATACAGCATCACCTGCCCCCCATCTTGGTAGGTCGGATCACATTTCTTTGTTTTTAGCTCCAGCATAAAAACCTCTTATCACCAGGATTACGCCTACTTTGCATACAATCAGAGTTTGGCCTGAAGGAGCCACAATGAGACTACAGGATTGTTTTGAGAACACAGATTGGGATTTGGAACAGGCAGCTACGAAGGAAAATCACACAGACTTAAACATATACAGTATGCCTCCTCTGTCCTATCCTATATTAAATTTTGCATGGACAATGTCACTGATACCAAAATCATTCGGACCTTCCCAAATAGGAAACCTCGGATAAACAGAAATGTCCAAAACCTTTTCAAAGTTTCAGATTCTTGGGAGATCATATTAGTCAGGACCTGTCATGGATAAAAAACACTGAAGTCTGAAGAAAGCACAACTCCCAAAACAGCTGCTTGTCAATTTTTACAGGTGCACCATAGAATCTGTTACCACATACTGCATTACAGTGTGGTACTCTGGCTGCTCTTCTGAGGACAAGAAGACCCTCAAGCGCATCATCAGAATGGCTGGCAGAATTACTGGTACTGGTACCGGATGACATCTTCACTGCTCGCTGCAGCAACAGGGCAAAAATTATCTGCAGGTATCCAACTCACCCCGGCCACAGCCTTTTCATTCCCCTACCCTCTGGTAGGCGTCTTAGAGCCCTACATGCCCGCACCACTAGGCTGAAGAACACCTTTTACCCCAAAGCAATCAGTCTCCTAAATGCTCGGAGATTATTGCCCCTTCCTAGGATAGCACAGACTGAAAGTGACTGCTGCATTCATAAACCCATGATGACCTCTTGTCTGCAGTGGTGTCTGAATCAGTGTATATATACTCACAAGCACTTCCTACTTTGCTCTTGCTATATATATATGCTGTGAACTGTGAATAGTAATGCCTTCTAGTGCAATGTGTTTTTTTTTTTCTAGTGTAATGCTTTGGTTTAAATGTCAGTTCTTGTTCCCCTGTCCATGGCATCTAGGATTGCTCCAAACAACATTTCATTGTATTGTACATTGTATTACATTGTATTGTACAGTGACAATAAAGGCATCTTATCTTATGTTATCTTATGTAGAGTCCATCCGTTCACCTTTTCTGCGTCGCACAAAGAAACGGTGGTTGGAACCAAAGATCTCAAATTTGGACTCATCAGACCAAAGCACAGATTTCCACTGGTCTAATGTCCATTCCTTGTGTTCTCTAGCCCAAACAAGTCTCTTCTGCTTGTTGCCTGTCCTTAGCAGTGGTTTCCTAGCAGATATTCTACCATGAAGGCCTGATTTACACAGTCTCCTCTTAACAGTTGTTCTAGAGATGTGTCTGCTGCTAGAACTCTGTGTGGCATTGACCTGGTCTCTAATCTAAGCTGCTGTTAACCTGTGATTTCTGAGGCTGGTGACTCGGATGAACTTATCCTCTGCAGCAGAGGTGACTCTTGGTCTTCCTTTCCTGGGGCGGTCCGCATGTGAGCCAGTTTCTTTGTAGCGCTTGATGGTTTTTGTGACTGCACTTGGGGACACTTTCTTTTTTAAACTCGTTTTATTGAAGTTTAACATCAGGCATGAGTCAAGACAGCAAGAAGTAGTGACAGCCCACGCAGGGGAGTCCCAAACTTCACAAGCAAATATTCAGGTACATATCACAAAAGACAGCATCAGAGGCAGTGACATTATGTGAGAGAGCATCAGACAAACCAACGCAATACATCGCATCAATTAAACCTGCGGTACCTTGATATGAGTCAGTCAGCAGTGTGTATCATCCCCGAGGTTCCTCTGACACAGAGTGCAAGTGAGTGCGATGTAGTGAATGAGTCGAAGAGCACCACTCCCCCCATACTTTGTCAAATTTCTGCGGGCACCTCCTATGGATATAAACTACTTTTTCCATAGACATAGCCTGGTTTACCAAGCCTTTCCATTGACTAGCTGTAGGGGGCCTGTCCGCCATCCATCTCAGAGCTATCGCTTTTCTGGCCAAGAACAGATTCTCTCCTAAATATACTCTATGATGATGTGTCCACAATTCCTCATCTAAAACTCCCAGTATACATATTTTGGGGCAAAGTGTTATCGGAGCGGGCACCAATGTCAACAAAATCCCTACAACACTCTCCCAGAAGGTCCGCACATAGCTACAGCTCCATATTAAATGCCAAAAGTCAGCTCCCTCCTCCTGACACCTGTGGCATCGGCTGCTAGATAATCTCCCCATTTTGTACATCCTGAGAGGGGACAGATAACCAGCAGGGCTTCCTCCCACTCTTCAGCATCAAGTGTCGGGATAGTAGATTTCCATTTAGCTTCCACCTCCAGCGGTTGGAGTCGCATTCTATCCCCAAGCAGCTGTGTATATAGGACAAAAATGACTCCTTTAGGACCCTGGGACCTCAGCACCCCTATCAGAGGATACTTGGAAATGCTGCGGCTCATCCCCCTAAACTGCACCTCCAGAGCATGTCGCAGCTGAAGGTATCTATAGAAGAGAGTGTGAGGAATCTCAAACTTCTCCTGCAGTTGTTGCAAAGATCTAAGTACACCCCCAGCATACAACTCTTCCAATGATATAATCCCGCATCCTTTCCAAACCGTTGAGCCCTCAAGGCTAGCCAAGACATAGGATTGTCCCAAAGAGGGGCTGCATCAGGTAGAACTGTAAATGCGTTAAATTTGCCAGCCTTCCACACTTGGTTAGCTAACTTATGGACAGGGAGTAGTCTCCCAGGGACTAGACTCGGGGACTCCAACACCGGCCACAGGGTAGAAATACCAAGGTACTCTCTCAGCCAATACTCCGGCCCGGGCAACTCCCCCTGCCTCACCCATGACGCAATATACTTCAGCTGGCCAGCTAAGTAGTACAAGAAAAAATCCGGCAGAGCCGCTCCCCCCTGAAGTTTAGACCTCTGCAGCACTCTCTTTTTTTTTTGAACATAATTTTTATTGTTTTCAGAAGAAAAAGAACAGGTAAGTGTCACATACAGAGCCCAAAATGTATGTTTTGTCTGCAGCATTAAGAATCATTATAAATCTTCTAATATACTCTGTATGGTGTCATCATTTTTAACATAATAATTAACAGAGCAGGTTATATAAACATTACTATAAGTAACATTGGGAGAATAGAGGAAAGGAAATGGATATAAAGGAGTAAGGGGGGGGGAGGGGGGGGAGTGACAAGGAGTGTTAAGTACATCTGAGCTTTACCTATCTGTTAGGACTGTGTTAAATTTGGAGTGAAGCCAACAATCCCATGCAAGTTTAAACTTGGCTCGTTTATTGGATATGGAAGCATTGAACATCTCACATAGACAGTTGTTATTAACAGCATTTATAATTTCCGCTAGTGGAGGGGGGTTTGGATTCTTCCAAAAGTAGGCAATTTTCATTCTAGTGGCCACAATTACATGAGTAACAACTACTCTAATAGTATGAGGAAATAAGTCTAAATCCACGGAGAGTAAGGCCTGAGCTATAGATAGTGAGATTGGGATATTACATATTTGAGTAAGGATACGATTAATTGAGTTCCAGACCGGTTTGATGTCTCCGCATTCCCACCATATGTGTTCCATGTCGGCTTCAGCTGCAGAACATCTCCAGCAGACATGGGATGATAGAGGGTACATCTTGGATAATCTGTAGGGTGTATAGTACCATCTATAAAGCATTTTCCTGGAGTTTTCAAGATGGTTAATACACTTAGAAGAAGCCCGTATAATAGAGAATGCAGTTTCCCATTGTTCTGAGGAAATCTTCAAGCTTAATTTTGATTCCCATTTATTTAGTAAAGGGGTCAGTGGTGAGTCCGATCTCTCCGCCATAAGGTGATAGCTGAGAGATAGGGCCTTGAGGGTACTTAGAGGGTTTCGTAAGATTCCCATTATTTTACAAGTGTCAGAGGAAGTGGGGAGGGTTACCCCAGACAAAAAATGTCTGATTTGTAAATACTTATAAAAATCTCTATGGGGAACCTTAAATTTTCCTGCCAGGTCTGTAAAGGAGTTTAAAGTCTTATTGGTGTAGAGTTGACTTAGGTTCTTAATCCCTAGGTCGGTCCAATTAGAGATCCTTAAGTGTGGGATACATCTCTCCAATGTCCCCAAGGGGATGTCTGTAAATGAGACATTAATAAGTTTTAGTTTTGTCGTCAATAGGATCCAGAGTTCAAAAGCGGCCTGAATTGTGGGACATAAATTTGGGATGCGAATGTTTCCCAATAGGGAGTTGGAGAAGAAAAATAATTGGGGGTTTTTAACACCCATGATATAGTTTTCGATTGTGACCCAGTGCTTGTTAGTCTGGTTTAACCAAGTGTATCTCAGTTGTTCTAAAATACACGCCCTATAGTACTTGATTATAGAGGGGCATCCCAGTCCTCCTTTGGCAATGGGTAGATACATTACATCTGCCTGAATCCTTGGTTTTTTATCTTGCCATACAAATTTAAGAAGTAGTGTTTGGATTTCTTTTAAGTTTTTTATGGGAATAGAGATTGGGAGGTTGCGGAATAGGTATAGTATTTGTGGGATGATGAACATTTTTAGGGCCGCTATTCTTCCCATCCAAGAAATTTCACAATTTTTCATTTTGTTTAGGTCCAATTTGATTTTTTCTTTTAGGATGTTATAGTTTACTGTTAGGAGATCAGAGAGTGATGGGGTTAGTTTAATTCCGAGGTAAGTGATATGTTCAGAATTCCATTTAAAGGGGAATTTAGATTTCAGCGAATTAAGGTCCGAAGCCTCTAGCCCTAGATTGAGGACTTGAGATTTAGCTACGTTCAAGCTATAGTATGAAATATAGCTAAAGGATTTTAATATTTGCATGACAATAGGCAGGGATGTTGTTGGATTGGTTAGTGCCAGTATTATGTCGTCTGCAAATAAACCAATTTTGTGGTTTGTTTCTCCAATTTTTATACCTGTTATTTGTGTATGGGTCCTGATACTTTCTGCTAGGGGTTCAATAGCAAGTGCGAAAATGATGGGAGATAGGGGGCACCCCTGCCTTGTTCCGTTGTTAATCCAGAACTGATTAGACAGCATTCCATTTATAAGGACATTAGCGGATGGTTTGGAGTATAATGCACTTATTGCTTTGTTAATTTGCCCATGTATGCCAAACTTAGCTAGGACTGCTCTCAAATACCCCCAATGCACTCGGTCAAATGCCTTCTCCGCATCTAGAGACAGAAGCAGAGAAGGCATCCGATTTGCCCTGGAAAAATAGATGAGGTCAATTATACGTCTGGTGCCATCTAGGGTCTGTCTTGACTTGACAAAACCCACTTGATCATGGTGAATAAGATGGGGAATAAGTAACGATAATCTATTGGCTAGTAGTTTTGAGTAAAGTTTGAGGTCGGCGTTCAAAAGGGAGATCGGACGGAAATTTTCTGGGACATCGGGAGATTTCCCTGGTTTGGGTATAGCTACAATAGTAGCTTGGAGCATTTCTTGAGGTATATTTCCGGTGGACAATATATGGGTAAATGTGTTTAAAAGGAAAGGAGATAAAATATTTCCAAAGGTTTTAAAATATTCATTGGATAGTCCATCCGGGCCTGTGGATTTATTACTTTTGGATGATTTTATAACGTGCAGTATTTCATTGATATCTATTGGTTTGTTGATCTGTTCTAGTTGTACTGGGGAGAGTTTGGGCAATGAAATATCCGCTAGGAATTCATCGATTAAATCCGGAGTTGGTTGCGGAGTTAGTTTGTGGTCTTTAAGATTGTATAGATTACAGTAGTAGTTGGCAAAAGTGTTAGCTATTCCTTGAGGGTTAATTACCTTTTCCTTATTGGAATTATATACATATGGTAGTTTTTTCCTATTTAATTGGGATTTGACTTTGTAGGCTAGTACTTTACTTGCTCTGTTTCCTTGCGCATAAAATTTCGCTTTTGACCGTCTCAAATTGTGTTCAAATGTATTTTGGTAGAGTTGGTAAAGTTCGAATCTTAGGTCTCTGAGTTGGTTACTAATAGTTTGGGAAGGATTTGCTTTGTTTAAAGTTTCTAACCGTATTATCTCTGCGCATAAATGTTCTGTACGTATGCGTTTTTGCTTTTTTATATAAGATGAAATACGAATGAGATGACCTCTTATGAAGGCTTTATGGGCGCACCATATTGTGGTGGGCTGGACGTCTGAAGTAGAGTTATGTTTAAAATATTCCAGGAGTGCTTCTGTAATTTGTGATTGAGTAGAAGGTAGGGATATTTGGTAGTTATTGATACGCCAAGGAATAAAAGAGCGATGGTTGAAACGTTCTGAAATTTGACAAGATATTGGGGCATGGTCGGACCATGTTATGGATCCTATATTAGAGGATGTGACATTTTGAAGAGTCCATTTGTCCACTAGTATCAAATCAATTCTTGAATATTGTTTGTGAGGATGAGAGTAAAAAGTATAGTCACGTTCTGATGCGTGTAGGACTCTCCATGTATCATATAAATCCTCAGATAGCAAGTATTGTGCAAATTGTGAGGGAGATTGAGAGGTGACATGGTTAGATTTATCAATTATTGGTGAAGGAGGTAAATTAAAATCCCCGCATACAACCAGTGATCCTTGTTTAATGGCTAAGGCAGACGTTAAAACTTCTTTTATAAATGTGAGTTGGTTTGTGTTTGGTGCATATAGGGAGACTAGTGTATATAGAGCATTATTAATGTTACACACTAAAATAACATATCTCCCCTCACTGTCACTGATACTTTGAATTAGTTGAAAAGAGAGGGATTCCTTTATAGCAATGACTACTCCTCTTTTCTTGTTCACAGCCGGTGAAACAAATAGGTTAGTGAATTTCTTATGTTTAAGCCTATATGTATCAGACTCATTCAGGTGGGTTTCTTGAACACAGATCACATCACTTTTGAGAGAAAGTACTTCTTTCCAAAGTAATGATCTTTTAATTGGACTATTTAGTCCGTTAACATTGAGTGAAGAGATTTTTATGACCATCTCCAGTAATGAAAAGTTGCAGGTTAGATAAAGCTGTAAATTGTAGAATATGCTGTAGAGCAAGAGCGCGCAGTCTTAATGAGACACCGCAGATGCTCCTCAGCATAAATCACATAGAGATACAGGAAGAACAATTTCACTTGTCACTTAAGTGGTAATAGTGGTGTGAGGGAGTAAGGGAAGTAAGAAATAGAGGGGAGGATGGATAGGAGGGGTTAGATAAAGTAAAACCAAATTAAGTCACTTTATCTAAAACAAGTAGAAACAACAAAGTCCGGTTCAAAGAGAACCAACTGGATACCAAAATTTATCCAGGTAATTTGGGGGTGGTGTTAGAAAAGCAGGTGAGTTATCTCCGTAGAGAACCTGCGGCACAAAATGTAAAACATTTATAGCAGTCTAGTGACCCTGCACAGTAGAAAGGATATGTCCTTCTGGAGGGTAGGAGTGCTCTTTTCTTGCAGGAAGAAGTTTCAGGTCCACTCTTTGATCAGGGTAGGGGGTCTTTTCTTCTGCGGTGAGATGGTGTCTTCGTCCACCGTAGCTAGGGACCATTTCTGGAGAAGCTTCATCGAGTCGCTTGGAGACGTGATTACGTGTGTTGTCCCATTCTTGAAGATTAGGAGTTTCACTGGGTATCCCCATTTGTAAGGGATGTTGTGGTCTCTGAGGATTTTAGTGGCGGTTGAGAATTCTCGGCGTCTGTTTAAGGTGACTGCAGAGAGGTCGGAGAATATTGATATATTTTTGAAACGATCCGGGAGATCTTGTTTTGAGTTCGCCGTCTTGAGGATTAATTCTTTGAAGTGATAAAAGTGCAGTCTGGCGATGATGTCTCTGGGAGCGGCGTTAGGGGCGCTTTTAGGTTTTGGGATCCTATGCGCCCTGTCAATTAGTAGATCTTTCTGTTCCGCTTCTGGCATTAGGGCCACAAAGAAATCTGTGAGGAAGTCCTTGATTTTGTCAGGTTCGACGGTTTCTGGGATTCCTCTAAATCTTAGGTTGTTGCGTCTTGAACGGTCCTCAAGGTCCGCTAGTTTAAGTTTTAGGGCAGAAATTTCATCATCTGCGTCGTTGTGGGCGTCCACTAGCTGGTTGTGGGCGTTGGTGAATTCTTCCATCTTTTGTTCAATATGGGAAGTTCTTTCTCCGATCTGGCTTATATCTTTTTGTAATGCTGAAAATGCAGAGGAAATGTCCTTCTGTATAGAATGCCTTAGGTCACCTAATAAGGACCTTAATGTGGCCTCAGTAACAGGAACAGAGTGACCATCAGTAGTAGTGAGGGAAGATGGTGATTTACATTCACTTGGGTGCTGATACATATTCTGACCAGTAGATGGAGCTGCTGAGCTTTGTAAAGTATGCCTATAACTAGCAGGCAGTGAATCAAGCTGCAGCTTACGAGGTGAGGAGTTAACAGGAGATGAGGAGGGTGAGTTGCTTCGTTGGCTAACATTACTTGCGCTTCGTGGGCTGACATTACTAGCGCTTCTAGTGCGCCTTGCTGGTGTCTCAGTGGAGTAACTTGCCTCCGGCGCTTCATGGTGCAGGGAGCGGGCGCCATCTTGGATTCCTCCTGCGGCCCTGAATGCCGTGATTTTGCTCGGCGGGCCTTCATTTTTCTTGCTGCGGCCCATATTGTCGGGTGCTGGGTGGGTTGGCAATACCCTCTGTTAAATTACAGTGTGTGGGGGTACACTGTACTGCGCTGTGAGCCGCTTCTTATGCCACAGGTCACGGAGCTAGCGCGGTAAGCGTCCGCTCAGCTCCACATCCGGACACGCCCCCACCTCTGCAGCACTCTCAGGGAGAGTTTCCTCCTGGCCTTGCCCCAGACAAAAGTGGTAATAAAATAATGGAGTCTGTCAAAAAAAGGCCTTAGGAACCGGAGCGCATGCATGTGACAGGAGATATAAGCCCTTAGGGAGCAGTATCATTTTAACTAAGTTTAACCTCCCCATCACCGAAAGCGGCAAAGATGTCCACGTCTTAAACTTATCCACAAACAAAAGTTCTATAGGGTCTATATTTCTTACCACCGACACATGAGGGTCCTTTGAAATTACAATGCCGAGATACTTAAAGTGTTCCACCACTGGCAGGTTATAAAAACTCTCCGGCCAGTCATGTGCCCAAAGAGGCATAATGACCGATTTCGTCCAGTTTATGTGCAAGCCCGAGTACACACCAAACTTCCCTATCACAGCAAATGCACTTGGTAGAGTCCGCTCAGGCTCATCCATAAACAGGAGGAGATCGTCAGCATACAGACCTATCTTTTCTTCCCTATTTCCCCTGGAGATTCCCTTAAAGGACTCATCCTGTCTGATACGTAGGGCCAAATGCTCTATCACCACAGCAAACAACAGTGGGGAGAGGGGGCACCCCTGTCTAGTTCCCCTATGGAGGGTGAATGAATCCAATTGGGTGCCATTAACTAGTATGTTAGCTTTGGGTCTCTGGTACAGGATTTCAACCCACCTTATAAACCTTGGGCCGAATCCAAATTCCCGCAGGATCTGTAGGAGGAAAGGCCATTCAATAGAGTCAAAGGCCTTAGCCGTGTCAAGAGACGCCATGGCCCACCTTCTCCCTTCCGCCACCCCTATCTGTGCTATGACCTGCGCTCTCCTGATATTATCAGAGGTAGTCCTGCCTGGAATGAATCCAGCCTGGTCTGAGTGCACTATAGATGTAATCACTTTGTTCAAGCGGGAGGCAAGTAACCTAGTCAGAATCTTATAATCTATATTTAGCAATGAGATTGACCGATAAGAACCACACTCTGTAGGGTCCTTGTCGGGTTTCAATATCACCACCACAGTAGCGTCGTATAACGTTTCAGGCAGTTGATGTCGCTGAAACGAAGCTGAGTACATTTCAAGGAGTTGGGGGCCTAGAATCTCGCTATATTTAGAATAGACTTCTACAGGAATCCCATCCGGGCCCGGCGCCTTCCCAGCAGGCAGATCATGGATGGCAAGCTGTATTTCTTCTAAGGCTATGTTCGCATCCAGCAAATTTCTATCCTCTGTGCCGAGTCTAGGATGAGACACCTCAGCCACATAGTCGCTCAGCTCCCCTTCAGTGTTATGCACTGCGGAGCTATACAGTGATTGGAAGAACCGCTTGAAGCCATCTAAAATGTCATCAACAGATTCCACCAGTTGTCCATCTGGGTTCAGTATGCGCAACACCGGGGGGGACATCTGATTATTTCTAGCAATATGCGCTAACAGCCTACCCGCCCTATCTCCAGATTCAAACGACTGCTGCCTCAAAGAATATCCTGCGCTCACTTTTTTCTCTAAGGTGCAGCATGTAGGACCTACCCCTAATCATCCATTCCATTCTGTTCGCTTCCGTGGGGTCAGCGCAAAAAGCAGTCTCAGCCTCCCTACATTTAGTATGCAAATCCAGTTCCTGTCTAGCCGTATCTTTTTTTTACATAAGATATTGAGGACTTTAAACAACCCCTCAAGGCTTTTAGGGTGTCCCATAATAATAAACTCTCCGTCTCATCCCCCTGCATTTCCAGAAAAACCCGCAACTGGTCAGGGATTCTGTCGTTCTGGGTCAGGAGAGAGAGCCAAAAAGGATGGATTCTCATCTCCCCCCCCCAGAGGCGGCCCCAGGGATATTCAGCCGCACCACAACCGCAGCATGGTCCGAAGGTCCCTGCGGTTCATAGGTAATATCAGTTAAGTCCGTGTATACCATAGCGTTACCCAGAATGTAATCAATTCTCGAGAGCGCGTCTCTAGCAGGGGTGAAACAGGAATACCCCCTTAGCTGCGGATTCCTAAGTCTCCACAGGTCCAGCCACCCCATTTCTGCAGCTGTTCGGGACAGTGTGGTGGCCGAAGAGGTCTCCGCCCTCCCTAGTCCGGGTGGCCTGTACCTGTCCAGCTCCTCTTGCATTACCATATTGAAATCCCCCATGCATAACAACCGGGCCGAGGGAAACTGTGCCGCAAAACCCAGTACAGTCTGAAGTAGCGAGATTCTAGCTGGAGGGGGGTTGTACACATTAATAACAACATAAGAAACATGACTAATGAATCCATATACCATCAAGTATTGGCCCTCTGGGTCTACAACAGAGTGCTGCGGTTCCCATCGCATCATAAGGGTTTGCCTCTCTCTCCCAGACCTTTCAGATTTCTGAGTTGACCATGCCTTCAATAACATAATAAACACATAACAGAACATTTGAGGAACCAACATCTCTGAATATACATCCTGTGCATACATCATAATGCTAGTCCTGTGGCAGTACATTCGGGGACCGGTACGAGAAAGAGGAGTGTTAAGCCCGTACTGGTTGCCGAACATTCCCTGTACATTACAATAACACAGCTGCAGATGCAAGTTATGGCAATGAGTAGAAATAAAAGCGCTCAGACCACCCCTAGCTATATACCAAAGACACAAACCGGCATAGGGGTCACAGTGGTCCGATGCTGAGCACAGAATACAACATCAAATTTTGTGTAAATGGGGTAAAAGCTTTCACCATAACCTGAATATAACCATGGTGGCAAGGCACTATATGTCGCCGATCCCAACGAGAACACTGGAAGTCCCGAACTAAAGGCGCATCAGTTAGGCCTAGGGCACCTGGAAATCCAGTCCTCAGCTTCTTTCGGGTCAGTGAAGAACACCGGTCTATCCCCATCAATCACACGAAGGCGTGCTGGGTAAGCCATGGAGTATTGCAAGTTCAGTTTCCTGTGGCGCCTCTTAACTGAAACGAAGGTGGCCCTCTTTTTCTGCAAATCCGCAGAGAAATCCGGAAACAGTGACACGTTAGCATTATCATGCTTCAGTGCGACCTTGTTCCTCGCTTGACTGAGGATTAAGTCCCGGTCTCTCCAGTTCAATAGACGGGCGAGCAGAGGCCTAGGAGGGGCGCCCGGAGGAAGTGGTCTGGCAGGGACCCGGTGGGCTCTCTCCACCGCATAGGCCGTAGAGAATGCGGCGTCAGGGAATTGGGCCTTAAACCATACCTCCAAGAAGCTGGCAGGATCTCGCTCCTCAGCTTTTTCAGGTAGCCCCAGGATCCTCACATTGTTGCGCCGAGCACGATTCTCCAAGTCGTCGCACTTCTGCCTCCACAGCCCAACAGCGCTCTCGACCTCCCTCAGTCTCGAATCCAGCGGTCTAGTGTAGTCCTCCAGCGCCGACATCCGATCTTCCGTCTCCTTCACTCTCTCCCTGAGTTGATGGACGTTCTGTCGTAGCAGGCCCAGGTCCACCCTCACCTCCTCTATTTTGCAAGTAAGGGAGGATTGGCAGGAGGAAATCGCCGTTAGGACCTTCAGTGTTATCTCGGGCTCCCCGGTGTCCTCAGGCTCTATCTGTTGAGCAGCCTGCCCGCGCGTCACCGCTGCACATGGATTGGCGGGAGCCGCGGCGCCATGTTGATTTTCTTGGCGGGCATACTCCTTCAGCTTTTCAGCCGCAGACTGCGCCTTACTGGGGCCCATATTCTGTTGTCTGGGTTTCTTTCTCCTCCTCTGCACTTGCCACTCGAAATTTGAAGTAGGCAGCTTGGCAGGATTAGACAGGATTCAATACAGGGAACGGAGCCGCTCTCAAGTGCGTGCGCTCATGCCGGCAGTTAGCCACGCCCCCACTTGGGGACACTTTCAAAGTTTTCCAAAGTTTTCGGACTGACTGACCTTCATTTTTTAAAGTCATGTTGGCCACTCGTTTTTCTTTACTTAGCTGTTTTTTTCTTGCCATAATACAAATTCTAACAGTCTATTCAGTAGGACTATCAGCTGTGTGTCCAGACTTTTGGTCTGTACTGTATATATATATATACAGTACAGACCAAAAGTTTGGACACACCTTCTCATTCAAAGAGTTTTCTTTATTTTCATGACTATGAAAATTGTAGATTCACACTGAAGGCATCAAAACTATGAATTAACACATGTGGAATTATATACATAACAAAAAAGTGTGAAACAACTAAAAATATGTCATATTCTAGGTTCTTCAAAGTAGCCACCTGTTGCTTTGATTACTGCTTTGCACACTCTTGGCATTCTCTTGATGAGCTTCAAGAGGTAGTCACCTGAAATGGTCTTCCAACAGTCTTGAAGGAGTTCCCAGAGATGCTTAACACTTGTTGGCCCTTTTGCCTTCATTCTGCAGTCCAGCTCACCCCGAACCCCCTCGATTGGGTTCAGGTCCAGTGACTGTGGAGGCCAGGTCATATGGCGCAGACCACCATCACTCTCCTTCGTGGTCAAATAGCCCTTACACAGCCTGGAGGTGTTTTGGGGGTCATTGTCCTGTTGAAAAATAAATGATGGTCCAACTAAATGCAAACCAGATGGAATAGCATGCCGCTGCAATATGCTGTGGTAGCCATGCTGGTTCAGTATGCCTTCAATTTTGAATAAATCCCCAACAGTGTCACCAGAAAATCACCCCCACACCATCACACCTCCTCCTCCATGCTTCACGCTGGGAACCAGGCATGTAGAGTCCATCCGTTTACCTTTTCTGCGTCGCACAAAGACACGGTGGTTAGAACCAAAGATCTAAAATTTGGACTCATCAGACCAAAGCACAAAATTCCACTGGTCTAATGTCCATTCCTTGTGTTCTTTAGCCCAAACAAGTCTCTTCTGCTTTTTGCCTGTCCTTAGCAGTGGTTTCCTAGCAGATATTCTACCATGAAGACCTGATTCACACAGTCTCCTCTTAACAGTTGTTCTAGAGATGTGTCTGCTGCTAGAACTCTGTGTGGCATTGACCTGGTCTCTGAGCTGCTGTTAACCTGCGATTTCTGAGGCTGGTGACTCGGATCAACTTATCACAGCAGAGGTGACTTTTGGTCTTCCCTTCCTGGGGCGGTCCGCATGTGAGCCAGTTTCTTTGTAGCGCTTGATGGTTTTTGTGACTGCACTTGGGGACACTTTCAAAGTTTTCCCACCGGACTGACTGACCTTCATTTTTTAAAGTAATGATGGCCACTCGTTTTTCTTTACTTAGCTGTTTTTTTCTTGCCATAATACAAATTCTAACGGTCTATTCAGTAGGACTATCAGCTGTATATCCATCTGACTTCTCCACAACGCAACTGATGGTCCCAACCTCATTTATAAGGCAAGAAATCCCACTTATTAAACCTGACAGGGAACACCTGTGAAGTGAAAACCATTTCAGGTGACTACCTCTTGAAGCTCATCAAGAGAAAGCCAAGAGTGTGCAAAGCAGTAATCAAAGCAAAAGGTGGCTACTTTGAAGAACCTAGATATACCTAATATAACATATTTTCAGTTGTTTCACACTTTTTTGTTATGTATATAATTCCACATGTGTTAATTCATAGTTTTGATGCCTTCAGTGTGAATCTACAATTTTCATAGTCATGAAAATAAAGAAAACTCTTTGAATGAGAAGGTGTGTCCAAACTTTTGGTCTGTACTGTATATACACACACATAATGAGCAAAAATATAAACGCAACACTTTCGGTTTTACTCCCATTTTGCATGAGCTGAACTCAAAGATCTGAAACATTTTCTACATACACAAAAGAATAGGGATGAGCGAACTCGAACTGTATAGTTCGGGTTCGTACCGAATTTTGGGGTGTCCGTGACACGGACCCGAACCCGGACATTTTCGTAAAAGTCCGGGTTCGGTGTTCGTCGCTTTCTTGGCGCTTTTGTGACGCTTTCTTGGCGCTTTTTGAAAGGCTGCAAAGCAGCCAATCAATAAGCGTCATACTACTTGCCCCAAGAGGCCGTCACAGCCATGCCTACTATTGGCATGGCTGTGATTGGCCAGAGCACCATGTGACCCAGCCTCTATTTAAGCTGGAGTCACATAGCGCCGCCCGTCACTCTGCTCTGATTAGCGTAGGGAGAGGTTGCGGCTGCGATAGTAGGGCGAGATTAGGCTGATTAACTCCTCCAAAGCACTTGATTAATTGATCGATCTGCAGCTGTGGATCATTGAGCTGCTGATACTCAATTGCTCACTGTTTTTAGGCTGCCCAGACCGTTTGTCAGTCACTTTTTTCTGGGGTGATCGGCGGCCATTTTGTGTCTTGTGCGGTGCTGCGACCAAGTGCATCCAAGCTGCGACCAAGTGCATTTAACCCTCAATGGTGTGGTTGTTTTTTGGCTAAAACCAACATCAGGGTGAAGCTGTCACACCAAGTGCATTTAACCAGCAATAGTCTGTTTATTTTTTGGCCATATACTACATCAGGGGCAAGCTGCGCCTGTCACCAAGTGCATTTAACCCTCAATGGTGTGGTTGTTTTTTGGCTAAAGCCTACATCAGGGTGAAGCTGTCACACCAAGTGCATTTAACCAGCAATAGTCTGTTTATTTTTTGGCCATATACTACATCAGGGGCAAGCTGCGCCTGTCACCAAGTGCATTTAACCCTCAATGGTGTGGTTGTTTTTTGGCTAAAGCCTACATCAGGGTGAAGCTGTCACACCAAGTGCATTTAACCAGCAATAGTCTGTTCATTTTTTGGCCATATACTACATCAGGGGCAAGTTGCGCCCGTCAACAAGTGCATTTAACCCTCAGTAGTGTGGTTGGTCAAGCTGTGACACCAAGTGCATTTAACCAGCAATAGTCTGTTCATTTTTTGGCCATATACTACATCAGGGGCAAGCTGCGCCCGTCACCAAGTGCATTTAACCCTCAGTAGTGTGGTTGGTCAAGCTGTCACACCAAGTGCATTTAACCAGCAATAGTCTGTTCATTTTTTGGCCATATACTACATCAGGGGCAAGCTGCGCCTGTCACCAAGTGCATTTAACCCTCAATGGTGTGGTTGTTTTTTGGCTAAAGCCTACATCAGGGTGAAGCTGTCACACCAAGTGCATTTAACCAGCAATAGTCTGTTCATTTTTTGGCCATATACTAAATCAGGGGCAAGCTGCGCCCATCACCAAGTGCATTTAACCAGCAATAGTCTGTTCATTTTTTGGCCATATACTACATCAGGGGCAAGCTGCGCCCGTCACCAAGTGCATTTAACCCTCAGTAGTGTGGTTGGTCAAGCTGTCACACCAAGTGCATTTAACCAGCAATAGTCTGTTCATTTTTTGGCCATATACTACATCAGGGGCAAGCTGCGCCTGTCACCAAGTGCAATTAACCCTCAATGGTGTGGTTGTTTTTTGGCTAAAGCCTACATCAGGGTGAAGCTGTCACACCAAGTGCATTTAACCAGCAATTGTCTGTTCATTTTTTGGCCATATATATACTACATCAGAGGCAAGCTGCGCCCGTCACCAAGTGCATGTAACCCTTAGTAGTGTGGTTGGTCAAGCTGTCACACCAAGTGCATTTAACCAGCAATAGTGTGGTTATTTTTTGGCCATATCCCAGTCTAATTCTGTCACTAAATCCATACCGGTCACCCAGCGCCTAAATACTAGGCCTCAAATTTATATCCCGCTAAATCTGTCGTTACCGCTGTACTGTTGTGGCTGGGCAAGTTATTTAGTGTCCGTCAAAGCACATTTTTTGTTCAGGGTTGAAATACAATTCCATTTAGCAATTTCATAATTTAGTGGTTTCTGCTATATCAGAGCTATTTGAAATCTATCCCTAAAAGGGTATATAATATTCAAGGTGCACATAGGGTCATTCAGAATAACTTCACACACACGCTACTGTGCATTTCCAAGTCTAATTCTGTTAGTAAATTCATACCGGTCACCCAGTGCCTAAATACTAGGCCTCAAATTTATATCCCGCTAAATCTCTCGTTATCGCTGTACTGTTGTGGCTGGGAAAGTTATTTAGTGTCCGTCAAAGCACATTTTTTGTTCTGGGTTGAAATACAATTCCCAATTTAGCAATTTCATAATTTAGTGGTTTCTGCTATATCAGAGCTATTTGAAATCTATCCCTAAAAGGGTATATAATATTCAAGGTAAACATAGGGTCATTCAGAATAACTTCACACACACGCTACTGTGCATTTCCAAGTCTAATTCTGTTAGTAAATCCATACCGGTCACCCAGCGCCTAAATACTAGGCCTCAAATTTATATCCCGCTAAATCTCTCGTTACGGCTGTACTGTTGTGGCTGGGAAAGTTATTTAGTGTCCGTCAAAGCACATTTTTTGTTCTGGGTTGAAATGCAATTCCCAATTTAGCAATTTCATAATTTAGTGGTTTCTGCTGTATCAGAGCTATTTGAAATCTATCCCTAAAAGGGTATATAATATTCAAGGTGCACATAGGGTCATTCAGAATAACTTCACACACACGCTACATTATGGGAGATTTCAATCTTCCAGATATAAACTGGAAAACCAAAATAGCAAGTTCTACCAGGAGTACAGATATTCTAAATTCCCTACTGGGGTTATCCCTACAACAAATGGTTGAGGAGCCAACCCGGAGGGAGGCCATTTTGGATTTGATATTCACAAATGGGGATTCGGTATATGATGTCATTGTAGGCGAAACCTTGGGATCTAGTGATCACCAGTCAGTGTGGTTTAATATAAGAACTGTGAAAGAGTCCCACCACACAAAAACAAAAGTTTTAGATTTTAGAAAAACAGACTTTTCAAAAATGAAATTAGTCATAAATGAGTCCTTATCAGACTGGAACGGATTACATGGAGTCCAGGAGAAATGGGACTACTTAAAAGGTGCATTATTGAAGGCAACAGAAAATTCAATTAGACTTGTCAGTAAAAGCAAAAAAAGGAAGAGACCACTGTGGTACTCGGCAGAAGTGGCCCAAATCATTAAAAATAAAAAGCTAGCATTTTGTAATTATAAAAAAACCCAGAGCAATGAAGATAAGGAAATCTACAAGATTAGGCAGAAAGAGGCCAAGCAAGTTATAAGAACTTCTAAAGCGCAGGCAGAAGAAAAACTAGCTCAGTCTATGAAAAAAGGGGATAAGACATTCTTCAGATATATAAATGAAAAAAGGAAATTAAAACAAGGAATAACTAAATTAAAAACAAAGGACGGAAGGTATGTAGAAGAGAATAAAGGGCTAGCCGACTGCCTTAATGAATACTTCTGTTCAGTTTTTACAAAAGAAAAAGAAGGAGAAGGACCTCCACTAGAAAGGATGACTAATAAATCGTTTGATGCATGTGTCTTTACAGAGGAAGATGTTCTAAGTTTGCTGTCTAAAGTGAAGACAAATAAATCACAGGGGCCTGATGAGATACACCCAAAATTATTAAAAGAGCTTAGTGGTGAGCTGGCAAAACCGTTAACAGATTTATTTAACCAATCATTAGTAACAGGAGTCATCCCGGAAGATTGGAAATTGGCAAATGTCGTGCCCATTCACAAGAAAGGTAGTAGGGAGGAATCGAGCAACTATAGACCAGTGAGTCTGACATCAATAGTAGGCAAATTAATGGAAACCCTATTAAAGGATAGGATTGTGGAACATCTAAAATCCCATGGATTGCAAGATGAAAAACAGCATGGGTTTACTTCAGGGAGATCATGTCAAACAAATCTTATAGATTTTTTTGACTGGGTGACTAAAATAATAGACGGTGGAGGTGCAGTAGACATCGCATATCTAGATTTTAGTAAGGCTTTTGACACTGTCCCACATAGAAGACTTATCAATAAACTGCAGTCATTGAGCATGGACTCCCATATTGTTGAGTGGATTAGGCAGTGGCTGAGTGACAGGCAACAGAGGGTTGTAGTCAATGGAGAACATTCAAAACAAGGTCATGTTACCAGTGGGGTTCCACAGGGATCTGTACTGGGACCAATTTTGTTTAATATCTTCATAAGTGATATTGCAAAAGGCCTCGATGGTAAGGTTTGTCTTTTTGCTGATGACACAAAGATATGTAACAGGGTTGATGTTCCTGGAGGGAAACGCCAAATGGAAAAGGACTTAGGAAAACTAGAAGAATGGTCAGAACTCTGGCAACTGAAATTTAATGTGGATAAGTGCAAGATAATGCACCTGGGGCGTAAAAACCCAAGGGCAGAATATAGAATATTCGACACAGTCCTGACCTCAGTATCTGAGGAAAGGGATTTAGGAGTAATTATTTCAGAAGACTTAAAGGTGGGAAGACAATGTAATAAAGCAGCACGAAATGCAAGCAGAATGCTTGGATGTATAGGGAGAGGTATAAGCAGTAGAAAGAGTGAAGTGCTTATGCCGCTGTACAGAACACTGGTGAGACCTCACTTGGAGTATTGTGCGCAGTACTGGAGGCCATATCTCCAGAAGGATATAGATACTCTAGAGAGAGTTCAGAGAAGAGCTACTAAACTGGTCCATGGATTGCAGGATAAAACTTACCAGGAAAGGTTAAAAGACCTTAATATGTATAGCTTGGAAGAAAGAAGAGACCGAGGGGATATGATAGAAACTTTTAAATACATAAAGGGAATCAACTCGGTAAAGGAGGAGAGCATATTTAAAAGAAGAAAAACTACCACAAGAGGACACAGTTTTAAATTAGAGGGGCAAAGGTTTAAAAGTAATATAAGGAAGTATTACTTTACTGAGAGGGTAGTGGATGCATGGAATAGCCTTCCTGCAGAAGTGGTAGCTGCAAATACAGTGAAGGAGTTTAAGCATGCATGGGATAGGCATAAGGCCATCCTTCATATAAGATAGGGCCGGGGCTATTCATAGGATTCAGATATATTGGGCAGACTAGATGGGCCAAATGGTTCTTATCTGCCGACACATTCTATGTTTCTATGTTTCTATGCTACTGTGCATTTCCAAGTCTAATTCTGTCACTAAATCCATACCGGTCACCCAGCGCCTAAATACTAGGCCTCAAATTTATATCCCGCTAAATCTCTCGTTACCGCTGTACTGTTGTGGCTGGGAAAGTTATTTAGTGTCTGTCAAAGCACATTTTTTGTTCTGGGTTGAAATACAATTCCCAATTTAGCAATTTCATAATTTAGTGGTTTCTGCTATATCAGAGCTATTTGAAATCTATCCCTAAAAGGGTATATAATATTCAAGGTGCACATAGGGTCATTCAGAATAACTTCACACACACGCTACTGTGCATTTCCAAGTCTAATTCTGTTAGTAAATCCATACCGGTCACCCAGCGCCTAAATACTAGGCCTCAAATTTATATCCCGCTAAATCTCTCGTTACCGCTGTCCTGTTGTGGATGGGAAAGTTATTTAGTGTCCGTCAAAGCACATTTTTTGTTCTGGGTTGAAATACAATTCCCAATTTAGCAATTTCATAATTTAGTGGTTTCTGCTATATCAGAGCTATTTGAAATCTATCCCTAAAAGGGTATATAATATTCAAGGTGCACATAGGGTCATTCAGAATAACTTCACACACACGCTACTGTGCATTTCCAAGTCTAATTCTGTCACTAAATCCATACCGGTCACCCAGCGCCTAAATACTAGGCCTCAAATTTATATCCCGCTAAATCTCTCGTTACCGCTGTACTGTTGTGGCTGGGAAAGTTATTTAGTGTCCGTCAAAGCACATTTTTTGTTCTGGGTTGAAATACAATTCCCAATTTAGCAATTTCATAATTTAGTGGTTTCTGCTATATCAGAGCTATTTGAAATCTATCCCTAAAAGGGTATATAATATTCAAGGTGCACATAGGGTCATTCAGAATAACTTCACACACACGCTACTGTGCATTTCCAAGTCTAATTCTGTTAGTAAATCCATACCGGTCACCCAGCGCCTAAATACTAGGCCTCAAATTTATATCCCGCTAAATCTCTCGTTACCGCTGTCCTGTTGTGGCTGGGAAAGTTATTTAGTGTCCGTCAAAGCACATTTTTTGTTCTGGGTTGAAATACAATTCCCAATTTAGCAATTTCATAATTTAGTGGTTTCTGCTATATCAGAGCTATTTGAAATCTATCCCTAAAAGGGTATATAATATTCAAGGTGCACATAGGGTCATTCAGAATAACTTCACACACACGCTACTGTGCATTTCCAAGTCTAATTCTGTCAGCTAAATCCATACCGGTCACCCAGCGCCTAAATACTAGGCCTCAAATTTATATCCCGCTAAATCTCTCGTTACCGCTGTACTGTTGTGGCTGGGAAAGTTATTTAGTGTCCGTCAAAGCACATTTTTTGTTCTGGGTTGAAATACAATTCCCAATTTAGCAATTTCATAATTTAGTGGTTTCTGCTATATCAGAGCTATTTGAAATCTATCCCTAAAAGGGTATATAATATTCAAGGTGCACATAGGGTCATTCAGAATAACTTCACACACACGCTACTGTGCATTTCCAAGTCTAATTCTGTTAGTAAATCCATACCGGTCACCCAGCGCCTAAATACTAGGCCTCAAATTTATATCCCGCTAAATCTCTCGTTACCGCTGTACTGTTGTGGCTGGGAAAGTTATTTAGTGTCCGTCAAAGCACATTTTTTGTTCTGGGTTGAAATACAATTCCCAATTTAGCAATTTCATAATTTAGTGGTTTCTGCTATATCAGAGCTATTTGAAATCTATCCCTAAAAGGGTATATAATATTCAAGGTGCACATAGGGTCATTCAGAATAACTTCACACACACGCTACTGTGCATTTCCAAGTCTAATTCTGTTAGTAAATCCATACCGGTCACCCAGCGCCTAAATACTAGGCCTCAAATTTATATCCCGCTAAATCTCTCGTTACCGCTGTACTGTTGTGGCTGGGAAAGTTATTTAGTGTCCGTCAAAGCACATTTTTTGTTCTGGGTTGAAATACAATTCCCAATTTAGCAATTTCATAATTTAGTGGTTTCTGCTATATCAGAGCTATTTGAAATCTATCCCTAAAAGGGTATATAATATTCAAGGTGCACATAGGGTCATTCAGAATAACTTCACACACACGCTACTGTGCATTTCCAAGTCTAATTCTGTCACTAAATCCATACCGGTCACCCAGCGCCTAAATACTAGGCCTCAAATTTATATCCCGCTAAATCTCTCGTTACCGCTGTCCTGTTGTGGCTGGGAAAGTTATTTAGTGTCCGTCAAAGCACATTTTTTGTTCTGGGTTGAAATACAATTCCCAATTTAGCAATTTCATAATTTAGTGGTTTCTGCTATATCAGAGCTATTTGAAATCTATCCCTAAAAGGGTATATAATATTCAAGGTGCACATAGGGTCATTCAGAATAACTTCACACACACGCTACTGTGCATTTCCAAGTCTAATTCTGTCAGCTAAATCCATACCGGTCACCCAGCGCCTAAATACTAGGCCTCAAATTTATATCCCGCTAAATCTCTCGTTACCGCTGTACTGTTGTGGCTGGGAAAGTTATTTAGTGTCCGTCAAAGCACATTTTTTGTTCTGGGTTGAAATACAATTCCCAATTTAGCAATTTCATAATTTAGTGGTTTCTGCTATATCAGAGCTATTTGAAATCTATCCCTAAAAGGGTATATAATATTCAAGGTGCACATAGGGTCATTCAGAATAACTTCACACACACGCTACTGTGCATTTCCAAGTCTAATTCTGTCAGCTAAATCCATACCGGTCACCCAGCGCCTAAATACTAGGCCTCAAATTTATATCCCGCTAAATCTCTCGTTACCGCTGTCCTGTTGTGGCTGGGAAAGTTATTTAGTGTCCGTCAAAGCACATTTTTTGTTCTGGGTTGAAATACAATTCCCAATTTAGCAATTTCATAATTTAGTGGTTTCTGCTATATCAGAGCTATTTGAAATCTATCCCTAAAAGGGTATATAATATTCAAGGTGCACATAGGGTCATTCAGAATAACTTCACACACACGCTACTGTGCATTTCCAAGTCTAATTCTGTCACTAAATCCATACCGGTCACCCAGCGCCTAAATACTAGGCCTCAAATTTATATCCCGCTAAATCTCTCGTTACCGCTGTCCTGTTGTGGCTGGGAAAGTTATTTAGTGTCCGTCAAAGCACATTTTTTGTTCTGGGTTGAAATACAATTCCCAATTTAGCAATTTCATAATTTAGTGGTTTCTGCTATATCAGAGCTATTTGAAATCTATCCCTAAAAGGGTATATAATATTCAAGGTGCACATAGGGTCATTCAGAATAACTTCACACACACGCTACTGTGCATTTCCAAGTCTAATTCTGTCAGCTAAATCCATACCGGTCACCCAGCGCCTAAATACTAGGCCTCAAATTTATATCCCGCTAAATCTCTCGTTACCGCTGTCCTGTTGTGGCTGGGAAAGTTATTTAGTGTCCGTCAAAGCACATTTTTTGTTCTGGGTTGAAATACAATTCCCAATTTAGCAATTTCATAATTTAGTGGTTTCTGCTATATCAGAGCTATTTGAAATCTATCCCTAAAAGGGTATATAATATTCAAGGTGCACATAGGGTCATTCAGAATAACTTCACACACACGCTACTGTGCATTTCCAAGTCTAATTCTGTAGCTAAATCCATACCGGTCACCCAGCGCCTAAATACTAGGCCTCAAATTTATATCCCGCTAAATCTCTCGTTACCGCTGTCCTGTTGTGGCTGGGAAAGTTATTTAGTGTCCGTCAAAGCACATTTTTTGTTCTGGGTTGAAATACAATTCCCAATTTAGCAATTTCATAATTTAGTGGTTTCTGCTATATCAGAGCTATTTGAAATCTATCCCTAAAAGGGTATATAATATTCAAGGTGCACATAGGGTCATTCAGAATAACTTCACACACACGCTACTGTGCATTTCCAAGTCTAATTCTGTCAGCTAAATCCATACCGGTCACCCAGCGCCTAAATACTAGGCCTCAAATTTATATCCCGCTAAATCTCTCGTTACCGCTGTCCTGTTGTGGCTGGGAAAGTTATTTAGTGTCCGTCAAAGCACATTTTTTGTTCTGGGTTGAAATACAATTCCCAATTTAGCAATTTCATAATTTAGTGGTTTCTGCTATATCAGAGCTATTTGAAATCTATCCCTAAAAGGGTATATAATATTCAAGGTGCACATAGGGTCATTCAGAATAACTTCACACACACGCTACTGTGCATTTCCAAGTCTAATTCTGTCACTAAATCCATACCGGTCACCCAGCGCCTAAATACTAGGCCTCAAATTTATATCCCGCTAAATCTCTCGTTACCGCTGTCCTGTTGTGGCTGGGAAAGTTATTTAGTGTCCGTCAAAGCACATTTTTTGTTCTGGGTTGAAATACAATTCCCAATTTAGCAATTTCATAATTTAGTGGTTTCTGCTATATCAGAGCTATTTGAAATCTATCCCTAAAAGGGTATATAATATTCAAGGTGCACATAGGGTCATTCAGAATAACTTCACACACACGCTACTGTGCATTTCCAAGTCTAATTCTGTCACTAAATCCATACCGGTCACCCAGCGCCTAAATACTAGGCCTCAAATTTATATCCCGCTAAATCTCTCGTTACCGCTGTACTGTTGTGGCTGGGAAAGTTATTTAGTGTCCGTCAAAGCACATTTTTTGTTCTGGGTTGAAATACAATTCCCAATTTAGCAATTTCATAATTTAGTGGTTTCTGCTATATCAGAGCTATTTGAAATCTATCCCTAAAAGGGTATATAATATTCAAGGTGCACATAGGGTCATTCAGAATAACTTCACACACACGCTACTGTGCATTTCCAAGTCTAATTCTGTTAGTAAATCCATACCGGTCACCCAGCGCCTAAATACTAGGCCTCAAATTTATATCCCGCTAAATCTCTCGTTACCGCTGTACTGTTGTGGCTGGGAAAGTTATTTAGTGTCCGTCAAAGCACATTTTTTGTTCTGGGTTGAAATACAATTCCCAATTTAGCAATTTCATAATTTAGTGGTTTCTGCTATATCAGAGCTATTTGAAATCTATCCCTAAAAGGGTATATAATATTCAAGGTGCACATAGGGTCATTCAGAATAACTTCACACACACGCTACTGTGCATTTCCAAGTCTAATTCTGTCAGCTAAATCCATACCGGTCACCCAGCGCCTAAATACTAGGCCTCAAATTTATATCCCGCTAAATCTCTCGTTACCGCTGTACTGTTGTGGCTGGGAAAGTTATTTAGTGTCCGTCAAAGCACATTTTTTGTTCTGGGTTGAAATACAATTCCCAATTTAGCAATTTCATAATTTAGTGGTTTCTGCTATATCAGAGCTATTTGAAATCTATCCCTAAAAGGGTATATAATATTCAAGGTGCACATAGGGTCATTCAGAATAACTTCACACACACGCTACTGTGCATTTCCAAGTCTAATTCTGTCACTAAATCCATACCGGTCACCCAGCGCCTAAATACTAGGCCTCAAATTTATATCCCGCTAAATCTCTCGTTACCGCTGTACTGTTGTGGCTGGGAAAGTTATTTAGTGTCCGTCAAAGCACATTTTTTGTTCTGGGTTGAAATACAATTCCCAATTTAGCAATTTCATAATTTAGTGGTTTCTGCTATATCAGAGCTATTTGAAATCTATCCCTAAAAGGGTATATAATATTCAAGGTGCACATAGGGTCATTCAGAATAACTTCACACACACGCTACTGTGCATTTCCAAGTCTAATTCTGTCAGCTAAATCCATACCGGTCACCCAGCGCCTAAATACTAGGCCTCAAATTTATATCCCGCTAAATCTCTCGTTACCGCTGTCCTGTTGTGGCTGGGAAAGTTATTTAGTGTCCGTCAAAGCACATTTTTTGTTCTGGGTTGAAATACAATTCCCAATTTAGCAATTTCATAATTTAGTGGTTTCTGCTATATCAGAGCTATTTGAAATCTATCCCTAAAAGGGTATATAATATTCAAGGTGCACATAGGGTCATTCAGAATAACTTCACACACACGCTACTGTGCATTTCCAAGTCTAATTCTGTCACTAAATCCATACCGGTCACCCAGCGCCTAAATACTAGGCCTCAAATTTATATCCCGCTAAATCTCTCGTTACCGCTGTACTGTTGTGGCTGGGAAAGTTATTTAGTGTCCGTCAAAGCACATTTTTTGTTCTGGGTTGAAATACAATTCCCAATTTAGCAATTTCATAATTTAGTGGTTTCTGCTATATCAGAGCTATTTGAAATCTATCCCTAAAAGGGTATATAATATTCAAGGTGCACATAGGGTCATTCAGAATAACTTCACACACACGCTACTGTGCATTTCCAAGTCTAATTCTGTTCAGCTAAATCCATACCGGTCACCCAGCGCCTAAATACTAGGCCTCAAATTTATATCCCGCTAAATCTCTCGTTACCGCTGTCCTGTTGTGGCTGGGAAAGTTATTTAGTGTCCGTCAAAGCACATTTTTTGTTCTGGGTTGAAATACAATTCCCAATTTAGCAATTTCATAATTTAGTGGTTTCTGCTATATCAGAGCTATTTGAAATCTATCCCTAAAAGGGTATATAATATTCAAGGTGCACATAGGGTCATTCAGAATAACTTCACACACACGCTACTGTGCATTTCCAAGTCTAATTCTGTTAGTAAATCCATACCGGTCACCCAGCGCCTAAATACTAGGCCTCAAATTTATATCCCGCTAAATCTCTCGTTACCGCTGTCCTGTTGTGGCTGGGAAAGTTATTTAGTGTCCGTCAAAGCACATTTTTTGTTCTGGGTTGAAATACAATTCCCAATTTAGCAATTTCATAATTTAGTGGTTTCTGCTATATCAGAGCTATTTGAAATCTATCCCTAAAAGGGTATATAATATTCAAGGTGCACATAGGGTCATTCAGAATAACTTCACACACACGCTACTGTGCATTTCCAAGTCTAATTCTGTCACTAAATCCATACCGGTCACCCAGCGCCTAAATACTAGGCCTCAAATTTATATCCCGCTAAATCTCTCGTTACCGCTGTACTGTTGTGGCTGGGAAAGTTATTTAGTGTCCGTCAAAGCACATTTTTTGTTCTGGGTTGAAATACAATTCCCAATTTAGCAATTTCATAATTTAGTGGTTTCTGCTATATCAGAGCTATTTGAAATCTATCCCTAAAAGGGTATATAATATTCAAGGTGCACATAGGGTCATTCAGAATAACTTCACACACACGCTACTGTGCATTTCCAAGTCTAATTCTGTCAGTAAATCCATACCGGTCACCCAGCGCCTAAATACTAGGCCTCAAATTTATATCCCGCTAAATCTCTCGTTACCGCTGTACTGTTGTGGCTGGGAAAGTTATTTAGTGTCCGTCAAAGCACATTTTTTGTTCTGGGTTGAAATACAATTCCCAATTTAGCAATTTCATAATTTAGTGGTTTCTGCTATATCAGAGCTATTTGAAATCTATCCCTAAAAGGGTATATAATATTCAAGGTGCACATAGGGTCATTCAGAATAACTTCACACACACGCTACTGTGCATTTCCAAGTCTAATTCTGTCACTAAATCCATACCGGTCACCCAGCGCCTAAATACTAGGCCTCAAATTTATATCCCGCTAAATCTCTCGTTACCGCTGTCCTGTTGTGGCTGGGAAAGTTATTTAGTGTCCGTCAAAGCACATTTTTTGTTCTGGGTTGAAATACAATTCCCAATTTAGCAATTTCATAATTTAGTGGTTTCTGCTATATCAGAGCTATTTGAAATCTATCCCTAAAAGGGTATATAATATTCAAGGTGCACATAGGGTCATTCAGAATAACTTCACACACACGCTACTGTGCATTTCCAAGTCTAATTCTGTCACTAAATCCATACCGGTCACCCAGCGCCTAAATACTAGGCCTCAAATTTATATCCCGCTAAATCTCTCGTTACCGCTGTACTGTTGTGGCTGGGAAAGTTATTTAGTGTCCGTCAAAGCACATTTTTTGTTCTGGGTTGAAATACAATTCCCAATTTAGCAATTTCATAATTTAGTGGTTTCTGCTATATCAGAGCTATTTGAAATCTATCCCTAAAAGGGTATATAATATTCAAGGTGCACATAGGGTCATTCAGAATAACTTCACACACACGCTACTGTGCATTTCCAAGTCTAATTCTGTCACTAAATCCATACCGGTCACCCAGCGCCTAAATACTAGGCCTCAAATTTATATCCCGCTAAATCTCTCGTTACCGCTGTACTGTTGTGGCTGGGAAAGTTATTTAGTGTCCGTCAAAGCACATTTTTTGTTCTGGGTTGAAATACAATTCCCAATTTAGCAATTTCATAATTTAGTGGTTTCTGCTATATCAGAGCTATTTGAAATCTATCCCTAAAAGGGTATATAATATTCAAGGTGCACATAGGGTCATTCAGAATAACTTCACACACACGCTACTGTGCATTTCCAAGTCTAATTCTGTCAGTAAATCCATACCGGTCACCCAGCGCCTAAATACTAGGCCTCAAATTTATATCCCGCTAAATCTCTCGTTACCGCTGTACTGTTGTGGCTGGGAAAGTTATTTAGTGTCCGTCAAAGCACATTTTTTGTTCTGGGTTGAAATACAATTCCCAATTTAGCAATTTCATAATTTAGTGGTTTCTGCTATATCAGAGCTATTTGAAATCTATCCCTAAAAGGGTATATAATATTCAAGGTGCACATAGGGTCATTCAGAATAACTTCACACACACGCTACTGTGCATTTCCAAGTCTAATTCTGTCACTAAATCCATACCGGTCACCCAGCGCCTAAATACTAGGCCTCAAATTTATATCCCGCTAAATCTCTCGTTACCGCTGTCCTGTTGTGGCTGGGAAAGTTATTTAGTGTCCGTCAAAGCACATTTTTTGTTCTGGGTTGAAATACAATTCCCAATTTAGCAATTTCATAATTTAGTGGTTTCTGCTATATCAGAGCTATTTGAAATCTATCCCTAAAAGGGTATATAATATTCAAGGTGCACATAGGGTCATTCAGAATAACTTCACACACACGCTACTGTGCATTTCCAAGTCTAATTCTGTCACTAAATCCATACCGGTCACCCAGCGCCTAAATACTAGGCCTCAAATTTATATCCCGCTAAATCTCTCGTTACCGCTGTACTGTTGTGGCTGGGAAAGTTATTTAGTGTCCGTCAAAGCACATTTTTTGTTCTGGGTTGAAATACAATTCCCAATTTAGCAATTTCATAATTTAGTGGTTTCTGCTATATCAGAGCTATTTGAAATCTATCCCTAAAAGGGTATATAATATTCAAGGTGCACATAGGGTCATTCAGAATAACTTCACACACACGCTACTGTGCATTTCCAAGTCTAATTCTGTTAGTAAATCCATACCGGTCACCCAGCGCCTAAATACTAGGCCTCAAATTTATATCCCGCTAAATCTCTCGTTACCGCTGTCCTGTTGTGGCTGGGAAAGTTATTTAGTGTCCGTCAAAGCACATTTTTTGTTCTGGGTTGAAATACAATTCCCAATTTAGCAATTTCATAATTTAGTGGTTTCTGCTATATCAGAGCTATTTGAAATCTATCCCTAAAAGGGTATATAATATTCAAGGTGCACATAGGGTCATTCAGAATAACTTCACACACACGCTACTGTGCATTTCCAAGTCTAATTCTGTTAGTAAATCCATACCGGTCACCCAGCGCCTAAATACTAGGCCTCAAATTTATATCCCGCTAAATCTCTCGTTACCGCTGTCCTGTTGTGGCTGGGAAAGTTATTTAGTGTCCGTCAAAGCACATTTTTTGTTCTGGGTTGAAATACAATTCCCAATTTAGCAATTTCATAATTTAGTGGTTTCTGCTATATCAGAGCTATTTGAAATCTATCCCTAAAAGGGTATATAATATTCAAGGTGCACATAGGGTCATTCAGAATAACTTCACACACACGCTACTGTGCATTTCCAAGTCTAATTCTGTCAGCTAAATCCATACCGGTCACCCAGCGCCTAAATACTAGGCCTCAAATTTATATCCCGCTAAATCTCTCGTTACCGCTGTACTGTTGTGGCTGGGAAAGTTATTTAGTGTCCGTCAAAGCACATTTTTTGTTCTGGGTTGAAATACAATTCCCAATTTAGCAATTTCATAATTTAGTGGTTTCTGCTATATCAGAGCTATTTGAAATCTATCCCTAAAAGGGTATATAATATTCAAGGTGCACATAGGGTCATTCAGAATAACTTCACACACACGCTACTGTGCATTTCCAAGTCTAATTCTGTCAGTAAATCCATACCGGTCACCCAGCGCCTAAATACTAGGCCTCAAATTTATATCCCGCTAAATCTCTCGTTACCGCTGTACTGTTGTGGCTGGGCAAGTTATTTAGTGTCCGTCAAAGCACATTTTTTGTTCTGGGTTGAAATACAATTCCCAATTTAGCAATTTCATAATTTAGTGGTTTCTGCTATATCAGAGCTATTTGAAATCTATCCCTAAAAGGGTATATAATATTCAAGGTGCACATAGGGTCATTCAGAATAACTTCACACACACGCTACTGTGCATTTCCAAGTCTAATTCTGTCACTAAATCCATACCGGTCACCCAGCGCCTAAATACTAGGCCTCAAATTTATATCCCGCTAAATCTCTCGTTACCGCTGTCCTGTTGTGGCTGGGAAAGTTATTTAGTGTCCGTCAAAGCACATTTTTTGTTCTGGGTTGAAATACAATTCCCAATTTAGCAATTTCATAATTTAGTGGTTTCTGCTATATCAGAGCTATTTGAAATCTATCCCTAAAAGGGTATATAATATTCAAGGTGCACATAGGGTCATTCAGAATAACTTCACACACACGCTACTGTGCATTTCCAAGTCTAATTCTGTCACTAAATCCATACCGGTCACCCAGCGCCTAAATACTAGGCCTCAAATTTATATCCCGCTAAATCTCTCGTTACCGCTGTACTGTTGTGGCTGGGAAAGTTATTTAGTGTCCGTCAAAGCACATTTTTTGTTCTGGGTTGAAATACAATTCCCAATTTAGCAATTTCATAATTTAGTGGTTTCTGCTATATCAGAGCTATTTGAAATCTATCCCTAAAAGGGTATATAATATTCAAGGTGCACATAGGGTCATTCAGAATAACTTCACACACACGCTACTGTGCATTTCCAAGTCTAATTCTGTCACTAAATCCATACCGGTCACCCAGCGCCTAAATACTAGGCCTCAAATTTATATCCCGCTAAATCTCTCGTTACCGCTGTACTGTTGTGGCTGGGAAAGTTATTTAGTGTCCGTCAAAGCACATTTTTTGTTCTGGGTTGAAATACAATTCCCAATTTAGCAATTTCATAATTTAGTGGTTTCTGCTATATCAGAGCTATTTGAAATCTATCCCTAAAAGGGTATATAATATTCAAGGTGCACATAGGGTCATTCAGAATAACTTCACACACACGCTACTGTGCATTTCCAAGTCTAATTCTGTCAGTAAATCCATACCGGTCACCCAGCGCCTAAATACTAGGCCTCAAATTTATATCCCGCTAAATCTCTCGTTACCGCTGTACTGTTGTGGCTGGGAAAGTTATTTAGTGTCCGTCAAAGCACATTTTTTGTTCTGGGTTGAAATACAATTCCCAATTTAGCAATTTCATAATTTAGTGGTTTCTGCTATATCAGAGCTATTTGAAATCTATCCCTAAAAGGGTATATAATATTCAAGGTGCACATAGGGTCATTCAGAATAACTTCACACACACGCTACTGTGCATTTCCAAGTCTAATTCTGTCACTAAATCCATACCGGTCACCCAGCGCCTAAATACTAGGCCTCAAATTTATATCCCGCTAAATCTCTCGTTACCGCTGTCCTGTTGTGGCTGGGAAAGTTATTTAGTGTCCGTCAAAGCACATTTTTTGTTCTGGGTTGAAATACAATTCCCAATTTAGCAATTTCATAATTTAGTGGTTTCTGCTATATCAGAGCTATTTGAAATCTATCCCTAAAAGGGTATATAATATTCAAGGTGCACATAGGGTCATTCAGAATAACTTCACACACACGCTACTGTGCATTTCCAAGTCTAATTCTGTCACTAAATCCATACCGGTCACCCAGCGCCTAAATACTAGGCCTCAAATTTATATCCCGCTAAATCTCTCGTTACCGCTGTACTGTTGTGGCTGGGAAAGTTATTTAGTGTCCGTCAAAGCACATTTTTTGTTCTGGGTTGAAATACAATTCCCAATTTAGCAATTTCATAATTTAGTGGTTTCTGCTATATCAGAGCTATTTGAAATCTATCCCTAAAAGGGTATATAATATTCAAGGTGCACATAGGGTCATTCAGAATAACTTCACACACACGCTACTGTGCATTTCCAAGTCTAATTCTGTCACTAAATCCATACCGGTCACCCAGCGCCTAAATACTAGGCCTCAAATTTATATCCCGCTAAATCTCTCGTTACCGCTGTACTGTTGTGGCTGGGCAAGTTATTTAGTGTCCGTCAAAGCACATTTTTTGTTCTGGGTTGAAATACAATTCCCAATTTAGCAATTTCATAATTTAGTGGTTTCTGCTATATCAGAGCTATTTGAAATCTATCCCTAAAAGGGTATATAATATTCAAGGTGCACATAGGGTCATTCAGAATAACTTCACACACACGCTACTGTGCATTTCCAAGTCTAATTCTGTCAGTAAATCCATACCGGTCACCCAGCGCCTAAATACTAGGCCTCAAATTTATATCCCGCTAAATCTCTCGTTACCGCTGTACTGTTGTGGCTGGGAAAGTTATTTAGTGTCCGTCAAAGCACATTTTTTGTTCTGGGTTGAAATACAATTCCCAATTTAGCAATTTCATAATTTAGTGGTTTCTGCTATATCAGAGCTATTTGAAATCTATCCCTAAAAGGGTATATAATATTCAAGGTGCACATAGGGTCATTCAGAATAACTTCACACACACGCTACTGTGCATTTCCAAGTCTAATTCTGTCACTAAATCCATACCGGTCACCCAGCGCCTAAATACTAGGCCTCAAATTTATATCCCGCTAAATCTCTCGTTACCGCTGTACTGTTGTGGCTGGGCAAGTTATTTAGTGTCCGTCAAAGCACATTTTTTGTTCTGGGTTGAAATACAATTCCCAATTTAGCAATTTCATAATTTAGTGGTTTCTGCTATATCAGAGCTATTTGAAATCTATCCCTAAAAGGGTATATAATATTCAAGGTGCACATAGGGTCATTCAGAATAACTTCACACACACGCTACTGTGCATTTCCAAGTCTAATTCTGTCAGTAAATCCATACCGGTCACCCAGCGCCTAAATACTAGGCCTCAAATTTATATCCCGCTAAATCTCTCGTTACCGCTGTACTGTTGTGGCTGGGCAAGTTATTTAGTGTCCGTCAAAGCACATTTTTTGTTCTGGGTTGAAATACAATTCCCAATTTAGCAATTTCATAATTTAGTGGTTTCTGCTATATCAGAGCTATTTGAAATCTATCCCTAAAAGGGTATATAATATTCAAGGTGCACATAGGGTCATTCAGAATAACTTCACACACACGCTACTGTGCATTTCCAAGTCTAATTCTGTCACTAAATCCATACCGGTCACCCAGCGCCTAAATACTAGGCCTCAAATTTATATCCCGCTAAATCTCTCGTTACCGCTGTCCTGTTGTGGCTGGGAAAGTTATTTAGTGTCCGTCAAAGCACATTTTTTGTTCTGGGTTGAAATACAATTCCCAATTTAGCAATTTCATAATTTAGTGGTTTCTGCTATATCAGAGCTATTTGAAATCTATCCCTAAAAGGGTATATAATATTCAAGGTGCACATAGGGTCATTCAGAATAACTTCACACACACGCTACTGTGCATTTCCAAGTCTAATTCTGTCACTAAATCCATACCGGTCACCCAGCGCCTAAATACTAGGCCTCAAATTTATATCCCGCTAAATCTCTCGTTACCGCTGTACTGTTGTGGCTGGGAAAGTTATTTAGTGTCCGTCAAAGCACATTTTTTGTTCTGGGTTGAAATACAATTCCCAATTTAGCAATTTCATAATTTAGTGGTTTCTGCTATATCAGAGCTATTTGAAATCTATCCCTAAAAGGGTATATAATATTCAAGGTGCACATAGGGTCATTCAGAATAACTTCACACACACGCTACTGTGCATTTCCAAGTCTAATTCTGTCAGTAAATCCATACCGGTCACCCAGCGCCTAAATACTAGGCCTCAAATTTATATCCCGCTAAATCTCTCGTTACCGCTGTACTGTTGTGGCTGGGCAAGTTATTTAGTGTCCGTCAAAGCACATTTTTTGTTCTGGGTTGAAATACAATTCCCAATTTAGCAATTTCATAATTTAGTGGTTTCTGCTATATCAGAGCTATTTGAAATCTATCCCTAAAAGGGTATATAATATTCAAGGTGCACATAGGGTCATTCAGAATAACTTCACACACACGCTACTGTGCATTTCCAAGTCTAATTCTGTCACTAAATCCATACCGGTCACCCAGCGCCTAAATACTAGGCCTCAAATTTATATCCCGCTAAATCTCTCGTTACCGCTGTCCTGTTGTGGCTGGGAAAGTTATTTAGTGTCCGTCAAAGCACATTTTTTGTTCTGGGTTGAAATACAATTCCCAATTTAGCAATTTCATAATTTAGTGGTTTCTGCTATATCAGAGCTATTTGAAATCTATCCCTAAAAGGGTATATAATATTCAAGGTGCACATAGGGTCATTCAGAATAACTTCACACACACGCTACTGTGCATTTCCAAGTCTAATTCTGTCACTAAATCCATACCGGTCACCCAGCGCCTAAATACTAGGCCTCAAATTTATATCCCGCTAAATCTCTCGTTACCGCTGTACTGTTGTGGCTGGGAAAGTTATTTAGTGTCCGTCAAAGCACATTTTTTGTTCTGGGTTGAAATACAATTCCCAATTTAGCAATTTCATAATTTAGTGGTTTCTGCTATATCAGAGCTATTTGAAATCTATCCCTAAAAGGGTATATAATATTCAAGGTGCACATAGGGTCATTCAGAATAACTTCACACACACGCTACTGTGCATTTCCAAGTCTAATTCTGTCACTAAATCCATACCGGTCACCCAGCGCCTAAATACTAGGCCTCAAATTTATATCCCGCTGAATTTGAATACAATACATTGGGCCAAATAATATTTTTGTTGTTGTGGTGAACCATAACAATGAGGAAAACATCTAGTAAGGGACGCGGACGTGGACATGGTCGTGGTGGTGTTAGTGGACCCTCTGGTGCTGGGAGAGGACGTGGCCGTTCTGCCACATCCACACGTCCTAGTGTACCAACTACCTCAGGTCCCAGTAGCCGCCAGAATTTACAGCGATATATGGTGGGGCCCAATGCCGTTCTAAGGATGGTAAGGCCTGAGCAGGTACAGGCATTAGTCAATTGGGTGGCCGACAGTGGATCCAGCACGTTCACATTATCTCCCACCCAGTCTTCTGCAGAAAGCGCACAGATGGCGCCTGAAAACCAACCCCATCAGTCTGTCACATCACCCCCATGCATACCAGGGAAACTGTCTCAGCCTCAAGTTATGCAGCAGTCTCTTATGCTGTTTGAAGACTCCGCTGGCAGGGTTTCCCAAGGGCATCCACCTAGCCCTTCCCCAGCGGTGAAAGACATAGAATGCACTGACGCACAACCACTTATGTTTCCTGATGATGAGGACATGGGAATACCACCTCAGCATGTCTCTGATGATGACGAAACACAGGTGCCAACTGCTGCGTCTTTCTGCAGTGTGCAGACTGAACAGGAGGTCAGGGATCAAGACTGGGTGGAAGACGATGCAGGGGACGATGAGGTCCTAGACCCCACATGGAATGAAGGTCGTGCCACTGACTTTCACAGTTCGGAGGAAGAGGCAGTGGTGAGACCGAGCCAACAGCGTAGCAAAAGAGGGAGCAGTGGGCAAAAGCAGAACACCCGCCGCCAAGAGACTCCGCCTGCTACTGACCGCCGCCATCTGGGACCGAGCACCCCAAAGGCAGCTTCAAGGAGTTCCCTGGCATGGCACTTCTTCAAACAATGTGCTGACGACAAGACCCGAGTGGTTTGCACGCTGTGCCATCAGAGCCTGAAGCGAGGCATTAACGTTCTGAACCTGAGCACAACCTGCATGACCAGGCACCTGCATGCAAAGCATGAACTGCAGTGGAGTAAACACCTTAAAACCAAGGAAGTCACTCAGGCTCCCCCTGCTACCTCTTCTGCTGCTGCCGCCTCGGCCTCTTCTGCTGCTGCCGCCTCGGCCTCTTCCTCCGCCTCTGGAGGAACGTTGGCACCTGCCGCCCAGCAAACAGGGGATGTACCACCAACACCACCACCACCTCCGTCACCAAGCGTCTCAACCATGTCACACGGCAGCGTTCAGCTCTCCATCTCACAAACATTTGAGAGAAAGCGTAAATTCCCACCTAGCCACCCTCGATCCCTGGCCCTGAATGCCAGCATTTCTAAACTACTGGCCTATGAAATGCTGTCATTTAGGCTGGTGGACACAGACAGCTTCAAACAGCTCATGTCGCTTGCTGTCCCACAGTATGTTGTTCCCAGCCGCCACTACTTCTCCAAGAGAGCCGTGCCTTCCCTGCACAACCAAGTATCCGATAAAATCAAGTGTGCACTGCGCAACGCCATCTGTAGCAAGGTCCACCTAACCACAGATACGTGGACCAGTAAGCACGGCCAGGGACGCTATATCTCCCTAACTGCACACTGGGTAAATGTAGTGGCAGCTGGGCCCCAGGCGGAGAGCTGTTTGGCGCACGTCCTTCCACCGCCAAGGATCGCAGGGCAACATTCTTTGCCTCCTGTTGCCACCTCCTCCTTCTCGGCTTCCTCCTCCTCTTCTTCCACCTGCTCATCCAGTCAGCCACACACCTTCACCACCAACTTCAGCACAGCCCGGGGTAAACGTCAGCAGGCCATTCTGAAACTCATATGTTTGGGGGACAGGCCCCACACCGCACAGGAGTTGTGGCGGGGTATAGAACAACAGACCGACGAGTGGTTGCTGCCGGTGAGCCTCAAGCCCGGCCTGGTGGTGTGTGATAATGGGCGAAATCTCGTTGCAGCTCTGGGACTAGCCAATTTGACGCACATCCCTTGCTTGGCGCATGTGCTGAATTTGGTGGTGCAGAAGTTCATTCACAACTACCCCGACATGTCAGAGCTGCTGCATAAAGTGCGGGCCGTCTGTTCGCGCTTCCGGCGTTCACATCCTGCTGCTGCTCGCCTGTCTGCGCTACAGCGTAACTTCGGCCTTCCCGCTCACCGCCTCATATGCGACGTGCCCACCAGGTGGAACTCCACCTTGCACATGCTGGACAGACTGTGCGAGCAGCAGCAGGCCATAGTGGAGTTTCAGCTGCAGCACGCACGGGTCAGTCGCACTACAGAACAGCACCACTTCACCACCAATGACTGGGCCTCCATGCGAGACCTGTGTGCCCTGTTGCGCTGTTTCGAGTACTCCACCAACATGGCCTAGTGGCGATGACGCCGTTATCAGCGTTACAATACCACTTCTATGTCTCCTTGAGAAAACACTTAGGGCGATGATGGAAGAGGAGGTGGCCCAGGAGGAGGAGGAGGAGGAGGAAGAGGGGTCATTTTTAGCACTTTCAGGCCAGTCTCTTCGAAGTGACTCAGATGGGAGGTTTTTGGCAACAGCAGAGGCCAGGTACAAATGTGGCCAGCCAGGGCCCACTACTGGAGGACGAGGAGGACGAGGATGAGGAGGAGGTGGAGGAGGATGAGGATGAAGCATGGTCACAGCGGGGTGGCACCCAACGCAGCTCGGGTCCATCACTGGTGCGTGGCTGGGGGGAAAGGCAGGACAATGACGATACGCCTCCCACAGAGGACAGCTTGTCCTTACCCCTGGGCAGCCTGGCACACATGAGCGACTACATGCTGCAGTGCCTGCGCAACGACAGCAGAGTTGCCCACATTTTAACCTGTGCGGACTACTGGGTTGCCACCCTGCTGGATCCACGCTACAAAGACAATGTGCCCACCTTACTTCCTGCACTGGAGCGTGATAGGAAGATGCGCGAGTACAAGCGCACGTTGGTAGACGCGCTACTGAGAGCATTCCCAAATGTCACAGGGGAACAAGTGGAAGCCCAAGGCCAAGGCAGAGGAGGAGCAAGAGGTCGCCAAGGCAGCTGTGTCACGGCCAGCTCCTCTGAGGGCAGGGTTAGCATGGCAGAGATGTGGAAAACTTTTGTCAACACGCCACAGCTAACTGCACCACCACCTGATACGCAACGTGTTAGCAGGAGGCAACATTTCACTAACATGGTGGAACAGTACATGTGCACACCCCTCCACGTACTGACTGATGGTTCGGCCCCATTCAACTTCTGGGTCTCTAAATTGTCCACGTGGCCAGAGCTAGCCTTTTATGCCTTGGAGGTGCTGGCCTGCCCGGCGGCCAGCGTTTTGTCTGAACGTGTATTCAGCACGGCAGGGGGCGTCATTACAGACAATCGCAGCCGCCTGTCTACAGCCAATGTGGACAAGCTGACGTTCATAAAAATGAACCAGGCATGGATCCCACAGGATCTGTCCGTCCCTTGTCCAGATTAGACATTAACTACCTCCCCTTAACCATATATTATTGGACTCCAGGGCACTTCCTCATTCAATCCTATTTTTATTTTCATTTTACCATTATATTGCGAGGCTACCCAAAGTTGAATGAACCTCTCCTCTGTCTGGGTGCCGGGGCCTAAATATATGCCAATGGACTGTTCCAATGTTGGGTGACGTGAAGCCTGATTCTCTGCTATGACATGCAGACTGATTCTCTGCTGACATGAAGCCAGATCCTCTGTTACGGGATCTCTCTTCTCTGCCTGGGTGCTGGGCCTAAATATGTGCCAATGGACTGTTGCAGTGGTGGCTGACGTGAAGCCTCATTCTCTGCTATGACATGCAGACTAATTCTCTGCTGACATGAAGCCAGATTGTCTGTTACGGGACCTCTCTCCTCTGCCTGGGTGCTGGGCCTAAATTTATGACAATGGACTGTTGCAGTGGTGGGTGACGTGAAGCCTGATTCTCTGCTATGACATGCAGACTGATTCTCTGCTGACATGAAGCCAGATTGTCTGTTACGGGACCTCTCTCCTCTGCCTGGGTGCTGGGCCTAAATATATGACAATGGACTGTTGCACTGGTGGCTGACGTGAAGCCTCATTCTCTGCTATGACATGCAGACTAATTCTCTGCTGACATGAAGCCAGATCCTCTGTTACGGGACCTCTCTCCTCTGCCTGTGTGCTGGGCCTAAATATATGCCAATGGACTGTTGCGCTGGTGGCTGACGTGAAGCCTGATTCTCTGCTATGATATGAAGACTGATTCTCTGCTGACATGAAGCCAGATTGTCTGTTACGGGACCTCTCTCCTCTGCCTGGGTGCTGGGCCTAAATTTATGACAATGGACTGTTGCAGTGGTGGGTGACGTGAAGCCTGATTCTCTGCTATGACATGAAGACTGATTCTCTGCTGACATGAAGCCAGATCCTCTGTTACGGGACCTCTCTCCTCTGCCTATGTGCTGAACCTAAATATATGCCAATGGACTGTTACACTGGTTGCTGACGTGAAGCCTGATTCTCTGCTATGATATGAAGACTGATTCTCTGCTGACATGAAGCCAGATTGTCTGTTACGGGACCTCTCTCCTCTGCCTGGGTGCTGGGCCTAAATATATGCCAATGGACTGTTGCAGTGGTGGCTGACGTGAAGCCTCATTCTCTGCTATGACATGCAGACTAATTCTCTGCTGACATGAAGCCAGATTGTCTGTTACGGGACCTCTCTCCTCTGCCTGGGTGCTGGGCCTAAATTTATGACAATGGACTGTTGCAGTGGTGGGTGACGTGAAGCCTGATTCTCTGCTATGACATGGAGACTGATTCTCTGCTGACATGAAGCCAGATTGTCTGTTACGGGACCTCTCTCCTCTGCCTGGGTGCTGGGCCTAAATATATGCCAATGGACTGTTGCAGTGGTGGCTGACGTGAAGCCTCATTCTCTGCTATGACATGCAGACTAATTCTCTGCTGACATGAAGCCAGATTGTCTGTTACGGGACCTCTCTCCTCTGCCTGGGTGATGGGCCTAAATATATGCCAATGGACTGTTGCACTGGTGGCTGACGTGAAGCCTGATTCTCTGCTATGATATGAAGACTGATTCTCTGCTGACATTAAGCCAGATTGTCTGTTACGGGACCTCTCTCCTCTGCCTGGGTGCTGGGCCTAAATATATGCCAATGGACTGTTGCAGTGGTGGCTGACGTGAAGCCTCATTCTCTGCTATGACATGCAGACTAATTCTCTGCTGACATGAAGCCAGATTGTCTGTTACGGGACCTCTCTCCTCTGCCTGGGTGCTGGGCCTAAATTTATGAAAATGGACTGTTGCAGTGGTGGGTGACGTGAAGCCTGATTCTCTGCTATGACATGCAAACTGATTCTCTGCTGACATGAAGCCAGATTGTCTGTTACGGGACCTCTCTCCTCTGCCTGGGTGCTGGGCCTAAATATATGCCAATGGACTGTTGCAGTGGTGGCTGACGTGAAGCCTCATTCTCTGCTATGACATGCAGACTAATTCTCTGCTGACATGAAGCCAGATCCTCTGTTACGGGACCTCTCTCCTCTGCCTGTGTGCTGGGCCTAAATATATGCCAATGGACTGTTGCACTGGTGGCTGACGTGAAGCCTGATTCTCTGCTATGATATAAAGACTAATTCTCTGCTGACATGAAGCCAGATCTTCTGTTACGGGACCTCTCTCCTCTGCCTGGGTGCTGGGCCTAAATTTATGACAATGGACTGTTGCAGTGGTGGGTGACGTGAAGCCTGATTCTCTGCTATGACATGAAGACTGATTCTCTGCTGACATGAAGCCAGATTGTCTGTTACGGGACCTCTCTCCTCTGCCTGGGTGCTGGGCCTAAATATATGCCAATGGACTGTTGCAGTGGTGGCTGACGTGAAGCCTCATTCTCTGCTATGACATGCAGACTAATTCTCTGCTGACATGAAGCCAGATTGTCTGTTACGGGACCTCTCTCCTCTGCCTGGGTGCTGGGCCTAAATTTATGACAATGGACTGTTGCAGTGGTGGGTGACGTGAAGCCTGATTCTCTGCTATGATATGAAGACTGATTCTCTGCTGACATGAAGCCAGATTGTCTGTTACGGGACCTCTCTCCTCTGCCTGGGTGCTGGGCCTAAATATATGCCAATGGACTGTTGCAGTGGTGGCTGACGTGAAGCCTCATTCTCTGCTATGACATGCAGACTAATTCTCTGCTGACATGAAGCCAGATTGTCTGTTACGGGACCTCTCTCCTCTGCCTGGGTGTTGGGCCTAAATTTATGACAATGGACTGTTGCAGTGGTGGGTGACGTGAAGCCTGATTCTCTGCTATGACATGCAGACTGATTCTCTGCTGACATGAAGCCAGATTGTCTGTTACGGGACCTCTCTCCTCTGCCTGAGTGCTGGGCCTAAATATATGCCAATGGACTGTTGCAGTGGTGGCTGACGTGAAGCCTCATTCTCTGCTATGACATGCAGACTAATTCTCTGCTGACATGAAGCCAGATCCTCTGTTACGGGACCTCTCTCCTCTGCCTGTGTGCTGGGCCTAAATATATGCCAATGGACTGTTGCACTGGTGGCTGACGTGAAGCCTGATTCTCTGCTATGATATGAAGACTGATTCTCTGCTGACATGAAGCCAGATTGTCTGTTACGGGACCTCTCTCCTCTGCCTGAGTGCTGGGCCTAAATATATGCCAATGGACTGTTGCAGTGGTGGCTGACGTGAAGCCTCATTCTCTGCTATGACATGCAGACTAATTCTCTGCTGACATGAAGCCAGATCCTCTGTTACGGGACCTCTCTCCTCTGCCTGGGTGCTGGGCCTAAATATATGCCAATGGACTGTTGCAGTGGTGGCTGACGTGAAGCCTCATTCTCTGCTATGACATGCAGACTAATTCTCTGCTGACATGAAGCCAGATCCTCTGTTACGGGACCTCTCTCCTCTGCCTGGGTGCTGGGCCTAAATTTATGACAATGGACTGTTGCAGTGGTGGGTGACGTGAAGCCTGATTCTCTGCTATGATATGAAGACTGATTCTCTGCTGACATTAAGCCAGATTGTCTGTTACGGGACCTCTCTCCTCTGCCTGGGTGCTGGGCCTAAATATATGCCAATGGACTGTTGCAGTGGTGGCTGACGTGAAGCCTCATTCTCTGCTATGACATGCAGACTAATTCTCTGCTGACATGAAGCCAGATTGTCTGTTACGGGACCTCTCTCCTCTGCCTGGGTGCTGGGCCTAAATTTATGAAAATGGACTGTTGCAGTGGTGGGTGACGTGAAGCCTGATTCTCTGCTATGACATGCAGACTGATTCTCTGCTGACATGAAGCCAGATTGTCTGTTACGGGACCTCTCTCCTCTGCCTGGGTGCTGGGCCTAAATATATGCCAATGGACTGTTGCAGTGGTGGCTGACGTGAAGCCTCATTCTCTGCTATGACATGCAGACTAATTCTCTGCTGACATGAAGCCAGATTGTCTGTTACTGGACCTCTCTCCTCTGCCTGGGTGCTGGGCCTAAATTTTTGACAATGGACTGTTGCAGTGGTGGGTGACGTGAAGCCTGATTCTCTGCTATGACATGCAGACTGATTCTCTGCTGACATAAAGCCAGATTGTCTGTTACGGGACCTCTCTCCTCTGCCTGGGTGCTGGGCCTAAATATATGCCAATGGACTGTTGCAGTGGTGGCTGACGTGAAGCCTCATTCTCTGCTATGACATGCAGACTAATTCTCTGCTGACATGAAGCCAGATTGTCTATTACTGGACCTCTCTCCTCTGCCTGGGTGCTGGGCCTAAATTTATGACAATGGACTGTTGCAGTGGTGGGTGACGTGAAGCCTGATTCTCTGCTATGACATGCAGACTGATTCTCTGCTGACATGAAGCCAGATTGTCTGTTACGGGACCTCTCTCCTCTGCCTGGGTGCTGGGCCTAAATATATGCCAATGGACTGTTGCAGTGGTGGCTGTCGTGAAGCCTCATTCTCTGCTATGACATGCAGACTAATTCTCTGCTGACATGAAGCCAGATCCTCTGTTACGGGACCTCTCTCCTCTGCCTGTGTGCTGGGCCTAAATATATGCCAATGGACTGTTGCACTGGTGGCTGACGTGAAGCCTGATTCTCTGCTATGATATGAAGACTGATTCTCTGCTGACATGAAGCCAGATTGTCTGTTACGGGACCTCTCTCCTCTGCCTGGGTGCTGGGCCTAAATATATGCCAATGGACTGTTGCAGTGGTGGCTGACGTGAAGCCTCATTCTCTGCTATGACATGCAGACTAATTCTCTGCTGACATGAAGCCAGATCCTCTGTTACGGGACCTCTCTCCTCTGCCTGGGTGCTGGGCCTAAATTTATGAAAATGGACTGTTGCAGTGGTGGGTGACGTGAAGCCTGATTCTCTGCTATGATATGAAGACTGATTCTCTGCTGACATGAAGCCAGATTGTCTGTTACGGGACCTCTCTCCTCTGCCTGGGTGCTGGGCCTAAATTTATGAAAATGGACTGTTGCATTGGTGGGTGACGTGAAGCCTGATTCTCTGCTATGATATGAAGACTGATACTCTGCTGACATGAAGCCAGATTCTCTGTTACGGGACCTCTCTCCTCTGCCTGGGTGCCGGGGCCTAAATATCTGAGAATGGACTGTTCCAGTGGTGGGTGACGTGAAGCCGGATTCTCTGCTATGGAACCTCTCTCCAATTGATTTTGGTTAATTTTTATTTATTTAATTTTTATTTTAATTCATTTCCCTATCCACATTTGTTTGCAGGGGATTTACCTACATGTTGCTGCCTTTTGCAGCCCTCCAGCCCTTTCCTGGGCTGTTTTACAGCCGTTTTAGTGCCGAAAAGTTAGGGTCCCCATTGACTTCAATGGGGTTCGGGTTCGGGACGAAGTTCGGATCGGGTTCGGATCCCGAACCCGAACATTTCCGGGAAGTTCGGCCGAACTTCTTGAACCCGAACATCCAGGTGTTCGCTCAACTCTACAAAAGAACCATTACTCTGAAATATTCTTCAGAAATCTGTCTAAATCTGTGTTAGTGAGCACTTCTCTTTCGCCGAGATAATCCATCCCACCTCACAGGTGTGACATTTCAAGGTGCTAATTAGACAGCATTAATATTGCACAGGTGTGCCTTAAACTGCCTACAATTAAAGGCCACTCTGAAATATGCTGTTTGATTACACAGCACAATGCCACAGATGTCGCAACGTTTGAGGGAGCGTGCAATTGGCATGCTGACTGCAGGAATGTCTTCCAGAGCTGTTGACCGTGCAATGAATGTTCATTTCTCTACCATAAGCTGTCTCCAAAGGTGTTTCAGAGAATTTGGTAGTACATCCACCAGCCCAGGACCTCCACATCCAGAACGTTCACCTCCGTGATCGTCTGAGACCAGCCACCCACCCAGACAGCTGCAGCATCAATCGGTTTGCATAACCAAATAATTTTTGAACAAACTGTCAGAAACCGTCTCAGGGAAGCTCATCTGCATGCTCGTCCTCCTCATTGGTGTCTGTACCTGACTGCATTTTGTCATCGTAACCGATTTAAGTGGGCAAATGCTCACATTCAATGGCATCTGGCATGTTGGAGAGGCGTTCTGTTCATGGATGAGTCCCGGTTTTTACTGTTCAGGGAAGATGGTAGACAGCGTGTGTGGCATCGTGTGGGTGAGCGGTTTGCTGACGTCAACGTTGTGGATCGAGTGGCCCATGGTGGTGTTGGGGTTATGGTATGGGCAGGCGTATGTTATGGACAACAAACACAGGTGCATTTTATTGATGGCATTTTGAATTGTACAGAGATACCGTTACGAGATCCTGAGGCCTATTGTTATGTCATTCATCCACGACCAACACCTTATGTTGCAGCATGATAATGCACAGCCCTATATTGCAAGAATCTGTACACAATTCCTGGAAGCTGAAAACATCCCAGTTCTTGCATGGCCAGCATACTGACCGGACATGTCACCCATTGCGCATGTTTGGGATGCTCTGGGTCGGCGTATACGACAGCGTGTTCCAGTTCTTGCCAATATACTGCAACTTCGCACAGCTATTGAAGAGGAGTGGATCTACATTCCACAGGCCACAATCAGCAACCTGATCAACTCTATGTGATAGAGATGTGTTGCACTGCGTGAGGCAAATGGTGGCCACATCAGATACTGACTGGTTTTCTGACCCTCCCCCAGTAAGGCAAAACTGTGCACATTTTCAGAGTGTCTTTTTATTGCTGGCAGTCTAAGACACTCCTGGGCAATATTGATGCTGTCTAAACATCATCTTGATATGCCACACCTGTGAGCTGGAATAGATTATCTCGGCAAAGGAGAAGTGCTCACGAACACAGATTTAGACAGATTTGTGAATAATATTTGAGAGCAATGGGTTTTTGTGTATGTAGAAAATGTTTCAGATCTTTGAGTTCAGCTCATGCAAAATGGGAGCAAAAGCAAAAGTGTTGCGTTTATATTTTTGTTCACTGTATAACTATATCTACTGTATATATATATATATATATATATATATATATATATATAATATATATGTACCACTCATTCTATTCTGGACTATTTAGCTTATTGTGTGTCCTCCAATGACCAGTGTAAAAATTGAAATATTTCACACATTGTTATTTAAAAAAAAAATCTGATAAAAAATTTCATTTTCTGATGACGTGATTTGTTTTTGTTCCATTTTGTTTGAATCAAGCCTGATTTCTTTCCATTTCACTTGTATTAAAATGTAATCAGCCTCAGTGCTGTAGTGTTTTTGAAATACATTATAAAGCAATAAAGCACATAAATGTGTCCTGAGCCTTGAAACAAATGTCTTTAAAGAATATTATTATTATTATTTTACTTTGAGTAATGGCTAATCATTGTATAAATGAAACATTCTGCAGCTTTCTAATATTCTTTGCATTTCAGTTAGGCTACTTTCGCACAATGTTTGGTCAGTTTTTCATCAGTGATTTCCATCAATGATTTTGAGCCAAAAGCAGGTACATGTCAAAAACAAAAATCACTGATCAAACTCTGACTGTGTGAAAGCGGTTTTAACATGTTCAAGCTGCTGTGAAACAATAACAACATTCTTTTTTATTTACAGACTGAAAGTCTATCCTGCTTATATCCATCTAACACAGATGTATGGCTTGTTACAGGGTGTCTGCTCTTGTTACGAGCAGTGTAGCTGTGCCAGCCTGGATCACAGCAGGATTTTGGCCCTTGGAAGTAAACAAGAAGTTTCCATTTGCTGAAAGCAGGCAGCAGTCTTGTAATGGTGAGGGGTTGATAAGTGGGTTAGAAAAATTGGGAATTTTACAATATGCAATGAATAAGCTTTATCTGCATAAACCCTACAAACAGGTATTTTTGGCCCTCGGGACCAGACACAGTCTAGCAGTTTTTAGTATGTGTACTTAAAGGAAACGCAGTGGAAGCATAAGACACCATACATTGTGTAGTTTCCAGCACCAGCGTCCTGCAGCTATGCTTGAATGAATCGTATCTGCAGTACCCTGGCATGGCCACTATGCGGTGTATGGAGCTGTCTGCTTCCAGCTCCAGTTACTGTATGGTTTCTGGCACCGATGTCTGCCTTAAAGGGGTTATCCAACCCCTATAATGCTCCCCAAAATGCCCGGGCACCTCATACAGGTTATACTTGCCCTGCTCCCCAGCACCCACGTCGCTCCTGATGCCCGCTGTTGCATTTCGGGTGACGCTAGGGAGGCTCGTCCCCATTACGGCCTGCTATAGGTTGCCCCCACCACGCGCAGATTTTTTCATTGGTGGGGTGATACGTGTAATACCACACTCTTTAAGCTTATAGTTTGAACAATCAGTATAAATAGTATGAATTTAAAATTCTAGCTAATTTTGCTGGTAATCATGTTACCCAAAAATAGTTATTAGTTAATGGTTTATTTGTGTCCATCATGGTCTACTCTCTATTTTGATATATTGCATGTTTATTTTAGGCAAACTCTGATAGGACTAGAGGTATGACAATGACTGGTGGGTGGCAGATATGTGTATTATTATTAAATTTTTTATTGTCTGTCTCTCAAAGGTTAGAAAATACCCTTTGCAGACTTTTATATTTTACTTATATTTATACACTATATTGTACTTAAACTGTGCTCAAGCAAAAGCCTTGCTTACACCATACATATACAGTGCTTCATGTAGACAACCTCTTTAAGGCGGCTTTCACATTAGCGGTTTTTGCGGATCCATCATGGGGGACGGATCCGTTTTCTATTGTGTCAGAGAAAACAGATCCGTCCCCATTGACTTACATTGTGTGCCAGGACAGATCCGTTTGGCTCTGCTTCGTCAGGCAGACAGCAGGCTGCAGGCAGCGTTTTGATGTCTGCCACCTGAGCGGAAGGGTGACTGAACGGAGGCAAACTGATGCATTCTGAGCGGATCCTTTTCCATTCAGAATGCATTAGGGCAAAACTGATCCGTTTTGGACCGCTTCTGAGAGCCCATGACGGATATCCGAAACGGAAAGCCAAAAAGTTAGTATGAAAGTAGCCTAACTCTTCCCTGAAAGCAACATGCAACATATTTATCAATAGAAAAGTAGCGGAAAATATTTGATATATGAGCTGCAGTTATTGTGCTGAAGAAGCTGCTCTTTGGCATTGTGTTATGCTTAGTGCAGGGCCTTTGGGGCAGGACATTAAGAATTCATTTGGTGTTCTTTGAATCATTGATTTATGCACAACCCTTTAAACCCTGCACTAGGCATTGTACAGTGTTTTGCCTGAAATGATCTTTTTTTAACTTTAGTAACACTCCAGACAACACTGATCCACCTTGCTATATCTAAAAAAAAAAAATAGGAATTCTTTCTTTGTGTTCTTTAAATCCTCCTGCCATCCTCCGGCCCTTCAGGTTCTGCACTAGGTTTAAGGACACTCACTGACAAAAACAATGCACCGCGACCCAGATAGAAATGTTGGATCTGCAAAACTCAGCATGCATTTATGTCTCAGGCAGATATGTAAATGATTACAGGTGTGATCTAATTAGACACTGGTCCTTGCCACCAGAGAGCGTAAAAGTAATAAAGGCTCTCAGAGGCTGCTTTTAGGTAGTGTACCTCTTGGTAAGAGATTGTTCACTGCTAGACATGCATCTTCTATAATGGGTTAGAAGATGTTTGCCCAGTTGACAGACTTTGAAAGAAAGTAAAACATTTGACCGAGAGAAGCAGGGTGGTCATTTTGATTAATTGCTCACCATCTATGCTGTTCTAACCTAGCTGTTAGTAGGTGTTGGAAGCAATGGTTAGGTGAGGCACACATGACAAATAGCCCAGACAGAGCAACAATAGAGAGCATTTTGTGATCTGCTGAAAAGCACAATCAGCTACCACAGTTTCATTGTCCACCATCCAGACACAGGTTGCACCTTCATTACATACCCCTGTCACAACGACCATTACTTGTCCTAATGACAGCAAGCTGGAATTTTTCAGCGGCGCCCTTACAGGAGAGGTAAGTATTTTATTTCACTAGTGCTAGGGACATGGCTAGGAGGCGGCGATGGTGGCACCGGGGGGCAGCCAGTGGCACTAGAAGCAAATCTGGTGGCACTAGGAGACAGCTAATGGCACTGGGGGCAAGTGGGTAGCACTGGGGGGCAAGTTGGTGGCACTGGGGGGCAAGTTGGTGGCACTGGGGGGCAAGTTGGTGGCACTGGGGGGCAAGCTGATGGCACTGGGGAGGAAGCTGGTGGCACTAAGTGGGGTAAATTTGAGGCAATGGTGGGCAGCTGGTGGCACTGAGGGGACAGCTGGTGGAACTGGGGGGAAGCTGATGGCACAGTGGGGGCGATGAGTTTTTATAAAGAAAAACATTCTTTAAATTAGTTTTTTGTTATTAGAGTACTCGATTAACCGTTGGATTAATCGATAAAATACTCAATTACTAAAATAGTCGATAGCTGTAGCCCTACTCTCCCACACACAATAAAGGTCTCCTAGGAGTGTCTCATCCATATTGCAATACTTTCTTGGCCAGCCTGGTCATTAGATTTATTGGCAATCAGTAATTTATGGGATCAGCTGGGACACCAGCGTATTATTTATTATTAAATACTGTACATATGAAAAGAGGTATACATACATAATATAAAACAAATACAATAAGCATGAACAAGATGGGTTACAAACTGGTATAGATGGAAAGTGGGACCTGCCCACGAGGGCTCATAATTAGAGTTGAGCGAACACCTGGATGTTCGGGTTCGAGAAGTTCGGCCGAACTTCCCGAAAATGTTCGGGTTCGGGATCCGAACCCGATCCGAACTTCATCCCGAACCCGAACCCCACTGAAGTCAATGGGGACCCGAACTTTTCGGCACTAAAACGGCTGTAAAACAGCCCAGCAAAGGGCTAGAGGGCTGCAAAAGGCAGCAACATGTAGGTAAATCCCCTGCAAACAAATGTGGATAGGGAAATGAATAAAAAAAAAAATTAAATAAATAAAAATTAACCAAAATCAATTGGAGAGAGGTCCCATAGCAGAGAATCTGGCTTCCTGTCACCCACCACTGGAACAGTCCATTCTCAGATATTTAGGCCCCGGCACCCAGGCAGAGGAGAGAGGTCCCGTAACAGAGAATCTGGCTTCATGTCAGCAGAGAATCAGTCTTCATGTCATAGCAGAGAATCAGGCTTCACGTCACCCACCACTGCAACAGTCCATTTTCATAAATTTAGGCCCAGCACCCAGGCAGAGGAGAGAGGTCCCGTAACAGACAATCTGGCTTCATGTCAGCAGAGAATTAGTCTGCATGTCATAGCAGAGAATGAGGCTTCACGTCAGCCACCAATGCAACAGTCCATTGTCAGACATTTAGGCCCAGCACCCAGGCAGAGGAGAGAGGTCCCGTAACAGAGGATCTGGCTTCATGTCAGCAGAGAATCAGTCTTCATGTCATAGCAGAGAATCAGGCTTCACGTCACCCACCACTGTAAGAGTCCATTTTCATAAATTTAGGCCCAGCACCCAGGCAGAGGAGAGAGGTCCCGTAACAGACAATCTGGCTTCATGTCAGCAGAGAATCAGTCTTCATGTCATAGCAGAGAATCAGGCTTCACGTCACCCACCACTGCAACAGTCCATTTTCATAAATTTAGGCCCAGCACCCAGGCAGAGGAGAGAGGTCCCGTAACAGACAATCTGGCTTCATGTCAGCAGAGAATTAGTCTGCATGTCATAGCAGAGAATCAGGCTTCACGTCAGCCACCAATGCAACAGTCCATTGTCAGATATTTAGGCCCAGCACCCAGGCAGAGGAGAGAGGTCCCGTAACAGAGGATCTGGCTTCATGTCAGCAGAGAATCAGTCTTCATATCATAGCAGAGAATCAGGCTTCACGTCACCCACCACTGCAACAGTCCATTTTCATAAATTTAGGCCCAGCACCCAGGCAGAGGAGAGAGGTCCCGTAACAGACAATCTGGCTTCATGTCAGCAGAGAATCAGTCTTCATGTCATAGCAGAGAATCAGGCTTCACGTCACCCACCACTGTAAGAGTCCATTTTCATAAATTTAGGCCCAGCACCCAGGCAGAGGAGAGAGGTCCCGTAACAGACAATCTGGCTTCATGTCAGCAGAGAATTAGTCTGCATGTCATAGCAGAGAATGAGGCTTCACGTCAGCCACCAATGCAACAGTCCATTGTCAGATATTTAGGCCCAGCACCCAGGCAGAGGAGAGAGGTCCCGTAACAGAGGATCTGGCTTCATGTCAGCAGAGAATCAGTCTTCATATCATAGCAGAGAATCAGGCTTCACGTCACCCACCACTGCAACAGTCCATTTTCATAAATATAGGCCCAGCACCCAGGCAGAGGAGAGAGGTCCCGTAACAGACAATCTGGCTTCATGTCAGCAGAGAATTAGTCTGCATGTCATAGCAGAGAATGAGGCTTCACGTCAGCCACCAGTGCAACAGTCCATTGGCATATATTTAGGCCCAGCACACAGGCAGAGGAGAGAGGTCCCGTAACAGAGGATCTGGCTTCATGTCAGCAGAGAATCAGTCTGCATGTCATAGCAGAAAATCAGGCTTCACGTCAGCCACCACTGTAAGAGTCCATTTTCATAAATTTAGGCCAAGCACCCAGGCAGAGGAGAGAGGTCCCGTAACAGACAATCTGGCTTCATGTCAGCAGAGAATTAGTCTGCATTTCATAGCAGAGAATGAGGCTTCACGTCAGCCACCAATGCAACAGTCCATTGTCAGATATTTAGGCCCAGCACCCAGGCAGAGGAGAGAGGTCCCGTAACAGAGGATCTGGCTTCATGTCAGCAGAGAATCAGTCTTCATATCATAGCAGAGAATCAGGCTTCACGTCACCCACCACTGCAACAGTCCATTTTCATAAATTTAGGCCCAGCACCCAGGCAGAGGAGAGAGGTCCCGTAACAGACAATCTGGCTTCATGTCAGCAGAGAATCAGTCTTCATGTCATAGCAGAGAATCAGGCTTCACGTCACCCACCACTGCAACAGTCCATTTTCATAAATTTAGGCCCAGCACCCAGGCAGAGGAGAGAGGTCCCGTAACAGACAATCTGGCTTCATGTCAGCAGAGAATCAGTCTTCATGTCATAGCAGAGAATCAGGCTTCACGTCACCCACCACTGCAACAGTCCATTTTCATAAATTTAGGCCCAGCACCCAGGCAGAGGAGAGAGGTCCCGTAACAGACAATCTGGCTTCATGTCAGCAGAGAATCAGTCTTCATGTCATAGCAGAGAATCAGGCTTCACGTCACCCACCACTGCAACAGTCCATTTTCATAAATTTAGGCCCAGCACCCAGGCAGAGGAGAGAGGTCCCGTAACAGACAATCTGGCTTCATGTCAGCAGAGAATTAGTCTGCATGTCATAGCAGAGAATGAGGCTTCACGTCAGCCACCACTGCAACAGTCCATTGGCATATATTTAGGCCCAGCACACAGGCAGAGGAGAGAGGTCCCGTAACAGAGGATCTGGCTTCATGTCAGCAGAGAATCAAATCACTGTCGTTTGGAACGCTACATTTCTGTTAAAACTGTTACTTTATTAATCAGAAAAACAAAAGGGAAGGGGGACTAACCTATATTAAAATTCTAGGACACCATCCATTCAGTATAGGGTCGATATGAGGACCTATAAGCCGCATACACGGTAAATGCAGCTGCGGATGGGGTCACTAGAAATGCCGCAGGCTAGTGCTATACTGCAAGTGAAAGCAGAGGGCCATGGGGCCATGCTAATTGATTCCACAGAAGTAAGCACTAAGGTGCGGTCAGTGTGCTCTGAATCACTACCAGCTCATGGATCCCTCGACTAAAGTTATGGATAGACTAATCCAGTGATAAACATCTGCCTGCAGAAGCCGATCTCAATTGAATCCATCCGTTCATGTGAAACGGATGTCTAAGAATCGGCCCTGCAGACACGAATCACTGGATCTAAGCTAAGCTGGGTGAAACAGACAGATCTGGATTGCTGTTGCTCATCTAACTGCAGAGGGCTGAGAACCGCAGACCTCAACTGCAGTGTGAGCGCAAAGCAGGTACATATGAACATTGATTTATCCCCACACCACACTCGACGCGTTTCGCCATAAGGCTCGTCAGGAGCGTGTATCTGTGGTTAACAGGATAAATATTCAAAGCTGCTGAGCCTCCATTACAGAGGCTGCAGCTGTAAGTACGAGGTGGCCGAACGCGGCCGCTCAGGTGCACAGAATATGAGGAGAGTCCTCCTCCCCTCAACTGAGCCCCGCCTGCAGAACGGCCAATGAGGATGCAGGAGGCGCGGCATCGCCGCATCATCCATCCCGCCCCCATTGTGCCGCCCCCTCGATGAGACCGGCCCAGATGAATGTAATAACATTGTACATTAAAGTAAGAGTAGATATATACGGCGACTTACTACCCTGGCAACGTTTGTATAGCTCCGATCGGGACAGGGATCATGAAGTGGTATGAACTACATTGTATTTTATTTAATTTTATTTATTTTGTTTAATTAATTGAGGACATCAATCGGTAGTGGTGGAGACAATACAGGAGGGTCAAGAAAGACCCAGCAGCATTTTTACTAGATGGCAATACTGTGATCAGGCTGATTTTAAGGGGGCAGTGTATGGTATGATGTGGTATAAGTAATCCACAACCAATAATTACACTATCACACCCCTGGTATCTCCTAGCCCCCTCAATTGCCTAGGTGATCTAATGACATAAAGTCATTAGTAGTCCATGCCGCTGGGACACACGGATCGTGGGCAGTATGTCATCACCCCTAATGTTCCCCCGTTGCACCTCAGCTCCAGGGATCTAGAGAAAACACACAAAGGAATTATACTCATTTAGTCCCTGGGGCTGGAGCGCACATAGGCGGTAAATCCACTGTGTCTCTTTTTGCAATAACCGCCTATCAAAGTCGCCTCCTCTTGGCGATCTTCTGACCACCTCCACAGCCTGAAATTTGATGACATCCACAGCAGAGAATCAGTCTGCATGTCATAGCAGAAAATCAGGCTTCACGTCAGCCACCACTGCAACAGTCCATTGTCAGATATTTAGGCCCAGCACCCAGGCAGAGGAGAGAGTTCCCGTAACAGAGGATCTGTCTTCATGTCAGCAGAGAATTAGTCTGCATGTCATAGCAGAGAATCAGGCTTCACGTCACCCAACTTTGGAACAGTCCATTGGCATATATTTAGGCCCCGGCACCCAGACAGAGGAGAGGTTCATTCAACTTTGGGTAGCCTTGCAATATAATGGTAAAATGAAAATAAAAATAGGATTGAATGAGGAAGTGCCCTGGAGTCCAATAATATATGGTTAAGGGGAGGTAGTTAATGTCTAATCTGGACAAGGGACGGACAGGCCCTGTGGGATCCATGCCTGGTTCATTTTTATGAACGTCAGCTTGTCCACATTGGCTGTAGACAGGCGGCTGCGTTTGTCTGTAATGACGCCCCCTGCCGTGCTGAATACACGTTCAGACAAAACGCTGGCCGCCGGGCAGGCCAGCACCTCCAAGGCATAAAAGGCTAGCTCTGGCCACGTGGACAATTTAGAGACCCAGAAGTTGAATGGGGCCCGAACCATCAGTCAGTACGTGGAGGGGTGTGCACACGTACTGTTCCACCATGTTAGTGAAATGTTGCCTCCTGCTAACACGTTGCGTATCAGGTGGTGGTGCAGTTAGCTGTGGCATGTTGACAAAAGTTTTCCACATCTCTGCCATGCTAACCCTGCCCTCAGAGGAGCTGGCCGTGACACAGCTGCCTTGGCGACCTCTTGCTCCTCCTCTGCCTTGGCCTTGGGCTTCCACTTGTTCCCCTGTGACATTTGGGAATGCTCTCAGTAGCGCGTCTACCAACGTGCGCTTGTACTCGCGCATCTTCCTATCACGCTCCAGTGCAGGAAGTAAGGTGGGCACATTGTCTTTGTAGTGTGGATCCAGCAGGGTGGCAACCCAGTAGTCCGCACAGGTTAAAATGTGGGCAACTCTGCTGTCGTTGCGCAGGCACTGCAGCATGTAGTCGCTCATGTGTGCCAGGCTGCCCAGGGGTAAGGACAAGCTGTCCTCTGTGGGAGGCGTATCGTCATTGTCCTGCCTTTCCCCCTAGCCACGCACCAGTGATGGACCCGAGCTGCGTTGGGTGCCACCCCGCTGTGACCATGCTTCATCCTCATCCTCCTCCACCTCCTCCTCATCCTCGTCCTCCTCGTCCTCCAGTAGTGGGCCCTGGCTGGCCACATTTGTACCTGGCCTCTGCTGTTGCCAAAAACCTCCCTCTGAGTCACTTCGAAGAGACTGGCCTGAAAGTGCTAAAAATGACCCCTCTTCCTCCTCCTCCTCCTCCTCCTCCTGGGCCACCTCCTCTTCCATCATCGCCCTAAGTGTTTTCTCAAGGAGACATAGAAGTGGTATTGTAACGCTGATAACGGCGTCATCGCCACTGGCCATGTTGGTGAAGTACTCGAAACAGCGCAACAGGGCACACAGGTCTCGCATGGAGGCCCAGTCATTGGTGGTGAAGTGGTGCTGTTCTGTAGTGCGACTGACCCGTGCGTGCTGCAGCTGAAACTCCACTATGGCCTGCTGCTGCTCGCACAGTCTGTCCAGCATGTGCAAGGTGGAGTTCCACCTGGTGGGCACGTCGCATATGAGGCGGTGAGCGGGAAGGCCGAAGTTACGCTGTAGCGCAGACAGGCGAGCAGCAGCAGGATGTGAACGCCGGAAGCGCGAAAAGATGGCCCGCACTTTATGCAGCAGCTCTGACATGTCGGGGTAGTTGTGAATGAACTTCTGCACCACCAAATTCAGCACGTGCGCCAAGCAAGGGATGTGCGTCAAATTGGCTAGTCCCAGAGCTGCAACGAGATTTCGCCCATTATCACACACCACCAGGCCGGGCTTGAGGCTCACCGGCAGCAACCACTCGTCGGTCTGTTGTTCTATACCACGCCACAACTCCTGTGCGGTGTGGGGCCTGTCCCCCAAACATATGAGTTTCAGAATGGTCTGCTGACGTTTACCCCGGGCTGTGCAGAAGTTGGTGGTGAAGGTGTGTGGCTGACTGGATGAGCAGGTGGAAGAAGAGGAGGTGGAAGCCGAGAAGGAGGAGGTGGCAACAGGAGGCAAAGAATGTTGCCCTGCGATCCTTGGCGGAGGAAGGACGTGCGCTAAACAGCTCTCCGCCTGGGGCCCAGCTGCCACTACATTTACCCAGTGTGCAGTTAGGGAGATATAGCGTCCCTGGCCGTGCTTACTGGTCCACGTATCTGTGGTTAGGTGGACCTTGCTACAGATGGCGTTGCGCAGTGCACACTTGATTTTATCGGATACTTGGTTGTGCAGGGAAGGCACGGCTCTCTTGGAGAAGTAGTGGCGGCTGGGAACAACATACTGTGGGACAGCAAGCGACATGAGCTGTTTGAAGCTGTCTGTGTCCACCAGCCTAAATGACAGCATTTCATAGGCCAGTAGTTTAGAAATGCTGGCATTCAGGGCCAGGGACCGAGGGTGGCTAGGTGGGAATTTACGCTTTCTCTCAAATGTTTGTGAGATGGAGAGCTGAACGCTGCCGTGTGACATGGTTGAGACGCTTGGTGACGGAGGTGGTGGTGGTGTTGGTGGTACATCCCCTGTTTGCTGGGCGGCAGGTGCCAACGTTCCTCCAGAGGCAGAGGAAGAGGCCGAGGCGGCAGCAGCAGAAGAGGTAGCAGGGGGAGCCTGAGTGACTGCCTTGGTTTTAAGGTGTTTACTCCACTGCAGTTCATGCTTTGCATACAGGTGCCTGGTCATGCAGGTTGTGCTCAGGTTCAGAACGTTAATGCCTTGCTTCAGGCTCTGATGGCACAGCGTGCAAACCACTCGGGTCTTGTCGTCAGCACATTGTTTGAAGAAGTGCCATGGCAGGGAACTCCTTGAAGCTGCCTTTGGGGTGCTCGGTCCCAGATGGCGGCGGTCAGTAGCAGGCGGAGTCTCTTGGCGGCGGGTGTTCTGCTTTTGCCCACTGCTCCCTCTTTTGCTACGCTGTTGGCTCGGTCTCACCACTGCCTCTTCCTCCGAACTGTGAAAGTCAGTGGCACGACCTTCATTCCATGTGGGGTCTAGGACCTCATCGTCCCCTGCATCGTCTTCCACCCAGTCTTGATCCCTGACCTCCTGTTCAGTCTGCACACTGCAGAAAGACGCAGCAGTTGGCACCTGTGTTTCGTCATCATCAGAGACATGCTGAGGTGGTATTCCCATGTCCTCATCATCAGGAAACATAAGTGGTTGTGCGTCAGTGCATTCTATGTCTTTCACCGCTGGGGAAGGGCTAGGTGGATGCCCTTGGGAAACCCTGCCAGCGGAGTCTTCAAACAGCATAAGAGACTGCTGCATAACTTGAGGCTGAGACAGTTTCCCTGGTATGCATGGGGGTGATGTGACAGACTGATGGGGTTGGTTTTCAGGCGCCATCTGTGCGCTTTCTGCAGAAGACTGGGTGGGAGATAATGTGAACGTGCTGGATCCACTGTCGGCCACCCAATTGACTAATGCCTGTACCTGCTCAGGCCTTACCATCCTTAGAACGGCATTGGGCCCCACCATATATCGCTGTAAATTCTGGCGGCTACTGGGACCTGAGGTAGTTGGTACACTAGGACGTGTGGATGTGGCAGAACGGCCACGTCCTCTCCCAGCACCAGAGGGTCCACTAACACCACCACGACCATGTCCACGTCCGCGTCCCTTACTAGATGTTTTCCTCATTGTTATGGTTCACCACAACAACAAAAATATTATTTGGCCCAATGTATTGTATTCAAATTCAGCGGGATATAAATTTGAGGCCTAGTATTTAGGCGCTGGGTGACCGGTATGGATTTAGTGACAGAATTAGACTTGGAAATGCACAGTAGCGTGTGTGTGAAGTAATTCTGAATGACCCTATGTGCACCTTGAATATTATATACCCTTTTAGGGATAGATTTCAAATAGCTCTGATATAGCAGAAACCACTAAATTATGAAATTGCTAAATTGGGAATTGTATTTCAACCCTGAACAAAAAATGTGCTTTGACGGACACTAAATAACTTGCCCATCCACAACAGGACAGCGGTAACGACAGATTTAGCGGGATATAAATTTGAGGCCTAGTATTTAGGCGCTGGGTGACCGGTATGGATTTAGTGACAGAATTAGACTTGGAAATGCACAGTAGCGTGTGTGTGAAGTTATTCTGAATGACCCTATGTGCACCTTGAATATTATATACCCTTTTAGGGATAGATTTCAAATAGCTCTGATATAGCAGAAACCACTAAATTATGAAATTGCTAAATTGGGAATTGTATTTCAACCCAGAACAAAAAATGTGCTTTGACGGACACTAAATAACTTGCCCATCCACAACAGGACAGCGGTAACGACAGATTTAGCGGGATATAAATTTGAGGCCTAGTATTTAGGCGCTGGGTGACCGGTATGGATTTAGTGACAGAATTAGACTTGGAAATGCACAGTAGCGTGTGTGTGAAGTTATTCTGAATGACCCTATGTGCACCTTGAATATTATATACCCTTTTAGGGATAGATTTCAAATAGCTCTGATACAGCAGAAACCACTAAATTATGAAATTGCTAAATTGGGAATTGTATTTCAACCCAGAACAAAAAATGTGCTTTGACGGACACTAAATAACTTGCCCAGCCACAACAGTACAGCGGTAACGACAGATGTAGCGGGATATAAATTTGAGGCCTAGTATTTAGGCGCTGGGTGACCGGTATGGATTTAGTGACAGAATTAGACTTGGAAATGCACAGTAGCGTGTGTGAAGTTATTCTGAATGACCCTATGTGCACCTTGAATATTATATACCCTTTTAGGGATAGATTTCAAATAGCTCTGATATAGCAGAAACCACTAAATTATGAAATTGCTAAATTGGGAATTGTATTTCAACCCAGAACAAAAAATGTGCTTTGGCGGACACTAAATAACTTGCCCATCCACAACAGGACAGCGGTAATGACAGTTTTAGCGGGATATAAATTTGAGGCCTACTATTTAGGCACTGGGTGACCGGTATGGATTTAGTGACAGAATTAGACTTGGAAATGCATAGTAGCGTGTGTGTGAAGTTATTCTGAATGACCCTATGTGCACCTTGAATATTATATACCCTTTTAGGGATAGATTTCAAATAGCTCTGATATAGCAGAAACCACTAAATTATGAAATTGCTAATTTGGGAATTGTATTTCAACCCAGAACAAAAAATGTACTTTAACGGACACTAAATAACTTGCCCAGCCACAACAGTACAGCGGTAACGACAGATGTAGCGGGATATAAATTTGAGGCCTAGTATTTAGGTGCTGGGTGACCGGTATGGATTTACTGACAGAATTAGACTTGGAAATGCACAGTAGCGTGTGTGTGAAGTTATTCTGAATGACCCTATGTGCACCTTGAATATTATATACCCTTTTAGGGATAGATTTCAAATAGCTCTGATATAGCAGAAACCACTAAATTATGAAATTGCTAAATTGGGAATTGTATTTCAACCCAGAACAAAAAATGTGCTTTGACGGACACTAAATAACTTGCCCATCCACAACAGGACAGCGGTAACGAGAGATTTAGCGGGATATAAATTTGAGGCCTACTATTTAGGCGCTGGGTGACCGGTATGGATTTAGTGACAGAATTAGACTTGGAAATGCACAGTAGCGTGTGTGTGAAGTTATTCTGAATGACCCTATGTGCACCTTGAATATTATATACCCTTTTAGGGATAGATTTCAAATAGCTCTGATATAGCAGAAACCACTAAATTATGAAATTGCTAAATTGGGAATTGTATTTCAACCCAGAACAAAAAGTGTGCTTTGACGGACACTAAATAACTTGCCCAGCCACAACAGTACAGCGGTAACGACAGATGTAGCGGGATATAAATTTGAGGCCTAGTATTTAGGCGCTGGGTGACCGGTATGGAATTAGTGACAGAATTAGACTTGGAAATGCACAGTAGCGTGTGTGTGAAGTTATTCTGAATGACCCTATGTGCACCTTGAATATTTTATACCCTTTTAGGGATAGATTTCAAATAGCTCTGATATAGCAGAAACCACTAAATTATGAAATTGCTAATTTGGGAATTGTATTTCAACCCTGAACAAAAAATGTGCTTTGACGGACACTAAATAACTTGCCCAGCCACAACAGTACAGCGGTAACGAGAGATTTAGCGGGATATAAATTTGAGGCCTAGTATTTAGGCGCTGGGTGACCGGTATGGATTTACTGACAGAATTAGACTTGGAAATGCACAGTAGCGTGTGTGTGAAGTTATTCTGAATGACCCTATGTGCACCTTGAATATTATATACCCTTTTAGGGATAGATTTCAAATAGCTCTGATATAGCAGAAACCACTAAATTATGAAATTGCTAAATTGGGAATTGTATTTCAACCCAGAACAAAAAATGTGCTTTGGCGGACACTAAATAACTTGCCCATCCACAACAGGACAGCGGTAACGACAGATTTAGCGGGATATAAATTTGAGGCCTACTATTTAGGCGCTGGGTGACCGGTATGGATTTAGTGACAGAATTAGACTTGGAAATGCACAGTAGCATGTGTGTGAAGTTATTCTGAATGACCCTATGTGCACCTTGAATATTATTTACCCTTTTAGGGATAGATTTCAAATAGCTCTGATATAGCAGAAACCACTAAATTATGAAATTGCTAAATTGGGAATTGTATTTCAACCCTGAACAAAAAATGTGCTTTGACGGACACTAAATAACTTGCCCAGCCACAACAGTACAGCGGTAATGACAGATTTAGTGACCGGTATGGATTTAGTGACAGAATTAGACTGGGATATGGCCAAAAAATAACCACACTATTGCTGGTTAAATGCACTTGGTGTGACAGCTTGACCAACCACACTACTGAGGGTTAAATGCACTTGGTGACGGGCGCAGCTTGCCCCTGATGTAGTATATGGCCAAAAAATGAACAGACTATTGGTGGTTAAATGCACTTGGTGTGACAGCTTCACCCTGATGTAGGCTTTAGCCAAAAAACAACCACACCATTGAGGGTTAAATGCACTTGGTGACAGGCGCAGCTTGCCCCTGATGTAGTATATGGCCAAAAAATGAACAGAGTATTGCTGGTTAAATGCACTTGGTGTGACAGCTTGACCAACCACACTACTGAGGGTTAAATGCACTTGGTGACGGGCGCAGCTTGCCCCTGATGTAGTATATGGCCAAAAAATGAACAGACTATTGCTGGTTAAATGCACTTGGTGACGGGCGCAGCTTGCCCCTGATTTAGTATATGGCCAAAAAATTAACAGACTATTGCTGGTTAAATGCACTTGGTGTGACAGCTTCCCCCTGATGTAGGCTTTAGCCAAAAAACAACCACACCATTGAGGGTTAAATGCACTTGGTGACAGGCGCAGCTTGCCCTTGATGTAGTATATGGCCAAAAAATAAACAGACTATTGCTGGTTAAATGCACTTGGTGTGACAGCTTCACCCTGATGTAGGCTTTAGCCCAAAAACAACCACACCATTGAGGGTTAAATGCACTTGGTCTCAGCTTGGATGCACTTGGTCGCAGCACCGCACAAGACACAAAATGGCCGCCGATCACCCCAGAAAAAAGTGACTGACAAACGGTCTGGGCAGCCTAAAAACAGTGAGCATTTGAATTTCAGCAGCTCAATGATGCACAGCTGCAGATCGATCGATTAATCAAGTCCTTTGGAGGAGTTAATCTGCCTAATCTCGCCCTACTGTCGCAGCCGCAACCTCTCCCTACGCTAATCAGAGCAGAGTGACGGGCGGCGCTATGTGACTTCAGCTTAAATAGAGGCTGGGTCACATGGTGGTCTGGCCAATCACAGCCATGCCAATAGTAGGCATGGCTGTGACGGCCTCTTGGGGCAAGTAGTATGACGCTTGTTGATTGGCTGCTTTGCAGCCTTTCAAAAAGCGCCAAGAAAGCGTCACAAAAGCGCCAAGAAAGCGACGAACACCGAACCCGAACCCGGACTTTTACGAAAATGTCCGGGTTCGGGTCCGTGTCACGTACACCCCAAAATTCGGTACGAACCCGAACTATACAGTTCGAGTTCGCTCATCCCTACTCATAATGTAATCATATTTGCACTGCAGTGGTGGCTGTAAACCCTGGAAACGAACAGTGCCTAATGCAATGGAAAAATGAATCAAGCCAGCTAAGGAGGAAATTTGGACAATCACAATACATTAGTAAGAGGCTTGTATTAACTTTGTTTACATGATAAATGCCATTTGCTGAAGTGAGACAACCCATTGAAGCCCTCTGGAAAGATCATGTAACAGATATTTAACTGTAACAGAAACTGTATTATATCTAAATATTCTTGTGTGGACCTTATTTAGCATAAGTTTAAAGGATATATGGACACCTTTGGCACAGAAAAAATATTTTTACATAGGTTAACATTTACAATCCTACTTCAAGTTTCATATTTTTCTTTCTGATGTGTTCCTCCCAGTAATACATGCTGGATCTGTGTATCCAGGATACTACTGCCTTCCCTTTTCAAACTGTAAGCTTTTCTCCCCATCTTCAGCCTGTGTGAGCTGCCCCCTTAGCTGATTTCCACCTTCTCTATACATATGAAATGTCAATGTCCTGCTGCCATCTCTAACACTGTGAAGTGAAGAGGAGAGCAGTGAACGCTATCAGAAACAGGACAAGAGTAGAGATGGCCTTGCGGTTCGCCCGGTGCTCATTTCGCGTCGAACTTTGCTCGTTCGCGATCCGCTGAACATGCAGACATATGGTGATGTCCGCCGGCGCCATATTCATTTGCATTGTGCAGAACTTTGACCCATGACAACTCCATCAGGTGGGACAGGACAGCCAATTGAGACGTTTCAGTATATGGAAACCCCCAACCCTATAACAGAACCCGATCTGGCAGACATTTTACATTATGTGTATTGCCAGTGTAGGGAGAGGTTGCATTTTGGAGCAGGGACAGTTAGGGACACCAAATGCTAGCTAATAGGGCTACAAAAGTCCTTTTAAGGACTGGTATAGATGTGCTATTGATAGGTGTGATATAGAAGGGTGTGATATACTTATAATATGCTTTCTAACATAGAAATAATATTATAGTGTATTTGTATTGTGCAGCAGTTGTGTGCAGTTCTGCTGTGATAACGCAGCTAGATAGAGGGACCAATGCTATTAAAGTAACTAATTGCAACAAATGTGATATATATGTTGCCCCAAAGAAAACTTCCTGAGGGCTACAATATACCTTCTTCCACAAAATCCTGATTGAGGGGTGCTAAATACCGGTTTCCGCCAAATACTGATTGAGGGGTGCTATATACCAGTTCTCAAAATACTGATTGAGGGGTGCTATATACCTGCTTCCGCCAAATACTAATTGAGGGGTGCGATATACCTTCTTCCACAAAATACTGATTGAAGGGTGCTATTGCTATATACCTTCTTCCACCAAATACTGATTGAGGGCTGCGATACACCTGCTTCCACAAAATACAGATTGAGGGGTGCCATATACCTGTTTTCACCAAATACTGATTGAGGGGTGCTATATACCTGTTTCCGCCAAATACTGATTGAGGGGTGTTATTTACCTGTTTCCGCCAAATAGTGATTGAGGGGTGCCATATACCTTCTTCCACAAAATAATGATTAAGGGGTGCTATTGCTATATACATTCTTCCAGTAAATACCGATTGAGGGCTAGGATACACCTGCTTCCACAAAATACTGATTGAGGGGTGCCATATACCTGTTTCCACCAAATACTAATTGAGTGGTGCTTTATACCTGTATCCGCCAAATACTGATTGAGGTGTGCCATATACCTTCTTCCACTGAATAATTATTAAGGGGTGCTATTGTTTTATTGCCTTCTTCCACCAAAAACTAATTGAGGGTGCCACCTGTTTCTGCCAAATCCTGATTGAGGGGTGCTATATACCTGTTTCTGCCAAATACTGATTGAGGGGTGCAATATACCAGTTTCCACCAAATACTGATTGAGGGGTGCGATATACCTTCTTCCACAAAATACTGATTGAGGGGTGCTATTGCTATATACCTTCTTCCACCAAATACCGATTGAGGGCTGCGATACACCTGCTTCCACAAAATACAGATTGAGGGGTGCCATATACCTGTTTCCGCCAAATACTGATTGAGGGGTGTTATTTACCTGTTTCCGCCAAATAGTGATTGAGGGGTGCCATATACCTTCTTCCACAAAATAATGATTAAGGGGTGCTATTGCTATATACATTCTTCCAGTAAATACCGATTGAGGGCTAGGATACACCTGCTTCCACAAAATACTGATTGAGGGGTGCCATATACCTGTTTCCACCAAATACTAATTGAGTGGTGCTTTATACCTGTATCCGCCAAATACTGATTGAGGTGTGCCATATACCTTCTTCCACTGAATAATTATTAAGGGGTGCTATTGTTTTATTGCCTTCTTCCACCAAAAACTAATCGAGGGTGCCACCTGTTTCTGCCAAATCCTGATTGAGGGGTGCTATATACCTGTTTCTGCCAAATACTGATTGAGGGGTGCAATATACCAGTTTCCACCAAATACTGATTGAGGGGTGCGATATACCTTCTTCCACAAAATACTGATTGAGGGGTGCTATTGCTATATACCTTTTTCCACCAAATACTGATTGAGGGCTGTGATACACCTGCTTCCACGAAATAATGATTGAGGGGTGCCATATACCTGTTTCTGCCAAATACTAATTGAGGGGTTCTATATACCTGTTTCCACCAAATACTGATTGAGGGTGCCATATACCTTCTTCTACAAAATAGTGATTTAGGGGTGCTATTGCTATATACCTTTTTCCACCAAATACTGATTGAGAGCTGTGATAAACCTTCTTCCACAAATACTGCTCTTCTCAATGGACTTAGGCAGAGGGTAATTTAGAAAATGACAGGCAGAGGAAGAGGCAGACTGTTCCGCAGTGATAGTAGGGGTCGGGTAGGTGCACCAGGCCGGAGACTAAGTGGGAAGTTGGAGAAGGTGAGTGCGATAACTTCAAAGCGCGCACCAGTTGGTTGAGTGTCTCACTCAGCCTTTCACTTCTGCACCCTTCTCATCCTCTGTATCTGCACCCCCCGCACTCTCAGCTGTGTGCACCCCCAAAGACACCACCACTACCATAGCCCCTCAACTCGAGTCAGAGGAATTATTTTCCTATCCATTCCCAGACCTTACCAATGAGCAGCCATTCTTGGCATCGGATGAGTCCAAGGAGGGTGGTCCTCACTGTTGCTGCCTACTTCGAGATCTCTAATGTCAGTGGTGGTGACATGTTGATGGACATCACGTGGGTGCCCACAAGAGAGGAAGAGGTGGGGAGTTCAGAGGGAGAGACGGAGCAGCAGATAGGGAGGAGGAGAAGCAGGCAGAACTTGCAGTGCACAAGAGGCAAAAAGCAGACTGCAAATGTATCTGGAGTGAACCATCCACCATGCATGGTCACATCTTGCGCTCCCAGGACGCCGGCATATGGCTCCGCAGTGTGGGCTTTTTTAACATGTCTTCTGCTGATAATAGTGTTGCTTTCTGCAGCCTGTGCTGTCAATGCATAAGTCGTGGTAATCCCAACAATCACCTAGGGACGACTGCCTTAAGAAGGCACCTGGCCTCCCATTACCAAGCCCATTGGGAGCAACACCGTCAGAACCCACAAAGCCACTATCCCGACGCTCCACGTCCTGCCTCTTATCCTTCTCCTCTCTCCTCCCATTTGTCCTCCACTCCACCTTCCACTGTGCCATCCTAGAGTTCATCTAGAAAAAGGCAGGCTTCCGTTGCCCAAATGTTCTAATGTAAAAAAATTATGATGCTGGATAATCCTTTTGCTCAACGGCAGACCGCTGGCTTCTCAGAACTGCTAGCCTGCCAACTACTGCCATATAAATTGTTGGACTTGGAGGCCTTTAGAAAATTTGTGGCCATTGGCACACCACAATGGAAGGTCCCTGGAAGGAAATATTTCTCCCAGAAGGGCATCCCTGAACTATATGGCCATATATATATTCAGCTGCAAGTTAATATTTCTCTGGCACATAGTGTCGGTGCCAAGAAACATCTGACCACAGACATGTGGTCTATTAAACATGGGCAGGGAAGGTACATAACTTTTACTGCCCACTGGGTGAACCCTCTGACGGCCATCAACTATGTAACCCTTGGCAGCCGTGTGGATTTGATGTTACCGCCACGGATTGCATGCAGGCCTGCCTCTTCTTTTCCTCCTCCTAATCCATCCAATTTCTCCTCCTCGGCTGACTCCTCCTTTTCCACTGCTACCGCCTATTCGGCTGCACCCCCCAAGCTCTGCAGAACCTTTTTGACATGCCAGATGAGACGTTGCCATGCTGTGCTGCGGCTGTTGTGCTTGGAAGCCAAGAGCCACAACGGTCGTGCACTCCTTTCAGCTCTGTGGTCATAGGCCGATCGGTGGCTAACCCCACTCAATTTGAAAGTTTGTAAAGTGGTGTGCGACAACGGTGCCAATCTGCTGAGCGCGCTAAAACAGGGCAAAATGACACACGCACCGTGCATGGCACATGTCCTGAACTTAGTCATGCAGTGATTCATTGCCAATACCACGGGGTCGAGGACTTTGTGCTGCAGGCCCGGAAAATCTTTGGCCATTTTAGAAGATCTTACATGACCATGGCTCGCCTTGCTGACTTCCAGCTGCGACACCACTTGCCCGTCAGACATCTGATTAGTGATTGCCCGACGCGCTGGAACCCCACCTTGTATTTGCTAGATAGGCTGCTCCAGCAGAAACGTGCCGTTAACAACTACCTGTATGAACTCTGCGGCAGGACAGGTTCTGGGGGGCTTGTTTTTTTCACTGGGCGAGTGGCTGCTTATGCGTGACGCATGCAGACTTCTGCGGCCATTTGATGAGATTACCAAAGTGGTCGGTCGCAGCCAGGGCGCCATCAGTGACATTGTACCTTACGCCTTCTTTCTGGAATGTGAATTGCGTCGTGTCATTGATCAAACCGTCAAGGAGCAGGAGCTGGAAGATGAGGAAGTCGCAATGCAGAATGAATTAAACTTGTCGGGGATCCCTGGTGTTTTCCATGGCTGGGGGGAGTAGATCGAGGACGACATTCTCCTGGGCGATGAGCAGGAGTCAGGGCGCTCCACCGCTTCCAATTAAGTGCAAATGGGGGCCTTCATGCTCCAGTGTTTGAAGAGGGACCCTTGTATAAAAAACATAAAGGGCAAGGACCAGTACTTGGTGGCAAGAAACACAAAATGGCAGACATGTTACTAGCATCACAGAGGGCTGTCAAAATGCAGCATTTCCAGGCCTTGCTGTGAGAGATGATGCATTCTGCTTTGCGGGCACTGGCAGAGGAATTTCCACTCACAGCGAAACAGGTGTGGGTACCACTCAAACCACGCCTGCAAAAAGATGGCGGTTTAAAGATGTGTTGGTCACTTTAGATATGAGATCATTCTTGCAGACAACCCATCGACAGCCGCCCTTCGGATCTAGCCATGAAACTCTTGAAAATTGTAGATTCACACTGAAGGCATCAAAACTATGAATTAACACATGTGGAATTATATACATATCAAAAAAGTGTAAAACAACTGAAAATATGTAATATTCTAGGTTCTTCAAAGTAGCCACCTTTTGCTTTGATTACTGCTTTGCACACTCTTGGCATTCTCTTGATGAGCCTTAAGAGGTAGTCACTAGTGTTGAGCGCGAATATTCGAATAGCGAATTTTTTTCGCGAATATCGGCACTTCGCTAATCCGCAAATATTTCGAATATAGTGCTATAAATTCGCTATTTCGAATATTCTTTTTTTTTTTTTTTTTTTTTTTAATTGTTATATTTTTTCCTTTCCCACTTCCCTAAAGTTGTTCTTACCTGTCCTTTGGATTCCTGGCTTCCTGGCTGCTCCAGTCAGTGCCCGTTGCCGCTTCTGCCGCCTTCCGTGCTCATGGAGCGTCCCCATCTCCATGGGAACGTCTCCATATACTAGAATGTACTGTCGGATTTGAGAATTACGTTGAAATCGCAATTGCGATTAATATAACACGAAATAATCGCATTTGCGATTTCAACGTAATTCTCAAATCCGACAGTACATTCTAGTATATGGAGACGTTCCCATGAGCATGAAATATAGCATTACTAAGTTAAAATCGCAAATGCGATTATTTCGTGTTATATTAATCGCAATTGCGATTTTTTTTTTTTTTTTTTTTTTTACTATGGTTGGCTTCAATGGTAGAATTAGCGAATATGACGAATATATTCGTTATATTCCACAAAACGAATATACGAATGTATTCGTCATATTCCACAAAACGAAGATAACGAAGTATTCTGCATCTCAGTTATATCTACCTATTCATCAACTTCGCTAATTCTAGCAATCATATAGGACAGTTTACTATAGAGACAGCTAAGTATAATTCGCTATGCGATTATATGACTGCTTTTTTTTTATATAAATAGAATAATTATAATACCTGATAATTATTATAATCTATTTATATAAAAAAGCATAGTAATATAATCGCATAGCGAATTATACTTAGCTGTCTCTATAGTCAACTTTCCTATATGATTGCTAGAATTAGCGAAGTTGATGAATAGGTAGATATAACTGAGACGCAGAATACTTCGTTATCTTCGTTTTGTGGAATATAACGAATATATTCGTATATTCGTTTTGTGGAATATAACGAATATATTCGTCATATTCGCTAATTCTACCATTGAAGCCAACCATAGTAAAAAAAAAAAAAAAAAAAAAAAAATCGCAAATGCGATTAATATAACACGAAATAATCGCATTTGCGATTTTTACTTAGTAATGCTATATTCCAGGGATCAGCAACCTCCGGCACTCCAGCTGTTGTCAAACTACGACTCCCAGCATGCTCCATTCACTTCTTTGGGAGTCCTGAGAACAGCCATGGAGGTGTGCATGCTGGGAGTTGTAGTTGCACCACAGCTGGAGTGCCGAAGGTTGCTGATCCCTGCTATATTCCATGCTCATGGAGCGTCCCCATCACCATGGTAACGTCTCCATATACTAGAATGTACTGTCGGATTTGAGAATTACGTTGAAATCGCAAATGCGATTATTTCGTGTTATATTAATCGCATTTGCGATTTCAATAGTAGAGTAGCCTTTAAGTTTAAAAATAAATAAATAAATAATTAAAAAAATATTATTCGCGATAACTAGCATAATGACGAATATTCGATTTCGACGAATATAAAACGAATATTCTATCGAATATTCGCGAATTTCGTCGAAATCGAATATGGCACCTGCCGCTCATCACTAGTAGTCACCTGAAATGGTTTTCACTTCACAGGTGTGCCCTGTCAGGTTTAATAAGTGGGATTTCTTGCCTTATAAATGAGGTTGGGACCATCAGTTGCGTTGTGGAGAAGTCAGGTGGATACACAGCTGATAGTCCTACTGAATAGACTGTGAGAATTTGTATTATGGCAAGAATAAAGCAGCTAAGTAAAGAAAAACGAGTGGCCATCATTACTTTAAGAAATGAAGGTCAGTCAGTCAGAAAATTTTGGAAAACTTTCAAAGTGTCCCCAAGTGCAGTCACAAAAACCATCAAGCGCTACAAAGAAACTGGCTCACATGCGGACTGCCCCAGTAAAGGAAGACCAAGAGTCACCTCTGCTGTGGAGGATAAGTTCATCCGAGTCACCAGCCTCAGAAATTGCAGGTTAACAGCAGCTCAGATTAGAGACCAGGTCAATGCCACACAGAGTTCTAGCAGTAGACACATCTCTAGAACAACTGTTAAGAGGAGACTGTGTGAATCAGGCCTTCATGGTAGAATATCTGCTAGGAAACCACTGCTAAGGACAGGCAACAAGCAGAAGAGACTTGTTTGGGCTAAAGAACACAAGGAATGGACATTAGACCAGTGAAAATCTGTGCTTTGGTCTGATGAGTCCAAATTTGAGATCTTTGGTTCCAACCACCGTGTCTTTGTGCGACCGAGAAAAGGTGAGCAGATGGACTCTACATGCCTGGTTCCCACCGTGAAGCATGGAGGAGGAGGTGTGATGGTGTGGGGGTGCTTTTCTGGTGACACTGTTGGGGATTTATTCAAAATTGAAGGCATACCGAACCAGCATGGCTACCACAGCATCTTGCAGCCGCATGCTATTCCATCCGGTTTGCGTTTAGTTGGACCATCATTTATTTTTCAACAGGACAATGACCCCAAACACACCTCCAGGCTGTGTAAGTGCTATTTGACCATGAAGAAGAGTGATGGGGTGCTGCGCCAGATGACCTGGCCTCCACAGTCGCCGGACCTGAACCCAATCGAGATGGTTTGGGGTGAGCTGGACCGCAGAGTGAAGGCAAAAGGGCAAACAAGTGTTAAGCATCTCTGGGAACTCCTTCAAGACTGTTGGAAGATCATTTCAGGTGACTACCTCTTGAAGCTCATCAAGAGAATGCCAAGAGTGTGCAAAGCAGTAATCAAAGTAAAAGGTGGCTACTTTGAAGAACCTAGAATATGACATATTTTCAGTTGTTTCACACTTTTTTGTTATGTATATAATTCCACATGTGTTAATTCATAGTTTTGATGCCTTCAGTGTGAATCTACAATTTTCATAGTCATAAAAATAAAGAAAACTCTTTGAATGAGAAGGCGTGTCCAAACTTTTGGTCTGTACTGTATATACAAATATAAATATAAAATGCCTTTTATGTCAGGTTAATGCCTCATTTTTGGGGCCTATACTGGCTGACAGTTACATATTTATCCTGTAACCGCCTAATGCACATACAGCCACAGAATCCAAAGTTCTGTGCTGTCAGGTGAATGCCTATTGGCAAATTTTTGGGGCCTGTACTGGCCGACAGTTACATATTTATCCTGTGACCGCCTAATGTACAGTCGTGGCCAAAAGTTTTGAGAATTTCATAAATTTTGGAAATTGGAAAAGTTGCTGCTTAAGTTTTTATAATAGCAATTTGCATATACTCCAGAATGTTATGAAGAGTGATCAGATGATCTGCATAGTCCTTCTTTGCCATGGAAATTAACCTAATTAAACTTTCCACTGCATTTCATTGCTGTAATTAAAGGACCTGCTGAGATCATTACAGTAATTGTCTTGTTAACTCAGGTGAGAATGTTGATGAGCACAAGGCTGGAGATCATTATGTCAGGCTGATTGGGTTAAAATGGCAAACTTGACCTGTTAAAAGGAGGGTGATGATTGAAATCATTGTTCTTCCATTGTTAACCATGGTTACCTGCCAGGAAACACGTGCAGCCATCATTGCGTTGCATAAAAATGGCTTCACAGGCAAGGATATTGTGTCTACTAAGATTGCACCTCAATCAACAATTTATAGGATCATCAAGGACTTCAAGGAAAGAGGTTCAATTCTTGTTAAGAAGGCTTCAGGGCGTCCAAGAAAGTCCAGCAAGAGCCAGGATCGTCTCCTAAAGAGGATTCAGCTGCGGGATCAGAGTGCCACCAGTGCAGAGCTTGCTCAGGAATGGCAGCAGGCAGGTGTGAGCGCATCTGCATGCACAGTGAGGCGAAGACTTTTGGAAGATGGCCTGGTGTCAAGAAGGGCATCAAAGAAGCCACTTCTCTCCAAAAAAAACATCAGGGACAGATCTTCTGCAGAAAATATGGTGAATGGACTGCTGAGGACTGGGGAAAAGTCATATTTTCCGATGAAGCCTCTTTCAGATTGTTTGGGGCATCAGGAAAAAAGGCTTGTCCGGAGAAGAAAAGGTGAGCGCTACCATCAGTCCTGTGTCATGCCAACAGTAAAGCATCCTGAGACCATTCATGTGTGGGGTTGTTTCTCATCCAAGGGAGTGGGCTCACTCACAATTTTGCCCAAAAACACAGCCATGAATAAAGAAAGGTACCAAAACACCCTCCAACAGCAATTTCTTCCAACAATCCAACAACAGTTTGGTGAAGAACAATGCATTTTCCAGCACGATGGAGCACCGTGCCATTAGGCAAAAGTGATAACTAAGTGGCTCGGGGACCAAAACGTTGACATTTTGGGTCCATGGCCTGGAAACTCCCCAGATCTTAATCCCATTGAGAACTTGTGGTCAATCCTCAAGAGGCGGGTGGACAAACAAAAACCCACTAATTCTGACAAACTCCAAGTAGTGATTATGAAAGAATGGGTTGCTATCAGTCAGAAATTGGCCCAGAAGTTAAATTGAGAGCATGCCCAGTCGAATTGCAGAGGTCCTGAAAAAGAAGGGCCAACACTGCAAATACTGACTCTTTGCATAAATGTACCGTATAACAATTTTACTGTTGGCCAGTTAGAATACAGGCCCCAAAAATTATGCTTTCACCGTACACAAAAGATAAAGTGATGATGTGGCTGGAGGTATGTTAGAGGGTCAATGGATATCAATTTTACTGCATGCCAGTGGACTACAGGCCCCAAAAATTATTCATTTACCGGACAGAAAACATAAAGTAATTATGTGGCTGGGGGTATATTAGACGGTCACTGGATATCAATTTTAATGCAGGCCAGTGGAGTACAGGCCCCAAACATTATGCATTCACCGTAAAGAAAACATCAAGTGATTATGTGGCTGGAAGTATAGTAGACGGTCAATGGATATCAATTTTACTGCAGGCCAATAGACTATAGGCCCCAAAAAATATTCATTCACCGTACAAAAATAGAACAATTGATAATGTGGCTGGAGGTACATTAGGCGGTCACTGTATAACAATTTTACTTTTACAATTTAAAAATTGGACTAAAAACATGGGTAACGAAATCCCCTCTCTTGAAAAAAACCCAAATGATAATAGTTGAAATTTCATAACACGTGGTCGTCACAGGTGTTGAATTCCTCCATAGCCCCAAACATTAGGCATTATCCAGACAGAAAAAGCCTTTAATGCCGCTGTGTTTACATAAGACAGGGACCATTATTTGTTCTGGGTGGTGGCAGATATGTGTGGGCTGGCATGAGGAAATTCAATTAAACGTAGTCGTCACAGGTGTTGAATTCCTCCATGCCTAATTCATTTTTAGAAATGTGAAGTAGTCCACACTGTCATGAGCTAGGCGAGTGCGCTTATCGGTTGCGATCCCCCCTGCTGCACTGAACGTCCTTTCGGACAGGACACTCGACGAGGTGCAAGCCAAGAGTTCCATGTCAAATTGTGCCAGCTCTGGCTAGAGGTCAAGCCTGTACACCCAGTAAGTGGTTCCTCGCTTCTCAGAGCGTCCACATCGACCATTAACCCGATGTAGTCGGACACCTGTCGGTCTAGGTGTTCCCAGAGGCTGGATACGGAGGGCAGCTGTCGATGGGTTGGCTGCAAGAATGATCTCATATCCAAAGTGACCAACTATTCCTCAAACCGCCCTCTTCTTGAATGCACTGTAGGTTTGGTACCCACAACTGTTTCTCTATGGGTGGAAATTTCTCTGCCAGCGCCCGCAACAGCAGAATGCAGCATCTCTCGAAGCAAGGCCTGGAAATGCTGCATTCTGACAGCCCTCTGTGATGATGGTAACATGTCTGCCATTTGGTGTTTGTACCGGAGGTCTAAGGTTGCCACCCAGTACTGGTCCTTGCCCTAATTGCTTTTTATACGGGTTCCCTCTTCAAACACTGGAGCATGAAGGCCCCAATTTGCACTACATTGAAAGCAGTGGAGCGGCCTGGATCCTGCTCATCGCCAAGGAGAATGTTGTTTTCGGTTTCCTCCCCCCAGCCACGGACAACACCAGGGATCCCAGAAAAGTTTAAAGCCTGCTCTTCTTGCTCCTCCTCCTCCCCCCCAGGCACCATCCTCCTCTGACTCCTCTTCAGACTCCTGCTGACTTGTCTCAGATGGAGTAGCCCCCCTGGGAATTCATTCAGCCTTGCGACTTCGTCATCTTCCAGCTCCTGCTCCTCGATGGCGTGATCAATGACATGACGCAATGCACGCTCCAGAAAGAAGGCGTAAGGTACAATATCACTGATGGCGCTCTGGGAATGGATGGGAAAATAATTCCTCTGACTCGAGTAGAGGGGCTATGGTGTGGTGGTGTCTTTGGGGGTACACACAGCAGAGAGTAAGGAGGGTGCTGATACAGAGGATAAGGAGGGTGCAGAAGCGAAAGGCTGAGTAAGCCACTCAACCAACTCTGGTGCGTCCTTTTGAGTAATTCTTTACTTTTACACACCTTCTCCAACTTCCCACTTAGGCTCCGGCCTGGTGCACCTGCCCGACCTCTACCAACCCTGTGGAATGGTCTGCCTCTTCCTCTGACTGTCATTTTCAAAATGACCCTGTAACAAAGTCCATATCGAAGAGCAGTATTTGTGGAAGCAGGTATATCGCAGGCCTCAATCAATATTTTGTGGAAGCCGGTATATCAATCCCCTCTATCAGTGTTTTGTGGAACCCAATAATGAATATTGTCTGGAAGCTGGTAAATCAAACCCCCTTAATCAATATTTTTGGGAAGCTGGTGTATCGCAAGCCTCAATCAATTTTTGGTGGAAGCAGTTATATCAATATCCTCTATAAGTATTTTGTGGAAACAGGTATATAGAAACCAATAATGAGTATTTGCTGGAAGCCGGTTAATCAAACCAATAATCAATATTTGGTGAAAGCTGGTGTATCTCAGGCCTCAATCAATATTTGGTGGAAGCCAGTATATCAATACCATGTATCAGTATTTGGCGGAAACAGGTGTATAGAACCCAATAATGAGTTTTTGCAGGAAACATGTAAATTAAACCCCTTAATCAATATTTGTGGGAAGCTGGCGTATTGCAGGCCTCAATCAATAATTTTGTGGAAGCTGGTGTATCACACCCCTCGATCAATATTTTGTGGAAGCCAGTGTATCACTCCCCTCAATCAGTATTTTGTGGAAGCAGGTATATTGAACCCCCTAATCAGTTTTTTAGGGGGCAACAGGTATATCACACCAGTTGCAATTAGTTATTCAAATAGCGTTTGTCCCTCTATAAAGCTGCGGTATATCAGCAGAACCGCACACAAATGCAGCACAATACAAATGCACTATAATATACGTTCTATGTTAGAAGGTATATTATAGGTATATCACACCCCTCTATCATTTTTTATTTTTTTGGGACAACAGGTATATCACACTGGTTGCAATTACTTATTCCAATAGCGTTTTTCCATCTATATAGCTGCCATATCTCAGAAGAACCACACACAACTGCTGAACAATACAAATGCACTATAATATACTTTCTATGTTAGAAGGCATGTTATAGGTATATCACACCCCTCAATCAGTTATTTTTTGGGGGCAACAGATATATCACAGCAGTTGCAATTAGTTATTCCAATAGCGTTTGTCCCTCTATCTAGCTGCAGTATCGCAGCAGAACCGCACACAACTGCTGCACAATGCAAATGCACTATAATATACTTTCTATGTTAGAAGGTATATCACACCCCTCAATCAGATAATTTTTTGGGGGGGGCAACAGGTATATCACAGCAGTTGCAATTACTTATTCCAATAGCGTTTGTCCCTCTATCTAACTGCGGTATCTCAGTAGCGCTGCACAATACAAATGCACTATAATATACTTTCTATGTTAGAAGGCATATTATAGGTATATCACACCCCTCTTTCAGTTTTTTTGGGGGGCAACAGGTATATCACACCAGTTGCAATTAGTTATTCCAAAAGTGTTTGTCACTCTATCTAGCTGCAGTATCTCAGCTGAACCGCATACAACTGCTGCACAATACAAATGCACTATAATATACTTTCTATGTTAGAAGGTATATTAAAGGTATATCACACCCCTCAATCAGTTTTTTTTTGGGGGGGAGGGGAAACAGGTATATAACACCAGTTGAAATTAGTTACTCAAATAGCGTTTGTCCCTCTATTTAGCTGCGGTATCTCAGCAGAACCACACACAACTGCTGCACAATACAAATGCACTATAATATACTTTCTATATTAGATGGTATATTATAGGTATATCACACCCTAAATCATTTTTTTTTTTTTTTGGGGGGGGGGGGGGTGGGTGGGCAACAGGTATATCGCAGCAGATGCAATAAGTTATTCCAATATCATTTGTCCCTCTATCTAGCTGCAGTATCTTAGCTGAACCGCACACAACTGCTACACAATACAAATCCACTATAATATACTTTCTATTTTAGAAGGTATATTATAGGTATATCACACCCCTCAATTAGATTTTTTTGTTGTGGCAACAGGTATATCACACCAGTTGCAATTTCTTATTCCAATAGTGTTTGTCCCTCTATCTAGCTGCAGTATCTCAGCAGCACCGCACACAACTGCTGCACAAAATAAATGTACTATAATATAATTTATATGTTAGAAGGCATATTATAGGTTTATCACACCCCTCAATCATTTTTTTATTGTTAAGGGCAACAGTTATATCACACTTGTTGCAATTACTTATTCCAATAGCCTTTGTCCCCCTATCTACTTGCGGTATCTCAGCAGAACCGCACACAACTGCTGCACAATAACAATGCACTATAATATACTTTCTATGTTAGAAGGTATATTATAGGTATATTATAGGTATATCACACCCCTCAATCAGTTTTTTTTTTTTTTTTGGGGGGGGGCAACAGGTATATCACACCAGTTGCAATTAGTTATTTGAATAGCATTTATCCCTCAATCTAGCTGCAGTATCGCAGCAGAACCACACATAATTGCTGCACAATACAAATGCACTATAATATACTTTCTATGTTAGAAAGTAGAGGTGGGACGATGAATCCGTCGAATCCACGGATCTATTGAATCTTGTTGGATTCGTGGACTTGAATTCCGACGTAATTTAGTAAAATTCAAATCTGACAAATCCTGCAACGCGATATGGCGATTTGGCCAACCCAAAAATGCTGCGATTAGTTTTCCTAATGATGTACGGCCGATGCCATGCCGCACAGCGTGGTGCTCGGGTGTATCAACAGAGGGAGGAGAGGCTGGGGCCAGCATCTGGATTAGGAATGACAGCGGGGGCCGATGCAGTCCCTGTATTCTAATGCACCGGCCCCGCTCACTGTTGTATAATCTTATCTAACCTGTAGGCATTGTTAAGATATGATAATCATTTGCAATCCTTTTCTAGGCTCCAGCAAGGCACATTTTTGAGAGTTTCCCTTTAAAACACATAAAAATGGCCCCTGATTGAAATGCATATTTTTTGCGAGAATTTTTGCCAATGATCCCCCTCTGGTATATGACTGTCCATGTTGTGGGACTATTTGTGTACTTCTTTTAAGTGTTTGCTGGCTGCAAATATGACCTGAACGTTTTTGAGGTTCGCCTGCCATTAAAGTGAATGGGGCCCGCCACGAACGTGCGGTTTGCGAATCGTCCTGGCCGATGTTCGTCCATCACTAGACAAGAGCTGTTGGAGATTTATTCAGCTGCACCATAAGCTAGATGAAGGACTCGCACACATTCTTCAGAAGCAAAATGGTAGAACATTTATTTCACTGTTTGTAAAGTTGCTTAAAGGGGTTCTGCACCTTCATTTAACTGATGATCTATCCTCTGGATAGATCATCAGCTTCTGATCGGCCGGGGTCTGACACCCGGGACCCCCGCCAATCAGCTGTTTGAGAAGGCAGCGGCGCTCCAGCAGCGCCGCGGCCTTCTCACTGTTTACCGCCGGCCCGCCCGCCCACTGACGTCACGACTTGTATCAACTAGAGTGGGCGTGGCTAAGCTCTGTTCACTTGAATGGAGCTTAGCCGTGCCCACTCTAGTTGATACAAGTCGTGACGTCAGTGGGCGGGCGGCCCTGCGGTAAACAGTGAGAAGGCTGCGCCACTGCTGGAGCGCCGCTGCCTTCTCAAACAGAGGATAGATCATCAGTTAAATGAAGGTGCAGAACCCCTTTAATTTTGAAATTTAGAAAGCAAATGAACAATAAAAACGCAGTATGAAAATGTCCAGAGCATTTAAGTTGTATTTATTGTTATTGTTGGATCTTTGACAGGGCATACAGGGCATACAATAGTAGACCTCTGATGCCTTTCAGAGGTCTTATGCTAATATTAAACCTCTCATAAAGCATCAGACCTTATACCTTGAATGTTCTAATGATTGCATTGATGAATATGTACTTGAAAGGGATGACACTTTGAAACATTGGTACCGTAGGTATACATGTACCTATAGTAGTGAAAAGCAAACTATATTTGCTATGAAATTAATGACTATTTAATTTATATTTTAGTTACATGAAAATAGTTTTTTTCAGGGACTCGTAAGCCTCACTTATAATTGGCTTTACAATTTGGCTCGGAAAAACATTTACTGGTGTTAATACCAAAAAGGTAGGTTTTCAGAATGTGCACTTGAATGTCTATTACATTATTATAAGATAGAAATTTGCAGGGGCTAAGGTTATCAGCTTTAGGGATCCTGTCTTAGAGGAAGTAATATTCTGCACTTTATTTAGAGAGACATACAAACCAGCAGAGTATTTGAACTGTCCAACTGAATTATTTGAATGGACAGTGTCACTTGAGGGTATGGCTCCTATTCAAGTCAAGAACTGTGGGACTGTTCATAACGTGTAATGGTTTCACTATTCTACCTACTGACTTGTTCTACGGCAATTTAATTTCTCCTGGTAAACAGACATCATGCACAAAGAAAATTTACAGGTTGCTCATGGGTTAGCACTAGTGTTAAGCGAATGGAAGCTCAGCCAATTGACTTTGGTTTAATTTCAGGAAAAATGTTATTCTCCATGAATCTGAATTTCTTGGCGCTTTGTAGTAACAAATCAATTTTTCTTGCTCACAGAGATGTTGTTACAGCCATCTTGATGAAAACTAGCCAAATCTCGCCCGCACAGACATGTGATGTCATCATGCTGGCTGGGTGCGGTGACATCATTGTGATGTCACCGCATCCGCCCAGCCTAATGACGTGATGACATCATCACGTCAACGCGCGTTTTATTCAATCTAGAAGGTTGCGACTAGAGATGAGCAAATTTCTTAAAAATTTTATTCAGTCGGTTCACAGAATTTTCCTAAAAGATTTGGTTCAATGCTAATTTATTTGTGGAGAATTTTGTTAAAAAACAGCTATTTCCTGGCTGCAGAGAGCCTTTATAGTGTTGGAGAACACTGTGCCTTACAGTAACACGCAAAATAGGGACCATATCATACAGGCCTTACAGCTGCTACATAGACTCGATCCGTTGTGTGTCTCATTTTTCCTTCCTTCTGACAAATCAGAAGAAGGGTCAAATAAATAATGATGTCAACCAGGCCAAAAAAGGCATAATAGTGGCCGTTGGCGTGGGAACAGCATGAGAAGTCCACAGAGTGGCCAAATGAGAGAATGGTGAGATGGCAGCAGCATGAAAAGTCCACAGAGTGGCCTAGTAACATAGTGTTGAGGTGGCAGCGGCATTAGGAGACCACAGAGTGGCCCAGTGACATAGTGGTGAGGTAGCAGCAGCATAAGGAGACCACAGAGTGGCCCAGTGACATAGGGGTGAGGTGGGAGCAGCATGAGGAGTCCACATAATGTCTCAGTGACATAGTAGTGAGGTAGCAGCAGCATGAGGAGACCACAGCAGTGATGTGGCAGCAGCATGAGGAGACCACAGAGTGGTGAAGTGGCAGTAGCATGAGGAGACCACAGAGTGTCCCAGTGACATAGTGGTGAGGTGGCAGCCGCTTGAGGATACCACAGAGTGGCGAGATGGCAGAAGCATGAGGATACCACAGAGTTGTGAAAAGTGACAGCAGCATGAGGATACCACAAAGTGGCCCAGTGACATAGTGTTGAGGTGGCAGCAGCATGAGGAGACCACATAGTGGTGAAGTAGCAGCAGCATGAGGAGACCACAGAGTAGTGATATGGCAGCAGCATGAGGAGACCACAGAGTGGTGAAGTGGCAGCAGCATGAGGAGACCACAAAGTGGCCCAGTGACATAGTGTTGAAGTGGCAGCAGCATGAGAAGACCACATCGTGGCCTAGTGACATAGTGTTGAGGTAGCAGCAACATGAGGAGACCACAGAGTGGTGATGTGGCAGCAGCATAAGGAGACCACAGAGTGGTCTAGTGACAGAGTGGGGAGGTGGGGGCCAATTCCAGTACTAGCTGAAGATGGTGGCTGGCAGGAGGAGCACCTGGCAGCAGGTGTGGCATCAGACGGGTAGCAGCATCAGAATAGTAGCTGTAGCAGGTAGCCAGAAGAAATGGTTCTCTTTTTTGTTGGTGTGGCACCATGGATGATCTAGTCTGATGCATCAGGCACTAGTGTTTAAAAATCCTGGCTGATACATGCCTGATTAATCTTAACAAAGGTCAGTTTCTCCACATTTTGGGTGGACAGGCGAGTTCTTCTTGGGGTTACTATGGCCCCAGTTGCACTAAACACCCGCTCTGATGCCAAACTGCTGGCCAGACAGGAAAGCTTGTCCAAGGCAAAATCGGCCAGTTACGGCCACAAATCTAGTTTGGCTGCCCAGTAGTCTAGGGGATCTTCGATGTGGGTGGCAGGGTGCAGTCCAAGTATGCCACAACCTGCTGGTTCAGGTTCTGCTCTTTATCTAGCTGCTGATGCTGGTGAGTAGTTTCTTCAGTAGGCGGGTGAAGAAAACTGCTCATTAGCGACTCTAGACTTAAGTTGCTGCTGATGAAGCTGGTACTGCTCCTGTGCCCCCCCACCCCCAGCAGCCAAAGCAGTGGAAAGTTAGCACAGAGGGCCCCCCTAGTCAGACCTGCGTGAGGATGGGTGAAGACGCACATAGGCAGCAGCCAAATGACTACATAGAATGTCTCAATAGTAGTTCAGTTTGTCCTCCCTCTCAGCGGGAGTAAAAAAAGGCCTCCATTTTGGACCGGTACCAAGGATCTAACATGCCGGAGAGCCAGTAGTCATCCCTCTGCCAAATGGGGACAATTCGGCTGTTACTACACAAGCAAGTGAGCATGCATTGGGACGGTTGCGCAAGTGACTCGGAGGTACTCCCTGCCTCCATCTCCACTGCATACTGCCACAGTGTGTCTAGGTCCTCTGTCTTCTCTTCCTCATCGCCCAGTAGCTCTTCTGGCTGCTCCTGCTCCTCCTCTCCTGTCACCTGTGTAGAAAGACCATCCATTTCTCTACACATTGCTTGTGCTCCAATGTCCTCCTCCTCTAGATCAGCCCCCACAGGGCTCATGTGGCCGTGAGATATAGTTGCCATGTCTCCTGTCCCATGGCCCATGGCCAGCCATATTTAGCAGCATTTGTTCCAGGACATGAATCAGTGGAATGATGTTGGTCATCCCATAGTCCTGGCGACTGACAAGTAAAGTGGCCTCCTCGAAGGGCCTGCGCAAACGGCAGGTGTCACGCATAAGCTGCCACTGGCTAACATCGAAGTTACACAGGGTACCTCTATCCGCCTGTATCATCAAGAAATCGTTTATGGCCTTTCTCTGTTTGTATAGTCAGTCCAACATATGGAGGGTGGAATTCCAATGGGTGGAAACGTCACATATCAGCCTATGTTGGGGGACGCCGTTTTGCCGCTACAGCTCAAGGAGTGTGTCCTTTGCGGTGTACGAGTGGCTGAAGTGCATGCAAAGTTTCCTGGACATTTTTAGGATGTCTTACAGATGGGGTGAAGACTTCAGGAACTGCTTTACATCCAAATTGAACAGGTGCGCCAGCAGGGCACATGGCTCAGCCCTCCTTGACGCATCACCGTCACCATGTTCTTCCGTTGTTAGTCACCATGGTTTCGATTTTGAGTTGTCGAGGAGACAAGGATTCGATTTCTTGATGAAGGACACAGACCAGTTGCTCCCCTCTGTGAATCCGTTCGCCCAGGCAAACTAGGTGCAGAACAGCGTGACACCACCGTGCCCTGCACATGTGGAATGCTGAGGGGGAACTGTGAATTTTCCCTACAGTAGAGGCTCAGGACATGGTGGAGGAAGAGGAGACAGAGGCGGATCTTGTCGTAGGACCAGCGGCGTGAGAAAATGGAGTCACAAGCAGCGTCACCTGGCCAAGTTGCTGGTGTGGCTGGGTAGGAACCACATTTACCTTGTGGGCAGTAAAGGACATATACTGTCCTTGGCCATAGTTGCAGCTCCACACATCGGCGCTGCCGTGGACTTTGGCAGACACTGACAGGCTCAAGGACTGGCCCACCTTCTGTTCTAAATATGTGTGCAGGGCTGGTAGTGCCTATTTGGCAAAGAAATCATGGCTTGGGACTCTCTACCTTGATTTGGCACCAGCCATCAGTTCTCTGAAAGGTGCAGAGTCCACCACTTGAAAAGGGAGGGACTGCAGCACCAGCAACTTGGCCAGAAGCACGTTCAGCTTCTGCGCCGTTGAACGCATGCACGCATAGTTGTCATGCCCAGCTCAGATGGTGTGCAGAGGTCTGTCAGATTGGCAGCGCGTGTCTAACCTTTTGTTTGTTTTGGAATCATGCTGGATCCGCCTTCCTTCTGGTGCTCTGGGTGGGGTCATTGGCTTAAATTGCCTTCAATCCCAGAGGGCCGTGCGGGTTATAGATTTCAGTCTGGCCTTGGATTCAAGGAAGGAAGGATTGTCTGTTCCAGCTCAGATAAGTTTGATTTCTGTTTGTGTTGTTTGCGGTCTAGGCTATTTGTGTGTCTTCTGCCCCTTCTCCCCTTTCACCATCTCAGGGATTCTAGGGTGTTTGCAGTCCAGGCACGAGGACACTTCATTCCTACCATTAAGGTCTGAATGTGGGCTTAGCAGCATAGTGAGAGAAGTCAGGGATGTGCTAGGATGTGACCTGTCCCCAGCATCTAGCCTAGACACTTGTGTATTTGGTTGTCTGTGTATCTGAATTCCTGTCCGCCGTGACAATACTGTTGTCGTGTCGGTGATCGATTGCTGATGGACTGACTGATGAGGAGTAGGAGGAGCAGGAACATCAGGACGAGCAGATGATGGGAATGACCGACAGCTCCATTTGGCTGAGGTGGTGGAGCTTTGACTGCGTGAAATTGGGTGAGTGCCACTGGGTGATACATTGAAGCCATGGTTCTCCCAGGCCACTTTACGGTGATGCTGCATGTGTTGACGCAGGGTTTCAGTGCCAACATTGGCACCCTGGCCACGTTTCACCTTCTGCCCACAAATTCGGCAAATGGCCATATTCACCTCCTTCGGTGGCCTAACAAAAAATTGCCACACTGCACAGTATGGCATTTCCCCCCCCAACACTCAATGCTGACTGCCTGCTACTGCTGCCTCCATGAACCCCTGCACCGCTACTTTCTGGGCTGGTAGGCTTCTGCAATGCAGTTGGTCTACCCCAGGCACGTTTGGCTCTTAACCTCCCGCTGCTGCCACACTGCTGACTCACTGCCATGCTGCCACCCTGCTGGCTCAGCCACTGCCTCATGCATAAGCTGTCACCCTCTTCTCCTGATGATGATGAAGCCCCTTCTTCACCCGGCTCCCAAGTGCGATCGGCTACATTATCATCATCATCCGCTACTGTCTGCATGTCACTGATGTCCCCCTCAACGGTCTCAGGGCCAGGCGCCTGACCGCTCTCAACTACTTGCCCGCCTACCGGAGGAAGCGCCGGATATCTCCTCCAGATCTTGGCTGGGCAGTAGCTGCTGACTGTCCTCTAGTAGCTCGTCCTCACTGAAAAGTGAAGCCGAGCCTACGGCATATAATACTTTTCGTGCTGAGGGAGCTGAAAATGACAGAGGAAGGTTCAGGACAGGTTTGGGCCACAGGGTCTCCCAGGCCATGCCAACTAAGCGTCGTGTCAGGGGAACCCACCAACTCTTGGATAGGGGTGTCTGATGTCACTTGCGACGAAGTTGAAGACATAGTCAACCATTCAAGCACCGCTGGGTTGCTGGTAAAGACACGACCCCTAGATGACAACGGGAGCTTAGGCCTCTTGCTGTGACTCCTGCTGCCACCCCCCCCCCCCTTCTTCTGCTGCCTGCGACAAATATTTTGGCCACTGCCTGTTTCCTTTGAAGGACCTGTCACCTTTCTGTCTGACATACTGTGTAATAAAATATTTAAATTAAAATAATATGAAACTTTTCTCTCCTACGAGATCTGAGATTCCACTGGTTGCACTCACGTATGGGGTTCCTGATCTCTCGCTGGATAAATGGGAGAAGGCGGGTATTCTATGTCTGGAACAACTATACGAGGGTTCCACCATAAAAACATTTGAGACCTTGCATCAAGCTTATGGTATACCTAACACTTGTTTTTATCAATACCTCCAAGTTAGGCATTTGCTACGCAGGGCGAAGCCTCCTACTGATCAATTGACTAGAACTACTCCTTTTAGTAAGTATTTCATTAGTAAGACAGGTCAGGGGAAAGGACTTGCAACTGCGTATCATGCAATTGGCCCTACATTAGAAACAAAGCTTAGCTTTATGGAGAAGTGGGAGGAAGAGTTGGGCAGCTCTTGGACGGTTGAGGAGTGGAAGGATGCTTTCCATTGGACGATAGCTACCGCTAAATGCATTAATCACATAGAACAGAATAGGAAAATACAGCTTAGATGGTACTTGACTCCAGCCCGTATAGCCCACATGGATCCTGACTATAGTTCAAACTGCTGGAGGAATTGTGGGGAAAAGGGAAGTTTATCCTATATGTGGTGGTCATGTCCTGTTATTCTCCCATTCTGGAAGAAGGTTTATGACCTTATTTCGACAGTAGCAAATTTCCTAATCCCCCTCAGCCCTCCATTAGCTGTGTTATCTATTGGAATAGGGGACCTACCTTACTCCCATAGACCGATTATAATGGGCATTCTGTCAGCTGCAAGGAAGCTTATTGCGACCTCCTGGAAGTTGCCCAATACTCCTCAGATAGCTGATGTGATCTCTTTAGTAAACCAATATATGCAGCATGAATATATATATATGCAGACTCTTACTCTGACCGCTTAAAAACTCACAAAAGATGGGAGTTGTGGAACTCCTTACCGGGTGCAGCTAACATCTCCTCTTTGGTTTTATAGTGACTGATGGTATAGTATACATAGTGGGAGAGAACGGTGGTTGAACAATAATATAAAAAGAACAACTATATAGTGACACGTTATAGGAAAATATATTCTGACTTTACAGTAAATTATATCTCATAGAAGGATCACAAGTTCTGGACTTAAATGTATTAGTATGTTTTTGGATTGACAATGTTAAAATAGGATGTATATGTCAAAGATGTACTTTACATATGTTAACAATTGATATTGGATTATGCAAGTGACATATTTACTATCTGATATTCTTATGTTGGATTGACTATGTAAAAATACAATACTGTATACATGTCAAGGATGTACTTTACATTTGTTAACATTGATACTGGCTTATACAAGTGACATATTTACTATCTGATATTCTTATGTTGAAAAATCAATAAAACTTGAAAGTTTTTTAAAATTAAAATAATACTCTCCCAAAAAAGGCTGTAGAAAAATGTTACTTCACCGCAGAAGGTCAATTAAGACATATTCTTTTTCCTATAACTACACCCCCCCAAAAAAATATAACAATCACAATTCACCACAGAATGACTAATGAGACGCATGTATATTTCCTTTTTCTATACCACGTAAATAGCTGTAGTACAATGTAACTTCACTGCTAAATGCCAATTATGACATATATTTTCCTTTTTTTTCCCCCCATTTCTACACCCCCTAAAAAAGAAATACAACAGGCACAATTAACCGCAGAAAGGCTAATGGGACGTACGTATATTTCCTTTTTCTACACCATGTAAATGGCTGTAGTACAATGTAACTTCACCATTGAATGCCAAATATTACATATTTTTTCCATTTTTTTTCCTATTTCTACACCCAAAAAAAAGAAATATAACAATCACAACTCACCGCCGAACGGCTAATGGGACTTACGTATATTTCCTTTTAATACACCACGTAAATGGTTGTAGTACAAGGTGACTTCACCGCTGAACTGCAATTATGACATACTGTACAGTTTTCCATTTTTTTTCTTCCTATTAATAGACCCCCCAAAAAAACCTATGTAAAATCAATGCCGAACGGCTAATGGGACGTACATACATATCTTTCCTATTAATACACCCCGCACATGGCTGTAGTACAATATAACTTCACTGCCAAAAGGCACTTATGACATATTTATTTTATTTTTTTCCCTATTAATACACCCCCCAAAAAAAGTTAAATAATGTAAAATCAATGCAGGACGGCTAATAGGACATACGTATCTATCCTATTAATACACCCCGTAAATGTCTGTAGTACAATGTAACGTCATGGCTGAACGGCAATTATGACATATATTTATCCCTTTTTTTCCTATTAATACACCCCCCCAAAACATTTTTATTAAAGCAGAATGGCTAATGGAACGTATCTTTCCTATTAATACACCCTGTAAATGGCTGTATCATACAGAACTTTCACCGCAATCAAAAGCAAGGTTTGCTGGAATTAGTGATGTATCATATAGTGCAAGCAACCTAAAAGCAGCAGTATAACACCAATTTGGATCCCCAATTAGTGCAGCAAGGTGTAATAGAATCGCTCCTTTTTCAACCTGTTCTTCTTGTATATAGCGCAAAAAATACCTCCCTATCCTTTCCCAACACAACACCTTGACTAATCTTTCTCTGAACTTATAAATAATTTTTTTAGCACAATGAAATCTTTCCTAGCAGTGTCCCTAGCGCCTGCTAACGTCTCTCTCCTGCACCAAGTACACAGGAAAATGGCAGAATCCAAAATGGCTGAGGCTATTTATAAGGCTGTGACATCACAGGGGCTGGCTGCTGATTGACTGCATGCAGGGCATTGTGGGTGATCCCACCTTACCAGAGTTCCTTTTTCCATGTCCTCACATGTGCAGCACCTATTTTAGGAAAAAATGTGATTCATTACCACGAAGCGTGAGGAAATTCGGATTCGGTGTGAATTAAATTTTTCCTGAAATTTAAATCGAATTCCACTTCATCAACTTCGATTCGCTTATCTCTAGTCACGACGGCCTCTCCGCGAGCAAATGGATGAGGTGATTATTTTTTTAAACCCCCGATTGACACTTGAATGGCTTCAATGTGTCATATGCCGTGATCAACGTTGAATGTAACATCTAAGGGGTTCAATGATGGGGGTTGGCGCGATTGCCGTTCCCCGACATTGCGCCGGCTACATACAATTGAATGCAATTCATAACGCAGTAATTCTCAACTAATCAAATTTCTTTGTGAGCTTCAGCAAAGCAGTTGAATAAAATTTTTGATAACTTCGCTCATCTCTAGTTAGCACTGTGCAGAGCTGGGCTCCCATGCCTGAATTCGGGCAATATCGACATGGATGCAAACTGAATATATGGTCGTGTGCGTTAGGTCTAAGTTGGAGACATACTAGTTTGTATAATGATAGTCTCTCTACATCGCTGCATATTATGTTGTCACTTCCAAGCAACAGAAAATAAATGAACTAGTGCAAAAACTAAAATAAATGCCAGATCCACAGCCAAACAACTGTACATAGCTCAACATGGACAAACTCTATCCATCATTTCAAAATGTCATGCCTGGTAAATTAGTTTCATGTTTATGTAGTACATGCATTAGATTAATTCAGTAGACCAATGTAGTACATGCATTAGATCAATTCAATACAAATATGTTTTAAAATAATATGTGTGATACTTAGTTTCCATGTCAGTTGATATGACCCAGTAGCGTTTGCATAGTTTCTAGTAACTCAATAATTTTCTGTATAGCTGAGCCACCAAGTTATATAGCATCCAGTCTCCTGTTTTGTTGACTAGTTCTTGATACCTAATGGAAAAGGTCCAATTTTCTAAGACCATAGTGTCCAATTCATAGTGGAATGGCATCCAGTAGAACAGAAGACTAATCCATGTGGGAACTTCCTGTTCCAGGTGGCTCTGTGAAATTGTCCATGTTGACTCAATTCACAAGGTTTCTTTCTCTACTTAACGGTTCAGCGAACAAATGTCCTATTGTGGTGATCCAGTAAACATATTTCCTGTGCTTCCTTAGTAAAATAGTTTTTCAACATCAGAGATCTTCTCCAACTGTAGTGTATCTGTTATTTGGAACTAGGGACCGGCCTGGTGTGCGCTGCCTTATGATCCTCCACAGCCCCCACAACAGACCCCAACAGCCAACTGTCATGTCTGTCCCTGTCAGTCATATATAGCATAACTATAGATGTGTCTGACATTCACACTTACAGTGGAAACCAGACATTTTCTGGAGTTTACCCCGATGGGCTATATGTGTGAATGCACACATTCGCAATATCAGTCCCGGACTTTACCCAGACTTTTTCTCTCCAGAGCCCTAGTACTAACTCCGGGTTATGTCCGAGTGAGCGCATATGTGAGAAAACTTCAGTAAGTGTTCCAGAAAATCACAGTGGCCATGCCTAAAGTTCCAACCGCTTGTCTAGGCACCTGGAACATTTCCTCTGTAGTGAGAAGTACCCGACATGGAACATTTCTGGGGTGATAGCTACATGTGTGAAAGGCAAACTCTTTTAAACTCCGGACCTGATAATATGGAAATATTCCGGAGTTTAGGTGTGAAAATAGCAACACCTGTAGATGCTTCTGCCTCTTCATATATGGAAGTCTACAAATATAGGCCTTGGCATATCCATACAGGACTTCCATTGCTCTGATATACCGATATAGATTCTATGTCAACAATGTAGACTTTTTACATTAAATACCAGTTATCTTATAGCACATCATACTTAACATCTTTATAAAGAAAACCCAATGTGAAAGCAGAATAATAATTGTACAGTTTGGCTAGATCAAATGGATTATATTTAGTAAGAATTCCTATTTGAATATTAGATGAAAAAGCACATACAGTACGATGACGGACCTGTAAAAGCAAGCATATTTTAAATTAAATGCCTTCTGGCCATGAATGGCTACGCTGTGTTAGGACAGTGCTAGACTGACCTAAGCTATAATGGGGTTTTAGTACAGTATGAGTCTCCTTCATGTGTACCCAATCAAAATAATCAAAATTCCCTTCATAAGGTTTAAAGATGTGCTGTGCATTTTCTAAAGACCCAGTCCATTTATTTAGTATTAACTTCTTGTGTCCCATGGTTTAGAGTCTAATCTCAGGGAACTACATTTGACAGCTGTTTCTTTCTTTCCTTGATATTATCACTTCTCAAGCTTTATACATCTAATTAGTGAATAGTTTCTTATGTCTCCTAAACTTTTAGAGTTTTGTAAAAAAAATATATATATGTTGTGATATCATTAAACATTTTGTAGTAATCCCTAATGTGCAACAGAGAATTTTTTTATGTAATAAAATTGGAGTTTTGTACCATCTGAAAACAATTTTATACGAGTTCTTTAATATACAAAAGGTTAATGCCCTTTAGAGAATCATATATATGAGAAGATGTACTGCAGTACTTACTCTCATTTTATTACTTTAGGCTGAAGGGTTTATGTATCCTTTTCCATTAAAATAACTATTAATATCCTTAGAATATAGCAGAAAATAGCAGAATCTGTGGGCAGGTTGACCATTGACATGTTCAGCTTAAATATAAAAACATGCAATCCGTCAGAAGCCCTATATGGATGTAGGAGAGCTAAATGTGTAATTTAAAGTGTGAATGCCTTTTCAGTTTATATTTTTTTTATTTTGTAGGGATGTCATGAGTGCAGCTACCTCTTCAAACAGATGAATGGTCGGGGTGCTTGATAACTGCACAACCCCTTTAACCACTTAAGGACCACAGGTTTATACCCCCCTAGTGACCAGGCCCTTTTTTACAAATCGGCACTCCACAACTTTAGAGGTTTATTGCTCGGTCATGCAACTTACCACCCAAATTAATTTTACCTCCTTTTCTTCTCACTAATAGAGCTTTCATTGGGTGGTATTTCATTGCTGCTGACATTTTTACTTTTTTTGTTATTAATCGAAATTTAACGATTTTTTTGCAAAAAAATGACATTTTTCACTTTCAGTTGTAAAATTTTGCAAAAAAAACGACATCCATATATACATTTTTCACTAAATTTATTGTTCTACATGTCTTTGATTAAAAAAAAATGTTTGGGTAAAAAAAAAATGTTTGGGTAAAAGTTATAGCGTTTACAAACTATGGTACAAAAATGTGAATTTCCGCTTTTTGAAGCAGCTCTGACTTTCTGAGCACCTGTCATGTTTCCTGAGGTTCTACAATGCCCAAACAGTAGAAAAACCCCACAAATGACCCCATTTCGGAAAGTAGACACCCTAAGGTATTCGCTGATGGGCATAGTGAGTTCATAGAACTTTTTATTTTTTGTCACAAGTTAGCGGAAAATGATGATTTATTATTATTATTATTTTTTTCTTACAAAGTCTCATATTCCACTAACTTGTGACAAAAAATAAAAACTTCCATGAACTCACTATGCCCATCACGAAATACCTTGGGGTGTCTTCTTTCCAAAATGGGGTCACTTGTGGGGTAGTTATACTGCCCTGGCATTCTAGGGGCCCTAATGTGTGGTTAGTAGTTTGAAATCAAAATGTGTAAAAAATGGCCTGTGAAATCCGAAAGGTGCTCTTTGGAATGTGTGCCCCTTTGCCCACCTAGGCGGCAAAAAAGTGACACACATCTGGTATCGCCGTACTCAGGAGAAGTTGGGGAATGTGTTTTGGGGTGTCATTTTACATATACCCATGCTGGGTGAGAGAAATATCTTGGCAAAAGACAACTTTTCCCATTTTTTTATACACAGTTGGCATTTGACCAAGATATTTATATCACCCAGCATGGGTATATGTAAAATGACACCCCAAAACACATTGCCCAACTTCTCCTGAGTACGGCGATACCAGATGTGTGACACTTTTTTGCAGCCTGGGTGGGCAAAGGGGCCCACATTCCAAAGAGCACCTTTAGGATTTCACCGGCCATTTTTTACAGATTTTGATTTCAAACTACTAACCACACATATGGGCCCCTAAATTGCCATGGCAGTATAACTACCCCACAAGTGACCCCATTTTGGAAAGAAGACACCCCAAGGTATTCCGTGAGGGGCATGGCGAGTTCCTGGAATTTTTTATTTTTTGTCACAAGTTAGTGGAATATGAGACTTTGTAAGGAAAAAAAAAAAAAAAGAAAAAATCATCATTTTCCGCTAACTTGTGACAAAAAATAAAAAATTCTAGGAACTCGCCATGCCCCTCACGGAATACCTTGGGGTGTCTTCTTTCCAAAATGGGGTCACTTGTGGGGTAGTTATACTGCCCTGGCATTCTAGGGGCCCTAATGTGTGGTTAGTAGTTTGAAATCAAAATGTGTAAAAAATGGCCTGTGAAATCCGAAAGGTGCTCTTTGGAATGTGTGCCCCTTTGCCCACCTAGGCGGCAAAAAAGTGACACACATCTGGTATCGCCGTACTCAGGAGAAGTTGGGGAATGTGTTTTGGGGTGTCATTTTACATATACCCATGCTGGGTGAGAGAAATATCTTGGCAAAAGACAACTTTTCCCATTTTTTTATACACAGTTGGCATTTGACCAAGATATTTATATCACCCAGCATGGGTATATGTAAAATGACACCCCAAAACACATTGCCCAACTTCTCCTGAGTACGGCGATACCAGATGTGTGACACTTTTTTGCAGCCTGGGTGGGCAAAGGGGCCCACATTCCAAAGAGCACCTTTAGGATTTCACCGGCCATTTTTTACAGATTTTGATTTCAAACTACTAACCACACATATGGGCCCCTAAATTGCCAGGGCAGTATAACTACCCCACAAGTGACCCCATTTTGGAAAGAAGACACCCCAAGGTATTCCGTGAGGGGCATGGCGAGTTCCTGGAATTTTTTATTTTTTGTCACAAGTTAGTGGAATATGAGACTTTGTAAGGAAAAAAAAAAAAAAAAGAAAAAATCATCATTTTCCGCTAACTTGTGACAAAAAATAAAACATTCTAGGAACTCGCCATGCCCCTCACAGAATACCTTGGGGTGTCTTCTTTCCAAAATGGGGTCACTTGTGGGGTAGTTATACTGCCCTGGCATTCTAGGGGCCCTAATGTGTGGTAAGTAGTTTGAAATCAAAATGTGTAAAAAAGGACCTGTGAAATCTGAAAGGTGCTCTTTGGAATGTGTGCCCCTTTGCCCACCTAGGCGGCAAAAAAGTGACACACATATGGTATCGCCGTACTCAGGAGAAGTTGGGGAATGTGTTTTGGGGTGTCATTTTACATATACCCATGCTGGGTGAGAGAAATATCTCTGCAAAAGACAATTTTTCCCATTTTTTTATACAAAGTTGGCATTTGACCAAGATATTTATCTCACCCAGCATGGGTATATGTAAAATGACACCCCAAAACACATTCCCCAACTTCTCCTGAGTACGGCAATACCACATGTGTGACACTTTTTTGCAGCCTAGATGCGCAAAGCGGCCCAAATTCCTTTCAGGAGGGCATTTTTAGACATTTGGATCCCAGACTTCTTCTCACGCTTTCGGGCCCCTAACATGCCAGGGCAGTATAAATACCCCACATGTGACCCCATTTTGGAAAGAAGACACCCTAAGGTATTCAATGAGGGGCCTGGCGAGTTCATAGAATTTTTTTTTTTTTTGCACAAGTTAGCGGAAATTGATTTTTTTTGTATTTTCTCACAAAGTCTCCCTTTCCGCTAACTTGGGACAAAAATTTCAATCTTTCATGGACTCAATATGCCCCTCATGGAATACCTTGGGGTGTCTTCGTTCCGGAATGGGGTCACATGTGGGGTACTTATACTGCCCTGGCATTTTGGCGGCCCTACAGCGTCAGAAGAAGTCTGGAATATAAATGTCTAAAAAAATTTACGCATTTGGATTCCGTGAGGGGTATGGTGAGTTCATGTGAGATTTTATTTTTTGACACAAGTTAGTGGAATATGAGACTTAGTAAGAAAAAACAAAAATAAAAACAAACAAAAACTTTCCGCTAACTTGGGCCCAAAAAAATGTCTAAATGGTGCCTTACAGGGGGTGATCAATGACAGGGGGGTGATCAGGGAATCTATATGGGGTGATCACCCCCCTGTCATTGATCACACCCCTGTCATTGATCACCCCCCTGTAAGGCTCCATTCAGACGTCCTTATTAATTTTTACGTATCCACTGATACATGGATCGGATCCGCAAAACACATGCGGACGTCTGAATGGAGCCTTACAGGGGGGTGATCAATGACGGAGGTGATCAGGGAGTCTATATGGGTGATCACCCCTCTGTCATTGATCACCCCCCTGTAAGGCTCCATTCAGACGTCCGCATGTGTTTTGCGGATCCGATCCATGTATCCGTGGATCCGTAAAAAAATCATACGGACGTCTGAATGGAGCCTTACAGGGGGGTGATCAATGACAGGGGGGTGATCAATGACAGGGGGGGGATCAGGGAGTGTATATGGGGTGATCACCCCCCTGTCACTGATCACCCCCCTGTAAGGCTCCATTCAGACGTCTGTATGTGTTTTGCGGATCCGATCCATGTATCCGTGGATCCGTAAAAATCATACGGACGTCTGAATGGAGCCTTACAGGGGGGTGATCAATGACGGAGGTGATCAGGGAGTCTATATGGGTGATCACTCCTCTGTCATTGATCACCCCCCTGTAAGGCTCCATTCAGACGTCCGCATGTGTTTTGCGGATCCGATCCATGTATCAGTGGATCCGTAAAAATCATACGGACGTCTGAATGGAGCCTTACAGGGGGGTGATCAATGACAGGGAAGTAATCAGGAAGTCTATATGCGTGATCACCCCCTTGTCATTGATCACCCCCCTGTAAGGCTCCATTCAGACGTCCGTATGCGTTTTGCGGATCCGATCCATGTATCCGTGGATCCGTAAAAATCATACGGACCTCTGAATGGAGCCTTACAGGGGGGTGATCAATGACAGGAGGGTGATCAATGACAGGGGGGTGATCAGGGAGTCTATATGGGCTGATCAGTGGTTTATAAAGGGTTAATAAGTGACAGCGGGGGGTGTAGTGTAGTGTAGTGGTGTTTGGTGCTACTTTAGTGAGCTGCCTGAGTCCTCTGGTGGTCGATCCTAACAAAAGGGACCACCAGAGGACCAGGTAGCAGGTATATTAGACGCTGTTATCAAAACAGCGTCTAATATACCTGTTAGGGGTTAAAAAAATCACATCTCCAGCCTGCCAGCGAGCGATCGCCGCTGGCATGCTGGAGATCCACTCGCTTACCTTCCGTTCCTGTGAGCGCGCGCGCCTGTGTGCGCGCGTTCACAGGAAATCTCGGCTCACGCGAGATGACGCCTATTGGCGTTAGTGTGACCTGGGAGAGCCGCCGCGATGACGCCTTTCGGCGTTAGCGTGGCGGCAAGCGGTTAAAGGGAAGGTGTCATCAGAAAATTACCTATTATTTAAATAAAAAAATTTTGTTTAACATATTTTTAAAGAATTTTGAGGTTCTCTCAGCGGTCGTTTCCGGCGAACTTTGCGTGTTCGCGATTCGCCAAACCTGCAAACATATGGAGATATTATTTTACATTGTGAAGAACTTTGACTCATGACACATCCATCAGGTGGTACAGGACAGCCAATTGAGACATTTCAGCACATGGACATACCCCCTACCTTATAAATAAACCTGATCTGGCCGCCATTTTACATTCAGTGTTTTGCCAGTGTAGGGAGAGGTTGCTGTGTGGAGCAGGGACAGACTGTTAGGGACACCAAACGCTAGCTAGTAGGGACACAAAAGTCCTTTTAAGGACTGGTATAGGTGTGCTATCGATAGGTGTGATACACAGAGGGGTGCAATATACTTATAATATACTTTTATAATCAGTCAAAAACACATAGATCAATATAGTGATCACCTGGAAGTCAGGGGCCTAGGGGCTTACTAGGGCCATTTTTATATAGGGTAAGGTTCCGGACGGGGTCGCACTTATCAGGGCGGGTGGTCTGTGGTTAGGCTATCAGGGCCAGAATAGCACCCCCTGTAGGACAATATCAGGGACAGTTCTTGGCCCACCCTGTCCTTCAATACCACATCATCATCTAGTCCAGGGATAGATGTTTTTTGCTTTCCATCCGGGATTTATGGATGTGCACTGGAACCCCCCGGGTTGTGGTAGGACATATGGTTTCTGATTTGGTGCCGCCGAGCACCTGATTTAGTGCCGCCGAGCACTTGTTGTTGCCTACCACATCTATGCTTTTTGCTTAACTTTAATAATTTTATTTATTTACATTTTTCATTCACACGTGCGTAAAATGGGTCCGCATCCGTTCCGCAATTTTACGGAACGGGTGCAGACCCATTTATTTTCAATGGGGCTGGAATGTGCTGTCCGCATCCGCATTTTGCGGATCCGCACTTCCGCATCCGTGCTTCCGTTTCCGCCAAAAAATAGAACATGTCCTATTCTTGTCCGTAAATACAGACAAGATTAGGCATTTTGTATTATAGCGCTGGCGATGTGCGGTCTGCAAATTGCGGAATGCACATTGCCGGTGTCCGTGTTTTGCAGATCCGCAAAACACTTACGGAAGTGTGATTGGACCCTCATAGTAACATTATTAAAGGTTAAGTTTTATCTCTATGTATATTCTAATGGATTGCCTTCCTTGTACAATGTTATAATATACTTTCTATGTTAGAAAGTATATTATAGTGCATTTGTATTGTGCGGCAGATGTGTGCGGTTCTGCTGAGATACCGCAGGTATATAGAGGGACAAGCATTATTGGAACAAAAAATTTCTACTAGTGTGATATACCAGTCGCCCCTCAAAAAAACTGATTAAAGCAGGGTGTTATAGAGTTTATTTCAAGTGTGCTATTTGCATTTGGAATCTGTTGCTGTCAACTCTCAATATGAGATACAAAGATAAGCAAGCCATCATTAGGCTTAAAAAATAAAACAAACCCAGAGATAGCAAAAACATTAGGCATGGCCAAAACAACTATTTGGAACATTCTTAAAAAGAAGGAACCCACCGGTGAGCTCAGCAACACCAAAAGACCCGGAAGACCATGGAAAACAACTGTGGTGGATGACCGAAGAATTCTTTCCCTGGTGAAGAAAACACCCTTCACAACAGTTGGCCAGATCAAGAACACTCTCCAGGAGGTAGGTGTATGTGTGTCAAAGTCAACAATCAAGAGAAGACTTTACCAGAGTAAATATAGAGGGTTAACCACAAGATGTAAACCATTGGTGAGCCTCAAAAACAGGAAGGCCAGATTAGAGTTTGCCAAACGACCTCTAAAAAAGCCTTCACAGTTCTGGAACAACATCCTATGGACAGATCAGATCAGACCAAGATCAACTTGTACAAGAGTGATGGGAAGAGAAGAGTATGGCGAAGGAAAGGAACTGTTCATGATGATAAGCATACCACCTCATCAGTGAAGCATGGTGGTAGTAGTGTCATGGTGTGGGCATGTATGGCTGCGAATTGAACTGGTTCTCTTGTATTTATTAATGATGTGACTGCTGACAAAAGCAGCAGGATGAATTCTGAAGTGTTTTGGGCAATATTATCTGCCCATATTCAGCCAAATGCTTCAGAACTCATTGGACGGTGCTTCACTGTGCAGATGGACAATGACCCAAAGCATACTGCAAAAGCAACCAAAGAGTCTTTTAAGGGAAAGAAGTGGAATGTTATACAATGGCCAAGTCAATCACCTGACCTGAATCCGATTGAGCATGCATTTCACTTAATGAAGACAAAACTGAAGGGAAAATGCCCCAAGAACAAGCAGGAACTGAAGACAGTTGCGGTAGAGGCCTGGCAGATAGGGATGAGCGAACCCGAACTGTATAGTTCGGGTTCGTAACGAATTTTGGGGTGTCCGTGACACGGACCCGAACCCGGACATTTTCGTAAAAGTTCGGGTTCGGTGTTCGTCGTTTTTCTTGGCGCTTTTTGAAAGGCTGCAAAGCAGCCAATCAACAAGCGTCATACTACTTGCCCCAAGAGGCCGTCACAGCCATGCCTACTATTGGCATGGTTGTGATTGGCCAGAGCACCATGTGACCCAGCCTCTATTAAAACTGGAGTCACATAGCGCCGCCCGTCACTCTGCTCTGATTAGCGTAGGGAGAGGTTGCAGCTGCGACAGTAGGGCGAGATTAGGCTGATTAACTCCTCCAAAAGACTCCATTCATTGATCGATCTGCAGCTGTGGATGATTGAACTGCTGCTATTGAATTGCTCACTGTTTTTAAGCTGCCTAGAGCGTTTTTCAGTCACTTTTTTCTGGGGTGATCGGCGGCCATTTTGTGTCTTGTGTTGCGCCAGTACAAGCTGCCACCAAGTGCATTAAACCCTCAATGGTGTGGTTGTTTTTTGGGTAAAGCCTACATCAGGGTCAAGCTGTCACACCAAGTGCATTTAACCAGCAATAGTCTGTTTATTTTTTGGCCATATACTACATCAGGGGCAAGCTGCGCCTGTCACCAAGTGCATTTAACCCTCAGTAGTGTGGTTGGTCAAGCTGTCACACCAAGTGCATTTAACCATCAATAGTGTGGTTATTTTTTGGCCATATCCCAGTGTAATTCTGTCAGTAAACGTATACCTGTCACCCAGCGCCTAAATACTAGGCCTCAAGTTTATATCCAGCTAAATCTGTCATTACTGGTGTGGCTGGTCAAGTTATTTAGTGTCCGTCAAAGCACAATTTTTGTTCTGGGTTGAAATACAATTCCCAATTTAGCAATTTCCTAATTTAGTGGTTTCTGCTGTATCAGAGCTATTTGAAATCTATCCCTAAAAGGGTATATAATATTCAAGGTGCACATAGGGTCATTCTGAATAACTTCACACACACGCTACTGTGCATTTCCAAGTGTAATTCTGTCAGTAAATCTATAACTGTCACCTAGCGCCTAAATACTAGGCCTCAAATTTATATCCAGCTAAATCTGTCGTTACTGCTGTACTGTTGTGGCTGGGCAAGTTATTTAGTGTCCGTCAAAGCACATTTTTTGTTCTGGGTTGAAATACAATTCCCAATTTAGCAATTTCCTAATTTAGTGGTTTCTGCTGTATCAGAGCTATTTTAAATCTATCCCTAAAAGGGTATATCAGATTCAAGGTGCACATAGGATCATTCTGAATAACTTCACACACATGCTACTGTGCATTTCCAAGTCTAATTCTGTCAGTAAACCTATACCTGTCACCCAGCGCCTAAATACAAGGCCTCAAATTTATATCCAGCTAAATCTGTCGTTACTGCTGTACTGTTGTGGCTGGGCAAGTTATTTAGTGTCCGTCAAAGCACATTTTCTGTTCTGGGTTGAAATACAATTCCCAATTTAGCAATTTCCTAATTTAGTGGTTTCTGCTGTATCAGAGCTATTTTAAATCTATCCCTAAAAGGGTATATCAGATTCAAGGTGCACATAGGGTTATTCTGAATAACTTCACACACACGCTACTGTGCATTTCCAAGTCTAATTCTGTCAGTAAACCTATACCTGTCACCCAGCGCCTAAATACTAGGCCTCAAATTTATATCCAGCTAAATCTGTTGTTACTGCTGTACTGTTGTGGCTGGTCAAGTTATTTAGTGTCCGTCAAAGCACATTTTTTGTTCTGGGTTGAAATACAATTCCCAATTTAGCAATTTCCTAATTTAGTGGTTTCTGCTGTATCAGAGCTATTTTAAATCTATCCCTAAAAGGGTATATAATATTAAAGGTGCACAAAGGGTCATTCTGAATAACTTCACACACACGCTACTGTGCATTTCCAAGTCTAATTCTGTCAATAAATCTATACCTGTCACCCAGCGCCTAAATACTAGGCCTCAAATTTATATCCAGCTAAATCTGTCGTTACTGCTGTACTGTTGTGGCTGGTCAAGTTATTTAGTGTCCGTCAAAGCACATTTTTTGTTCTGGGTTGAAATACAATTCCCAATTTAGCAATTTCCTAATTTAGTGGTTTCTGCTGAATCAGAGCTATTTGAAATCTATCCCTAAAAGGGTATATAATATTCAAGGTGCACATAGGGTCATTCTGAATAACTTCACACACACGCTACTGTGCATTTCCAAGTCTAATTCTGTCAGTAAACCTATACCTGTCACCCAGTGCCTAAATACTATGCCTCAAATTTATATCCAGCTAAATCTGTCGTTACAGCTGTACTGTTGTGGCTGGTCAAGTTATTTAGTGTCCGTCAAAGCACATTTTTTGTTCTGGGTTGAAATACAATTCCCAATTTAGCAATTTCCTAATTTAGTGGTTTCTGCTGTATCAGGCCTACTTTAAATACATCCCTAAAAGGGTATCATGGTGCTGATAGGGTCATTCTCAATAACTTCACACACACGCTACTGTGCATATTCCAGTTTAATTCTGTCCGTAAAACGTATACCTGTCACCCAGCACCTAAATACTAGGCCTCAAATTCATAGTCAGCTAAATCTGTGGTTACTGCTGTGCCTGTATTAGTGTAACACGGTACCTAAATAGATACCTGTTTGAAGACTCTGCTGGCAGGGTTTCCCAAGGGCATCCACCTAGCCCTTCCCCAGCGGTGGAAGACATAGAATGCACTGACGCACAACCACTTATGTTTCCTGATGATGAGGACATGGGAATACCACCTCAGCAAGTCTCTGATGATGACGAAACACAGGTGCCAACTGCTGCGTCTTTCTGCAGTGTGCAGACTGAACAGGAGGTCAGGGATCAAGACTGGGTGGAAGACGATGCAGGGGACGATGAGGTCCTAGACCCCACATGGAATGAAGGTCGTGCCACTGACTTTCACAGTTCGGAGGAAGAGGCAGTGGTGAGACCGAGCCAACAGCGTAGCAAAAGAGGGAGCAGTGGGCAAAAGCAGAACACCCGCCGCCAAGAGACTCCGCCTGCTACTGACGGCCGCCATCTGGGACCGAGCACCCCAAAGGCAGCTTCAAGGAGTTCCCTGGCATGGCACTTCTTCAAACAATGTGCTGACGACAAGACCCGAGTGGTTTGCACGCTGTGCCATCAGAGCCTGAAGCGAGGCATTAACGTTCTGAACCTTAGCACAACCTGCATGACCAGGCACCTGCATGCAAAGCATGAACTGCAGTGGAGTAAACACCTTAAAAACAAGGAAGTCACTCAGGCTCCCCCTGCTACCTCTTCTGCTGCTGCCACCACGGCGTCTTCTGCTGCTGCCGCCTCGGCCTCTTCTGCTGCTGCCTCCTCGGCCTCTTCTGCTGCTGCCGGCCTCAGCCTCTTCCTCCGCCTCTGCAGGAACGTTGGCACCTGCCGCCCAGCAAACAGGGGATGTACCACCAACACCACCCCCACTTCCGTCACCAAGCATCTCAACCATGTCACACGGCAGCGTTCAGCTCTCCATCTCACAAACATTTGAGAGAAAGCGTAAATTCCCACCTAGCCACCCTCGATCCCTGGCCCTGAATGCCAGCATTTCTAAACTACTGGCCTATGAAATGCTGTCATTTAGGCTGGTGGACACAGACAGCTTCAAACAGCTCATGTCGCTTGCTGTCCCACAGTATGTTGTTCCCAGCCGTCACTACTTCTCCAAGAGAGCCGTGCCTTCCCTGCACAACCAAGTATCCGATAAAATCAAGTGTGCACTGCGCAACGCCATCTGTAGCAAGGTCCACCTAACCACAGATACGTAGACCAGTAAGCACGGCCAGGGACGCTATATCTCCCTAACTGCACACTGGGTAAATGTAGTGGCAGCTGGGCCCCAGGCAGAGAGCTGTTTGGCGCACGTCCTTCCGTCGCCAAGGATCGCAGGGCAACATTCTTTGCCTCCTGTTGCCACCTCCTCCTTCTCGGCTTCCTCCTCCTCTTCTTCCACCTGCTCATCTAGTCAGCCACACACCTTCACCACCAACTTCAGCACAGCCCGGGGTAAACGTCAGCAGGCCATTCTGAAACTCATATGTTTGGGGGACAGGCCCCACACCGCACAGGAGTTGTGGCTGGGTATAGAACAACAGACCGACGAGTGGTTGCTGCCGGTGAGCCTCAAGCCCGGCCTGGTGGTGTGCGATAATGGGCAAAATCTCGTTGCAGCTCTGGGACTAGCCGGTTTGACGCACATCCCTTGCCAGGCGCATGTGCTTAATTTGGTGGTGCAGAAGTTCATTCACAACTACCCCGACATGTCAGAGCTGCTGCATAAAGTGCGGGCCGTCTGTTCGCGCTTCCAGCGTTCACATCCTGCCGCTGCTCGCCTGTCTGCGCTACAGCTTAACTTCGGCCTTCCCGCCCACCGCCTCATATGTGACATGCCCACCAGGTGGAACTCCACCTTGCACATGCTGGACAGACTGTGCGAGCAGCAGCAGGCCATAGTGGAGTTTCAGCTGCAGCACGCACGGGTCAGTCGCACTACAGAACAGCACCACTTCACCACCAATGACTGGGCCTCCATGCGAGACCTGTGTGCCCTGTTGCGCTGTTTCGAGTACTCCACCAACATGGCCAGTGGCGATGACGCCGTTATCAGCGTTACAATACCACTTCTATGTCTCCTCGAGAAAACACTTAGGGCGATGATGGAAGAGGAGGTGGCCCAGGAGGAGGAGGAGGAGGAAGAGGGGTCATTTTTAGCACTTTCAGGCCAGTCTCTTCGAAGTGACTCAGGGGGAGGTTTTTTGCAACAGCAGAGGCCAGGTACAAATGTGGCCAGCCAGGGCCCACTACTGGAGGACGAGGAGGACGAGGATGAGGAGGAGGTGGAGGAGGATGAGGATGAAGCATGGTCACAGCGGGGTGGCACCCAACGCAGCTCGGGCCCATCACTGGTGCGTGGCTGGGGGGAAAGGCAGGACGATGACGATACGCCTCCCACAGAGGACAGCTTGTCCTTACCCCTGGGCAGCCTGGCACACATGAGCGACTAAATGCTGCAGTGCCTTCGCAACGACAGCAGAGTTGCCCACATTTTAACGTGTGCGGACTACTGGGTTGCCACCCTGCTGTATCCACGGTACAAAGACAATGTGCCCACCTTACTTCCTGCACTGGAGCGTGATAGGAAGATGCGAGAGTACAAGCGCACGTTGGTAGACGCGCTACTGAGAGCATTCCCAAATGTCACAGGGGAACAAGTGGAAGCCCAAGGCCAAGGCAGAGGAGGAGCAAGAGGTCGCCAAGGCAGCTGTGTCACGGCCAGCTCCTCTGAGGGCAGGGTTAGCATGGCAGAGATGTGGAAAATTTTTGTCAACACGCCACAGCTAACTGCACCACCACCTGATACGCAACGTGTTAGCAGGAGGCAACATTTCACTAACATGGTGGAACAGTACGTGTGCACACCCCTCCACGTACTGACTGATGGTTCGGCCCCATTCAACTTCTGGGTCTCTAAATTGTCCACGTGGCCAGAGCTAGCTTTTTATGCCTTGGAAGTGCTGGCCTGCCCGGCGGCCAGCGTTTTGTCTGAACGTGTATTCAGCACGGCAGAGGGCATCATTACAGACAAACGCAGCCGCCTGTCTACAGCCAATGTGGACAAGCTGAAGTTCATAAAAATGAACCAGGCATGGATCCCACAGGACCTGTCCATCCCTTGTGCAGATTAGACATTAACTACCTCCCCTTAACCATATATTATTGTACTCCAGGGCACTTCCTCATTCAATCCTATTTTTAGTTTAATTTTACCATTATATTGCGAGGCTACCCAAAGTTGAATGAACCTCTCCTCTGTCTGGGTGCCGGGGCCTAAATATATGCCAATGGACTGTTCCAATGTTGGGTGACGTGAAGCCTGATTCTCTGCTATGACATGCAGACTAATTCTCTGCTGACATGAAGCCAGATTCTCTGTTACGGGACCTCTCTCCTCTGCCTGGGTGCTGGGCCTAAATATATGCCAATGGACTGTTGCAGTGGTGGCTGACGTGAAGCCTGATTCTCTGCTATGACATGCAGACTAATTCTCTGCTGACATGAAGACAGTTTCTCTGTTACGGGACCTCTCTCCTCTGCCTGTGTGCTGGGCCTAAATATATGCCAATGGACTGTTGCAGTGGTGGCTGACGTGAAGCCTGATTCTCTGCTATGACATGCAGACTGATTCTCAGCTGACATGAAGCCAGATCCTCTGTTACGGGACCTCTCTCCTCTGCCTGGGTGCTGGGCCTAAATATATGACAATGGACTGTTGCACTGGTGGCTTACGTGAAGCCTGATTCTCTGCTATGACATGCAGACTAATTCTCTGCTGACATGAAGACAGATTCTCTGTTACAGGTCCTCTCTCCTCTGCCTGTGTGCTGGGCCTAAATATATGCCAATGGACTGTTGCAGTGGTGGCTGACGTGAAGCCTGATTCTCTGCTATGACATGCAGACTGATTCTCTGCTGACATGAAGCCAGATCCTCTGTTACGGGACCTCTCTCCTCTGCCTGGGTGCTGGGCCTAAATATATGACAATGGACTGTTGCACTGGTGGCTGACGTGAAGCCTGATTCTCTGCTATGACATGCAGACTGATTCTCTGCTGACATGAAGACAGATTCTCTGTTACGGGACCTCTCTCCTCTGCCTGGGTGCCGGGGCCTAAATATCTGAGAATGGACTGTTCCAGTGGTGGGTGACGTGAAGCCAGATTCTCTGCTATGGGACCTCTCTCCAATTGATATTGGTTAATTTTTATTTATTTTATTTTTATTTTTATTCATTTCCCTATCCACATTTGTTTGCATGGGATTTACCTACATGTTGCTGCCTTTTGCAGCCCTCTAGCCCTTTCCTGGGCTGTTTTACAGACGTTTTAGTGCCAAAAAGTTCGGGTCCCCATTGACTTCAATGGGGTTCGGGACGAAGTTTGGATCGGGTTCGGATCCCGAACCCGAACATTTTCGGGAAGTTCGGCCGAACTTCTCGAACCCGAACATCCGGGTGTCCGCTCAACTCTACTGGCAGAGCATCACCAGGGATGAAACCCATCATCTGGTGATGTCTATGCATTCCAGACTTCAGGCTGTAATTAACTGTAAAGGATTTGCAACCAAGTATTAAAAAGTGAAAGTTTGATTTATGATTATTATTCTGTTCCATTACTTTTGGTTCCTTAACAAGTGGAAGGCACATATGCAAAGTGTTGTAATTCCTAGACCGTTCACCTGATTTGGATGTAAATACCCTCAAATTAAAGCTGACAGTCTGCAGATAAAGAACATCTTGTTCGTTTCATTTCAAATCTATTGTGGTGGTGTATAGAGCCAAACATGTCAGAATTGTGTTGATGTCCCAATATTTATGGACCTGACTGTATATAGTGGCTCATCCCCCTCTTTTTTGACTATGGTAAAGGTGCACTGTTTTTTGGGTGACTCACCCTATTGCAAAACGTACAAAAATGTGCAAAAAAAAAGAAAAGAAAAAACAGGCACTCGCCATCTCTATCGTAGATTCAAAATATAAAGATACATTTATTATAAAACACATGTAATCAAAAACCGTACATTAAAATGAGATACAATTTACCCAATACAATGCTGTACTACTTTGTCAAAGGGTATGCTATATCTACTAGTTCATATAAAAATGTATTAAATCCAAATGCGTGTTTTTGTATTCACTAGACAGTGAAACATTGACACCAGATACCCTATATAATATAGTAAAAATACATAATAATAAGGGGTATTTGAATCCTTGATAAGTGAAAAAAAGAGTTCAAAATATAAAGTTTTCCAAAGTAAGTGACAAGATGAAATATAATGTCTTGTAGACAAACCAATGTGTCTTTATATTGGCAGAATAAAAGCTGATTGTATGCAGATATAATATTTATAAATTGTTCTAAAATGACATTGAAAAAACTGTGAACAATAGAAAATATAAAAAATATAAAACATAGTTTGCTTGTGTTATATCAGATTGTGGTAAACATATATAGCTTTGTGTTTGCTGAATATATAAAGGCTGAGTACATTGGAATATTCAAGGTAATTATAACCACATCAAGATGTCCTCTTATATTTAATTCAACTGAGGTAAGCCAATGTGACTTTATATTGATGGAATGAAAGCTGATTATTTGTAGATATAGTCTTTATATTTAGGAGTCAATGTATGCCACAAACAATTGCGCCGTATGGTGAGTATGTTAGTGGATTTGTTTTTAAGTCTCTACTCATAGGAGACTATTTCATATACAGGCTGACAGCGGGGGGCCCCACCCTTTGTACAGCCACTCACCCAGCTCTGTTGTTCTGTGCGACACTACTTCTCTATGCCGGTGAGTCTGTATTGCAAATCCTGCGGGAAGTATGGCGTCCCACATAGTTTGAAGTGGATCACGTGATGCAGGAGTAAACACCTTTCCTTAATAAACTGTATTACAAAAATGTTTAACATCTCTGTCCCTACACAATATAAAAAATATACTGAATGTATATAAAAAGTCAAAAAACAAAATGGCTGCACACCGTTATATATACAAACAATAGAGCTAAGAAATGGGGGTCATTTTAGAAAAAAGTGGTACAATATCGACTATAAATGAATAATGGAAGCTCTTAGCGCATATACGTGTCAGGCCCATCTACCAGGCATCAAGGTGGCCTCCGCAGATGGGTCCCTATCACTAAATATACTGCCTCACTTTGGACTTACTTAAGCCTACAATATTCAAGGCAGTGTAGGAACCAGCTACAAACGTACTCTGCTCAGAAGTCCCAGGTAGATGGGCGTGTTCAGTCTAAAAGAGGTGCTACCCTCAATATATTGCAAGAAAATTTAGACCATAACCTTCAGAATCACAGGTGCATATCCATGAAGCAAACATAATTACAAAAAAACAAAATGGCTGCACACTGTTATATATACAAACAATAGAGCTAAGAAATGGGGGTAATTCTAGATAAAAGTGGTACAATAGCGACTATAAATGAATAATGGAAGCTCTTAGCGCACATACGTGTCGGGCCCATCTACCAGGCGTCAAGGTGGCTTCTGCAGATGGGTCCCTATCACTAAATACACTGCCTCACTTTGGACTTACTTAAGCCTACAATATTCAGGGCAGTGTAGGAACCAGCTACAAACGTACTCTGCTCAGAAGTCCCAGGTAGATGGGCGTGTCCAGTCTAAAAGAGGTGCTACCCTCAATATATTGCTAAAAAAATTTAGACTAGAACCTTCAGAATCACAGGTGCATATCCACGAAGCAAACATAATTACAAAAAATGAAATGGCTGCACACCGTTATATATACAAACAATAGAGCTAATAAATGGGGGTCATTCTCTATATATAAAAAGTCACCATTCAACATAAGGCCAACCCTGTAGAATTCTTTCAGTGTCCTATTATGGCCATGTGCTTAAGACCTAGCACACCTATGGAAAACCACAGTTAAAAAGAATTATATTCCCCACATTTGCAGGGGCAGTCCCTACCTGTGATCCTGATAGCAGTGAGTCTTTTTGCCTCTGAAATGCCAAAATATTTACATGATTAAATTTCTTCTAAAAGCTTCTCATTTATCATTGCATATTAGCTCCACCCGATATTAACTTATTAATGATTTTAGAAATGTTAATATTGATTTTTTTAATGATGACCTATATATTCAAGCATAGCTTAAGAAAGTGGATAATAGTTTTGAAAAAGTATTCAGTTTTTTTTAAAGGGGTTTCTGATCTTGTATAATGATGGTGTATTGTTTGAAAACGAATGCCATCACATTAAAATGTGTAAAGGCCCGAGCTCTGTGCAATGTAGCATAGAAGAAATGGTAAGACTCACACACAGATATTGAAAGTAGAGAAGAACACTGCTTACACTGATTCAGATGAGCAATAAGTGTCCTCTAGCTCTGAAATAAACCCCACTAAGGTGGATCAACTAACCATGTACGGTTTAAGGGGGCCTACCAACTCTCTCCCAAAGGCAGATATCAGGGGAAAGAAGGAGCAGGTATTCAGCTGTTAGCGAGTTGTATAAGTAGGTCATAATCTCTGGGGGGGTTTATGTGTCAAATAATTTCAAATAGCTCACAACGCCTACTAATAACAAATCTGAAAATGTCTTCTACTGAAACCAATGAAAGCTTCTCCTATTTAATGGAAGGGGTAAATAAGGAGTTCTGTAACATCCATATGCCCTAATAGAATATATGGAAAGGGGTTGCACTTTTTCTTACCACATGAAAAGGGATTTCATGATGAAAGGGCACACCTGGACAGAACCATGTCACTTTTTTTGCTGGCATGGTGCAGCATGGTACTCTTAAAAGAAGCCCCCACTCCCTGTGTTCTGCACTTTCAATGTAATGCACCCTCAGGAGAATTGGAAACTATGGAAGAAGAAAGACCTGTTGTATTCCTACCTTGCCATTCTCTGGGACCTCAGTACAGGTAAGCATGATGGAGTGACATCATCCTGATCTGACAGTACAGGCTGCAGGCTGGCACTACCTGAAGGGAAATGTACTCCATCTTGTCTTCTCTTACATGTACAGAATTGTTAAAATATCTCACCCACGCACTTCACATCCCCCCCCCCCCCCTTGCTGTGAGTTAGGTTTCCTTATCTGTCTCAGGACAGATTCTGAGAATATCCCAGAACTAGAACAAACATTCTTGCCTTATTCAGAGTCATTCGGCACAACTGCGTACATTCTTATAGTGACGTATTACATACCATAAAGGGATGTTCCGGTAGTATCTGTGTGAGCACCAATGTTTATCTTTTAAGATTGGTTTAACGCTGTTGTTATGCAAACTTTTGTACTGCCTATATAAGGCCAAGCTATAGCATAATAAAATTAGAGTGTTTCTCAGTGATGTGTGTGTGTCTATTATTGCCAACTGAGAAACATTTCTCCTGACGTCAGTGTCTCAAACCAAGGTTGTCGTAGAGGTCCAGAAAGGTCCAAATCCTTTCAGTTTGGGGGCTCCGTCCGGGATAGAGAAGGCCAGTCTCGTGTCCGGTAAGATAGACATCCCTTTTGTCCACTGCCCGGTCCGAGGGCGCTGGCCACATCTCTACCCGTGAGTTTTTATTATGTATCCGGGATACATTGTTAAGCCTTAAAAATAGACTCCTGGAGTTTATTATAAGTACTTGGAGTACTTTCATGAATAAGGCCGGCACTTGGAGTGCCATGCACGGTATAGAGTCTCGGGGAGATCTATCCGTAAGTTGGTTTGTGTCAGGGACACACCAAAAGATCTCCGGGAGATCTATTTACTTTATCTAACTGTCGACAGAGATATTTTTTTGTACCAGGGGTACATGTAAGAGAACTGTCTCAGGGAGACTGACCTACCTTGGTTTGACGCATACCTATATTTAGAGTATAAGATACATAGAGTGTTAAGATTAATCTGTTTGTGTGAGAGCTATTGTTCTGGTGGTAAGTGTAAGAACATATCTCACTGTAATATCACTCTGTCATTTGGTAAATTTTCTTACTGTGGGTGGAGGAAAATCTAAGTGTGAGTTTCCCCCTCCCAACCAGGGACTGAAGGCTGCAAATAGTGACAGTCTCCTTCCTAATCTCATGTTGATTGTAAAGCAGCGCATTTTCTCATGGACCTCAGACAAAATTCAAAATACAAGACTTTGAGAAACATTTATATGAGAAGGAGGCAGTGGGATGCTTTGAGATCAGGAAGATACAGACCCCCACACATAGTTACAAAAGTTAAGGAGCCAACACGTGAGTAAACAGAGACAGCCGACACATTTCTCAGTTGCTGTCAGCCATTTACTGCAGATGCTGTCTGTTTCAGCGTGATAGACTTAAAAAATGCTTTATTCTCTTTTCCGGTTGACAAGTGGACTAGACTCCTCTTTTGCTTTTTTTTTTGAGGGTCGTCAACTCACCTTGTGCAGGATGCCCCAGGGATATGCTGATTCACCTGTAGTGTACAGCATTGTCCTCCAAGCCAGTTTAAAACACTGGCACCCCCCCCCCCAGGGTTCTGTGCTCTTGCAATACGTGGATGATTTGTTATTGTGCAGTGTGCAGTTATTTTTGTTGAAATGGTTGTCTGAATGTGGGCACAAGGTGTCACACAAGAAAATGCAATGGTGTAAAAAGCAAGTTGAATACTTGGGCTTTGTTCTCACAAAGGGAGAAAGGAGAATCAGCACAGAAAGAGTCCAGTCTGATTGCGGGCCTGGTCACCCTGCACACCAAAAAAGAATTGTTATCTTTCCTTGGTATGATAAATTACTGCAGACAATGGATTCCTGATTGCTCCTACTATGACAATGTAATGAGACAAGCCACCCTGACAGACATGCCAGATCTTATCAGGTGGTCTGAGGAAATGTTTAATGCATTTGATTATTTGAAATGTTCTTTAATGACAAGTCCAGGTTTGGGCCTCCCTGACTACAAACTCACATTCCAACGTATATGCTCGACAAAATTGTAAAACCATGGCGGTTGTGCTGACACAATATCACGGAGGCAAGTTACGTCCTTGTGCTTTTTTCTCAAAGGTGGTTCTGGCATCCATCCAAGGAATGCCGGCCTGTCTGAGATCTCTTGCAGCCTGTGCTATCATGGTTGACCTTGCAACGCCACTCACAATGGGACATGAGACTATCCTGTACACCACACATGATGTAGTAGGCCTTCTCAAAGGCATACACACACAGCACATGTCCGCACAAAGACTATCTGGATGTGAGATTCTACTCCTCAGCAATCCCTCCCTCCAAATCAAATACGCAACACACACCTAAGGTCCAGCACCTATCTTGAATGCCCTATTAGGACTTAAAGGACCTGAGGATCACTTGACAGAGGCACATCATTGTATACACATGTTGTCCTGAAAGCCAGACCCATCACATATCAATCTGCACAAACAGCAGAATGGCACTCACAAGAGCTTGCATACTACATGAAGGCAAGCCAGTCACCATTTACACTGACAGCAGGTATGCACATGAAGTGGTCTGGGACCACGGGGTCATTTGGCAAAGGAGACGATTCCTTGCAGCTGATGGTAAGCACATCTCACATTCACAAACTTGTCATACAACTTTTAGAAGCCATAAGATTTCCCTCACAGATTGCAATTGTCCACTGCAGGGCGCATAATGGTGGTAAAGATCATGTGTCCCAAGGCGATGCCCTGGCAGACGCGGAGGCCAAGAACGCTGCACTGATGGCCCCGGCCACATTGCAAATGGTGAAATTAGTACCTCCTTCACTTGCGTTAACACAGATTCGTGTGGATGTCCAGTCCTCAGCTACTGACGATGAAATGGCCAATTGGTGTTATCCAATCTTGCAGAAGAATCCTAGGACAGGATTATTCTGCAAAGAGGGGGAAACATGCATACCACAATACAGCTCCCCTCTGTTTATTGAACATTTCCATGGAGTAAGACACAACAGCATTCAAACAACACACATGCTGCTAGAATTTCTATATTACAGGCATTAAACAGTTAGTGTCAGATTATGTGGGAAGGTGTATCACATGTTTGAGGAACAACCCAAACACCAATGTAACCAGATTGATTAAAACCCTAAGTGAAATTGAGGAAAAAAAGTTGCTTGTAAGTCTCCTTGTCTTCCACAGGAACCAACTCACCCATTCCAAGTGAGAGATAACGTGCTGATAAAGAAATTAAAGAAAGGAAAATTTGCAGGAGACTTCACCTACAGACCACCGACTACAGTGATAGCCGCGACCCGCAGAGTAGTACTCACGGAAGAAGCACCTACTTGGATCCACGCCACCAGAGTGAAACTGGTAAAGGAGGCACCCCAAAAGGAGGTGATAACAGGGACAGACAGTCCTGACCTCGAAAAAGAACAAAGTAAGGTACTAACGGGGACAGACAGTCCTGACTTTGAAAAAGGACAAAGTAAGGTACTAATGGGAGCAGACAGCTCTGACCTCCACCAGGATGCACTCCCTCAATTCTGGAAGATGGCACAGATGGTCCACTTGGGCTGTGGGATTACTGACGATCATAAGGACTCTGCCGGAGGATAACAAAGCTGAAGTTACTATAACTCAGAAAGGTGGAATTACTACCTTCTGGTACAATTCCTCCAGCAGCATAATGAAGTGCAGTCCTTCCACGAGATGCGGCAACCACTATAAGAATGGACATACCCTCAGAAACAAACAAACCCCCTCAAACCCCGTATCTTAACTTTTAACAATATCGGAGCAATATCTGACCCAACATATGAGGAGGCTCTTGCAGCAGAAACTGGGTTCTCTGATGCCAACCTATGGTTAGAATGGATGAAGTACAGCGCTGCTTCAGTAAATAAAAGTAATTGTTATAAATGTGGGACCGCTAAGCCTCACCTAGGTACTGTGCCCTTAATATTGCCCTCTAGTGTTGAGGAATGTTTTTTGCAATTATTCTAAAATTCATCTAGTAACCAGTCTGCATGTGAAGAATGGAAGCAAAAATACCTACTCCTCATAAAAACTCCCCGCCCTGGTGCAGGTATACATATCTATCCTGGTAACTATACCTGCCACAGAGGGGGAGATCAAGGAAGATCCCTGGGTAATTTCACTGAAGGATGCTGTGCAACTTACAGTGAAACATATACCTCCCTCGCAAAGAATCAAGAATACTCGATTGGAGATGTATATTGGATCTGTGGGGATGGAAAGATAAGATCTAGACTAGAGGGTTCCTGGAAAGGTGAATGTGCCCTTGCTAAAGCCATCATGAACATACACATCTTCACTGAAAAAGAAAAAGACACCAGCACACATATACGCAACCGTTGTGCCCTCCCAAAAGGTAGCTTCAACCTACACGTGTCTATTGATGCAATCGGGGTCCCAAGAGGGGTCCCTGATGAATTCAAGGCCAGGGGTCAGGTGGCAGCAGGATTTGAATCCATAATTCCCCACATAACAATCAACAAATATGTAGGCTGGATTAACTATATTTACTATAATCAACAAAGGTTTGTAAACTACACCAGGGATGCGTTACAGGTAAAGTTGAGCGAACACCTGGATGTTCGGGTTCGAAAAGTTCGGCCGAACTTCCCGAAAATGTTCGGGTTCGGGATCCGAACCCGATCCGAACTTCGTCCCGAACCCAAACCCCATTGAAGTCAATGGGGACCCGAACTTTTCGGCACTAAAAAGGCTGTAAAACAGCCCAGGAAAGGGCTAGAGGGCTGCAAAAGGCAGCAACATGTAGGTAAATCCCCTGCAAACAAATGTGGATAGGGAAATGAATTAAAATAAAAATTAAATAAATAAAAATTAACCAAAATCAATTGGAGAGAGGTCCCATAGCAGAGAATCTGGCTTCCCGTCACCCACCACTGGAACAGTCCATTCTCAGATATTTAGGCCCCGGAACCCAGGCAGAGGAGAGAGGTCCCGTAACAGACAATCTGGCTTCATGTCAGCAGAGAATCAGTCTTCATGTCATAGCAGAGAATCAGGCTTCACGTCACCCACCACTGTAAGAGTCCATTTTCATAAATTTAGGCCCAGCACCCAGGCAGAGGAGAGAGGTCCCGTAACAGAGGATCTGGCTTCATGTCAGCAGAGAATTAGTCTGCATGTCATAGCAGAGAATGAGGCTTCACGTCAGCCACCACTGCAACAGTCCATTGGCATATATTTAGGCCCAGCACACAGGCAGAGGAGAGAGGTCCCGTAACAGACAATCTGGCTTCATGTCAGCAGAGAATCAGTCTGCATGTCATAGCAGAGAATCAGGCTTCACGTCAGCCACCACTGCAACAGTCCATTGGCATATATTTAGGCCCAGCACACAGGCAGAGGGGAGAGGTCCCGTAACAGACAATCTGGCTTCATGTCAGCAGAGAATTAGTCTGCATGTCATAGCAGAGAATGAGGCTTCACGTCAGCCACCACTGCAACAGTCCATTGGCATATATTTAGGCCCAGCACACAGGCAGATGAGAGAGGTCCCGTAACAGACAATCTGGCTTCATGTCAGTAGAGAATCAGTCTGCATGTCATAGCAGAGAATCAGGCTTCACGTCACCCACCACTGCAACAGTCCATTTTCATAAGTTTAGGCCAAGCACCCAGGCAGAGGAGAGAGGTCCCGTAACAGACAATCTGGCTTCATGTCAGCAGAGAATTAGTCTGCATGTCATAGCAGAGAATGAGGCTTCACGTCACCCACCACTGCAACAGTCCATTGGCATATATTTAGGCCCAGCACACAGGCAGAGGAGAGAGGTCCCGTAACAGACAATCTGGCTTCATGTCAGCAGAGAATTAGTCTGCATGTCATAGCAGAGAATGAGGCTTCACGTCAGCCACCACTGCAACAGTCCATTGGCATATATTTAGGCCCAGCACACAGGCAGAGGAGAGAGGTCCCGTAACAGACAATCTGGCTTCATGTCAGTAGAGAATCAGTCTGCATGTCATAGCAGAGAATCAGGCTTCACGTCACCCACCACTGCAACAGTCCATTTTCATAAGTTTAGGCCAAGCACCCAGGCAGAGGAGAGAGGTCCCGTAACAGACAATCTGGCTTCATGTCAGCAGAGAATCATTCTGCATGTCATAGCAGAGAATCAGGCTTCACGTCACCCAACATTGGAACAGTCCATTGGCATATATTTAGGCCCCGGCACCCAGACAGAGGAGAGGTTCATTCAACTTTGGGTAGCCTCTAGGGATGAGCGAACTCGAACTGTATAGTTCACGGACACGGACCCGAACCCGGACATTTTCGTAAAAGTCCGGGTTCGGGTTCGGTGTTCGTCGCTTTCTTCGCGCTTTTGTGACGCTTTCTTGGCGCTTTTTGAAAGGCTGCAAAGCAGCCAATCAACAAGCGTCATACTACTTGCCCCAAGAGGCCATCACAGCCATGCCTACTATTGGCATGGCTGTGATTGGCCAGAGCACCATGTGACCCAGCCTCTATTTAAGCTGGAGTCACATAGCGCCGCCCGTCACTCTGCTCTGATTAGCGTAGGGAGAGGTTGCGGCTGCGACAGTAGGGCGAGATTAGGCAGATTAACTCCTCCAAAGGACTTGATTAACTGATCGATCTGCAGCTGTGGATCATTGAGCTGCTGATCCTCAATTGCTCACTGTTTTTAGGCTGCACAGACCGTTTGTCAGTCACATTTTTCTGGGGTGATCGGCGGCCATTTTGTGTCTTGTGGTGCGCCAGCACAAGCTGCGACCAAGTGCATTTAACCCTCAATGGTGTGGTTGTTTTTTGGCTAAAGCCTACATCAGGGTGAAGCTGTCACACCAAGTGCATTTAACCAGCAATAGTCTGTTCATTTTTTGGCCATATACAAAATCAGGGGCAAGCTGCGCCTGTCACCAAGTGCATTTAACCCTCAATGGTGTGGTTGTTTTTTGGCTAAAGCCTACATCAGGGTGAAGCTGTCACACCAAGTGTATTTAACCAGCAATAGTCTGTTCATTTTTTGGCCATATACTAAATCAGGGGCAAGCTGCGCCTGTCACCAAGTGCATTTAACCCTCAATGGTGTGGTTGTTTTTTGGCTAAAGCCTACATCAGGGTGAAGCTGTCACACCAAGTGCATTTAACCAGCAATAGTCTGTTTATTTTTTGGCCATATCCCAGTCTAATTCTGTCACTAAATCCATACCGGTCACCCAGCGCCTAAATACTAGGCCTCAAATTTATATCCAGCTAAATCTGTCCCTAGTGCTGTAGCTGGGCGAGTTATTTAGTGTCCGTTCAAGCACATTTCTTGTTCTGGGTTGAAATACAATTCCCAATTTAGCAATTTCATAATTTAGTGGTTTCTGCTATATCAGAGCTATTTGAAATCTATCCCTAAAAGGGTATATAATATTCAAGGTGCACATTGGGTCATTCAGAATAACTTCACACACACCCGCTACTGTGTATTTCCAAGTCTAATTCTGTCACTAAACCCATACCTGTCACGCAGCGCCTAAATACTAGGCCTCAAATTTATATCCAGCTAAATCTGTCCCTAGTGCTGTAGCTGGGCGAGTTATTTAGTGTCCGTTCAAGCACATTTCTTGTTCTGGGTTGAAATACAATTCCCAATTTAGCAATTTCATAATTTAGTGGTTTCTGCTATATCAGAGCTATTTGAAATCTATCCCTAAAAGGGTATATAATATTGAAGGTGCACATTGGGTCATTCAGAATAACTTCACACACACCCGCTACTGTGTATTTCCAAGTCTAATTCTGGCACTAAACCCATACCTGTCACCCAGCGCCTAAATACTAGGTCTCAAATTTATATCCCGCTAAATCTGTCCTTAGTGCTGTAGCTGGGCGAGTTATTTAGTGTCCGTTCAAGCACATTTCTTGTTCTGGGTTGAAATACAATTCCCAATTTAGCAATTTCATAATTTAGTGGTTTCTGCTATATCAGAGCTATTTGAAATCTATCCCTAAAAGGGTATATAATATTCAAGGTGCACATTGGGTCATTCAGAATAACTTCACACACACCCGCTACTGTGTATTTCCAAGTCTAATTCTGGCACTAAACCCATACCTGTCACCCAGCGCCTAAATACTAGGTCTCAAATTTATATCCCGCTAAATCTGTCCTTAGTGCTGTAGCTGGGCGAGTTATTTAGTGTCCGTTCAAGCACATTTCTTGTTCTGGGTTGAAATACAATTCCCAATTTAGCAATTTCATAATTTAGTGGTTTCTGCTATATCAGAGCTATTTGAAATCTATCCCTAAAAGGGTATATAATATTCAAGGTGCACATTGGGTCATTCAGAATAACTTCACACACACCCGCTACTGTGTATTTCCAAGTCTAATTCTGGCACTAAACCCATACCTGTCACCCAGCGCCTAAATACTAGGCCTCAAATTTATATCCCGCTAAATCTGTCCTTAGTGCTGTAG